>NC_081294.1:131460308-131763339 GCF_030435805.1 Mustela lutreola | reverse complement strand
GTCCCCTCGAAGAGCATCTTGGATGCGCTGGAGAGCAGGTTTTTTTTCCTGGTCCAGGTCCTCAACAGTCACTCGAATCCCCGGCTCAGGGGATGATGGCAGCCTCAGAGGCTCCCCTCACCTGTGTGGCAGCAGAGGAAACTTGCGTTTTCGGGGCCTGGAACAGTCAGCTGGTGATGAATAGTTCCTCTGCGCTGCCTTCTGCCCCGTGGTGGTATCGGCAGCCTTTTCTGGCTGGTTCTTTTGGCAAAGTGCAGGCACTCCGGCAGGACACAAGGGGCTCTCTTGGCTGACTTTTTTGGGGGACCTCGGGGTCTGCGAAGCCTGACTTGTGGCCAGACGCCTCTTCTTCTGGACCGGGTGGCAGCCCCTGGTGGAACTGTAAGAACTGGTGATGGCATTTCGAGTGGGGCAGGAGCTCCTGTGGGAGCTGGGGGACTTCTTATTGTATGAGCTCTCTTTCCGGGGGACGGCTCTCAGCAGAGGCCCAGGCCTGGGCACAAGGGAAGAGAGGCCTCCATGGACCCCCAGGCGCCTAAATGCCCCCTGTGGGGCCTCAGTGCCTTTAGGGTCCTTTCTGTGAGTCTCTATTTTAGCTGTCCCTTTGCCGCTCTGTCTGGGGTTTCTGCACACCTGCTCCGCTGTGGAGTCACCATGGTCATTTCTGGGTGTTGAGGGCCGCAGCCCAGTGATGACCCGCTTCTGCAGCAGACAGGGGGTGACCGTGTCCACGATGGACTCGGAGCGGCAGCGGCAGGACATCTGTGATCCAGCATCTGACAGCACTGACTTCAGCCGGCAGCCCCACCTGCAGGAGGAGGTAAGAAGCCCCAGAAGAAAGCGCGGGGTCGCCAGGGTCCAGGAGTACCTTCTCCAAGCTGCTAGGATTGAGCGTGGTTGCCAACTTGTGGGGTACTTGGAGGACCGCCTGTGAGTGGACCCCAGGGGTGTGGACCGCCGGGCGAGCCCTGGCCTCCAAGAGTTGTCTGCGGCCTCAGTGAGCCCGGTGGGGGCGGTCCAGCCCTCCTGGCAGGTGCGAACCCCGCAGAGTCCGGGGATGTGGGGAGGGGCATGGCCTGCTCAAGGAGGTGCCCATAGAGCAGTTGGGTAAGGCCAGACACTGAGGATAGCGAACTAGGCTCACAGCGCTCTCCTTCAGCTTCCAAGTCACGGCTGAAGGCCTAGAGCACAATGCGGGGCCTGTTGCCAGGACACAGCTGGAACCTGGAACCTGAGGAGTGAGCGCGCGTGCAGGAACCCCTGTGCACGCGCACAGCTTCTGTTGGGTCACTGCCCAGTGCAAGAATTAGGCCTGCAGAGGCGCCATGGGGGGTCAACTCCCTCGTTCCCAACCCTTGGGGGATTCACAGATCTCTTGGGCTTGAAGTCTGAACTGAGGAAGGGGAACGGGAGTGCAGTGGGTGCCAGCCATCTCCCCTGGCTGGGCCTGAAGCACTAAGGGACAAGAGTTGGTCCCATAGCCGCGCCCCTGCAGACCCATCAGCCGGGCATGGCAGGGCTACATGCATTTTCTCTTCCCTGGGCAAGTGCCTGCATTGCCTCCTTCTCTGGGTGTCAGGCCCTTTGGTTCTGGGTGACATCTTGGACGGTGGGCTCACATGTTGTGCGACTCTGGCCTCTAGGAGACGCTCTGAAGACCTTTAGGGTTCTTTACCCATTTTGATGAATCCAGCAACAGGGTGAAGGTCCAAGTGCGCTTTATGTCTTGCCTTTTGTCCACCATTCTTGTTCCAGTGTCCTTGGCCTGCCCTTGCCATGCTCTTCGTGCACACCCGCATCTGGGGTTACATCTATAGCTGAGTCTCTCCTCTATTCTCCCTGAAGATCCCACGGACTGGATTCTATTCACAGAACTTTCTTTACTTTCTGACATCACCCGGTGTGGAGTCTCCTTGCACAGTCCCCACAAGCACCCACTGAAACCCAAAAGGCAATTGTTTCTGGTAATACCCTCTCAAAGAGACCCCAGCTGTCCCCTGGCGTGTGTGGGTCCACACAGCAATGGGTGATAAGCCCCCCGGTCAGCTACAGCTGTGATCCTGGTGCTCTCTGGGCTTTTCTCTCTCGCTGCTGCTGCCACTCGGAACCGTATTCTCACCACTGACTGCGGCAACTGCCGTGCCAAGTTCTTCATGTCTGTCCATCCATATCCAGTCCTCAGAGGCACTTTAAGAAGGAGAGAGTCTTCTCCTCCATGTTCCGTAGTTGGGGACGCTGAGACACGCAGATGATTCACCGCCTGTCCCAGGTCACCCAGCTGGTAGGCTGATGCCACCCTGAGTCCATGCTGAGAGCTGGGTCCTAGATGCTCAGGCTAGAACTCAGGCCCTGACCTTCCCTCATCTGTATAGGTCTTAGAGCTTGTTGGACACAGGTGGGAAGGGGGAGAAGGTGCTGAGCAGTCCCCACACTGGGACTAGGGCTTGAGTGGGGCCTGTTCCCTGTAGCCTGGCCCTGACCCCGACAGCTACATTTGCAGTGTGGCCCATAGGCGGGGTGGACCCCTGTCCCCCATAGGGCCCTTTGCCACTCTCCCAGGAAGTACAGCTTGGGCTTTAAGGGTGCTGGCCTGAGCATGCAAGAAAGGTGGCCTGGGGGCTGAGAGATGACGCTGTCTGCCTTGGACACAGTAGCAGGTAGTTGGGAAAGATGGGGCAGCAAGCAGACAGAGAAGCACAGAAGGTACAGCACTGCAGAAGGAGGTGGGAGGGGAGAGGAACAGAGGGGACTGACAACACACACACACACACACACGCATACGCACATGCACACGCACACAGAGAAACAGAGCAGATAGAAAAGAGGAGGAGCAGCGACCCAGGGATACAGTGAGGCCATCTACATCCTGCCCTTCCTCCTGGCTACTCGTCAGGTCCCCAGTGGGCAGGTCACCCCCACTGTGTCCTAGTCAGGCTCTTCCTCATCTGCATAGCAATTTGGTGGGACCCTGTACCTGCTTGCATGATCGGGTGGCATCTACCGTTCCCTGTGTCCAGGGCTGGCCTAGTACCATAGCTTTCATCTGCTCATGGCCCAACCCACACCAGGGGCACACAGAGAAACTTCAAGCAATGAGAGTTCCTGAAGCCACAGACATGCTTTCGGGGGCTCAGGAGGCTGAAAACTTGGCCTGGGAAGAGAATTTCTTTCCCTGGCACTTAGCAGCTGAAAATGGTTCCCCCCAGGCCAAGAGCCAGCTGTGTTCTTGGATAGTCTGTGACCATGGAGTAGCAGGACGACACCCCACCCCATATGGGAAGCCTGGGAGGTGGGTTTCTGAAATCCTGAACTGTAATCCCATCGGTAATAGTCCAACAGTTTGCTTTGACCAAAGATCCTCTGTATTTGAACATGCTTTCCAATTGTTCAGTAACGGGAGTCCCAACATAACATGGCTCACATATTTTTATATGTGGATATAGATTTTTATCTATCCGTAGAAAAAATGACAAAATTCTTTGTTTTTAGAGGTTATTTCTCATACCTGAATTCATCTCTACAGCGGGGGGGGGGGGGGGGGGACTCAAACTCACAACCCTGATACCAAGCATCACACACTCCACCCAATGAGCCACCCGGGCAGCTCATCTTATTAGAGGTTATTTCTAAAATTCTGCCCTAAAATTTTTTAAAGATTTTATTTACATATTTGTCAGAGAGAGATGGAGAGCACAGGGGGAGGGGTTGCAGCAGAGGGAGAAGCAGACTCCTCTTTGAGCAGGGAAGCCAATGCGGGCCTCCATTCCAGGACCCCGGCACCATGACCTGAGGAAAGGCAGATGCTTAACACACATAGACAGTCAGGGGTCCCAAAATTCTGCCTTGAATTATCAATTTATTTATTTCTTATTAATTGTATTGATTATTAATTTTTATTTTATTTTTTTCCTTTATTAATTTTATTTTAAAATTAATTTATTTCATTATTTTATTTATTATTATTATTATTTAGTATTTATTTCATTTTATTATTTATTTATTATTTAAGGACAAGCTTAGGGAGTCTGTGACACTTATCCAGGCTCCCTGTGAGCCTGCTGTCTGGGACTATAAATAGGAACATTTGCTGATAGAACTGTAGGCCAAGGCAAAAATGGTCCTCTGGACATGTATCTAGGGACCTAAAGAATCAGAAATAAAGATTGGTCACTGACTAACTAAACCTACATTCCCAGAGCTAAAAGCAGATCCCTCTGAAAATAGAGAATTCCAACAATCAAGTGAAAACGAACAGCAAGAAAGTCAAATGACTCAAACATCAATATCAAAAAGCAAAGACATGTCATGACTGAAACAAAGCAGAAGGCCCTTGAAAGTCGTCAATCTAAGATGGAAAAACTGATGTGACCAAAATAATTCAGAGAGGAAATAGGGTTTAAATACCGAATAAAGGGGCGCCTGGGTGGCTCAGTGGGTTAAGCCGCTGCCTTCGGCTCGGGTCATGATCTCAGGGTCCTGGGATCGAGTCCCGCATTGGGCTCTCTGCTCAGCAGGGAGCCTGCTTCTCTCTATATATCTCTGCCTGCCTCTCCGACTACTTGTGATTTCTCTCTGTCAAATAAATAAATAAAATCTTTAAAAAAAAATACCGAATAAAAATAGCTCTCAATGATTCTAAAGACCCACGTCCATTTTAAAAACTGCAGGGCCCACCTTTCCAGCTGTCCAACCAGAACCTGGGAAGCACACACAGGTGCTGCAGTGATGGGGGAGGCACAGAGACGGATGGAGGAGGGCCCCTCGCTTGGGTGTCTGGGACCCAGGAAGCCCCATAGATTCTAGAAGGGGACCTTGGCCCTGACATCCCCAGGGCACAGAGCCACAGGGCACCAGGGCCCTTGCTGGTCTGAGCTCACTGTGTTTTCTGTAGCTGAGAGTGTCTACAAATGTCCCCCAAGGAGAGACTTCACCTAGGCGTTTGGTAGGGCAGACTTCAAGGGACTGGTCCCCTGGACAGTGATGTGATGTGCAGGAAAGGGGAGACTCTAGGCTTCGGGATGAACAGGCTCAGTCCCACCCCTGAGCCTCGTGAGCAGCAGTGGCCCTGATGACACAGGGTGGGAACGGTTACCCTGCCCCTGCCTCCCTCCCCCGCCACACACGAAGACTCATCATGAGACCAACACAGCCAAAATGCACAGTTCATGGAGCTCCCCCTTCCTTATGGGAATCCTCTCCCTTCTAATACCTGAGCCAAACCTGAAGGTGCTTAAAATAAAAGGGAGTATGCTATGGTAATGAAAACGTGTCATTTCTCTCTAGTGTATTCCAACATGAAAGCTTGCCAAAACATGAGCTTTTATTTATTTTTTTTTTGAAGGATTTATTTATTTATCTATTTATCTATTTGGAGAGAGAGCCTCTGTGTAAGAGAGGAGGGGCGGGGAAGAGGGAGAGATGCAGACTTCCTGGTGAGCAGAGAGCCCAAACTGGGCTCCATCCCAGGACCCTGAGATCATGACAGGAGGTCAAGGCAGATGCTAGTGGGCCTGGCCACCCAGGCTCCCTGAAACAGGAGCTGGTAACAGGGGACCAAACCAGCTACCATTACATTACTGAACAGTGGAATTGGAGAACACATAGAAGGAATATAAGTCCTTTGAATCCTGCTTAACTATTTCCAGGGAAATAGGGCATGAAGACCAGCCTCAGGTGTCCCTTCACACCTCAGGTTGAGAAACGGTGCCATCATGTGACCCCATGTGACCCCATGTCCCCTGCCTCAGGCGGGGAGCCTCCAGTGTCCCCTCCTTGATACTAGCACCACCCCGTACCCACAGGGAAGCAGGGTGGGTCCTGGGGAGCTGTTTGCATGAGCCCTGCCCTGCCTGTGCCTTCACACTTTTCTCAAGAGCTCTGAGTTGGGGGAGTCAGAGCTATCCCCAAAGTCTCTTTATTTAAAGATTTTACTTAGTATTTGAGAAAGATCTGGAGTGCAAGAGAAGAGGGTAGGGGCAAAGGGAGTGGGAGAAAGAGACTCCCCACAGTACTGGGGGCCAGATGAGGGGCTTGATCCCAGGAGGACCCAAGCCAAAGGCAGAGGCTTTAACCCACTGAGCCACCCAGGCGCCCCTGTGGATAGGTTTATTACTAATGCCTCGAAAGCCCTGGCATGCACAGCATCCCCCCCCCCCCTATTCAGAGTCAGTGTGCTTGGACTCCTCTGCAAAGTTGACCCCCTCCCTGGGGGTGCTGCCCCAGACCGCGGTGCCCGTGTCCCCCCAGGTCCCGCCCTCATGGCCAAAGTCTGTGGCGCCTTTGCCCTGGTTCTCCTGCTGCAGGCGCTTGAAGTGCGGCAGCAGAACTCCAGTAGGTCCGCAGGCTGGTGCCTCTGCACCTCCACCGCGCAAATCCCTGCAGCAGCTCAGTCAGTCGCCAGGGGTCTGGATGCATCCTGCCTGCCCCCCCCACCCCAACACCCCCCCACCACCACCAGAGGGCGCCTGGGTGCCACCCTCGCTGCCTCCCTGGACCCGCCAGCAGCCCCGCGGCGGCCAACTGAGTGTGCTCCGCCGGGGGCAAATAGCAAATCACCATTAGACAAACAGCACAGTACTACTGTGCAGGCAAGAACCATCAAAGGATGCTAAAATTGGTGGGTAAAGAATAATAAGAAATATCAAACATCAAAGAATTTCTCTCCAAGACATTATTTAAAAGATTTTATTTATTTATTTATTTGAGAAAGAGAGAGAGCACACGACTGGGGGAAGGGAGAAAGTGAGAGGGAGAGAGAGAATCTCAAGCAGACTCCATGCTGAGCACGGAGCCCCACACAGGGTTCGATCTCACGACCCTGAAACCATGACTTGAGCTGAAATCAGGAGTCGGTTCTCAACAGACTGAGCCACCCAGGAGCCCCTCCAAGATAATTTATTAATTGAAAAGGCAAAAAACAGAAACATTATGTTGGAAAAACCCAGCAGACACCACTTTTACCAAGCGATCAAAGTTAATGTCATCACCAGTAACATTACATTAATACCATGTTCTTTCTGATAAGACTGAGGAAAGTGTCTTCACTTCTATGATTTTTTGCCCCAAATTCATAACTTCCATCTAACCATGCATGGTAAAATACCAGACAAACAGAATTGAAGGGTGTTTAAAAACAAAAAACAAAAAAACACACAAAAAACTAGCCAGGGCGGGGGCGCCTGGGTGGTTCAGTGGATTAAGCCGCTGCCTTCCCCTCAGGTTATGATCTCGGGGTCCTGGGATCCAGTCCTCCGTCGGGCTCTCTGCTCAGCCGGGAGCCTGCTTTCCTCTACCTCCCTCTCTGCCTGCCTCTCCGTCTGTTTGTGATCTCTCTCTGTCAAATAAATAAATAAAATCTTAAAAAAAAAAAAAAAAAAAACTGACCAGGGCGCCTGAGTGGCTCAGTTGGTTAAGCCATAAGCCACTGCTTTCAGCTCAGGTCATGATCCTGGAGTCACGGGATCGAGTCCCACTTAGGGCTCCCAGCTCCATGGGACGTCTTTTCCCTTTGACCTTCTCCTCTCTCATGCTCTCTTTCATTCTTTCTCTCAAATAAATAAAGAAAATCTTAAAAAAAAAAAAAAAAACTGACCAGTAAGTACTCTACAAAAATGTCAAGATCATGACAGACAAAGCAAAACTAAAGAAATGTCTCAGATTAGAGGAGATGAAGAAAGCATGACAACTAAATGCAAGGTGGATTCCTCAATGGAATAGAAAAAGGATATTAGTGAGGAAACTAACAAAATTTAAATAAGACCTGCAGCTTTGCTGATATTCTTGTCCCAGTGTTAATTGATTGGTTTTAATCATTATGATTATGTAGTATGCTGTTAACATTAGGGGAAGCTGAGTGAAGGGCATATGGGACTTTCTATACTATTTTACAACTTTTCTGGAAGTCCAGAATTATTTCAAAATAAAAAGTGTTTTTAAGTCCATATAATTCATTTAATCCTGACATAAATCTCAGTAGAGGCACATTGTCCTTTGAAAGGGGGGTGGTCCCTCCCCTCAGTGCCGGCTCAGCCAAGTGTGTCCCCTGCTTGGGCTCCTTGGGAGAGGAACATTTTGTGCTCAGTTCCTTCTATTTTTCATACACAGACACCTCTCAGGGGTTCTCTTAGGCCAGAAGAACTGGGGCAGGACTGGGTTCTGGTTTTGGTCTCTTTAATGTCAAAACTACGTCTGCCTTTTACCACAGAGAATAATCCACAGGGCAAGCAGCATTTTTATTTTTAATTCTTTTTTTTTTTTTTTTAAGATTGTATTTATTTATTTGACAGATGGAGATTACAAGTAGGCAGAGAGGCAGGCAGAGAGAGAGGGAAGCAGGCTCCCTGCTGAGCAGAGAGCCCGATGCGGGGCTCGATCCCAGGACACTGAGATCATGACCTGAGCCAAAGACAGAGGCTTTAATCCACTGAGCCACCCAGGCGCCCCTATTTTTAATTCTTAAAACACGAAGGGTTTGGGGGACACCTGGGTGGCTAGTCGATAAAGTGTCTGCCTTCATTTCAGGTCATGATTTCGGGGTCCTGGATGGAGCCCCACATGGAGCTCCCCCCTCAGCGAGGAGCCTGCCTCTGCCTTTCCCTCAGCTGCTCCCCCTGTTTGTGCTCTCTTTCTCTCTGTCAAATAAATAAATAAAATCTTTGAAAACAAAACAAAAAGAAACAAACAAACAAACAAAAACCCGTGAAGGGTCTGATTATTATCCTTTCCGAAAGCTATCCCCCCACTAGTTTGGTCCCTCTGTAGTCATCAGACATGGTGGTTCCCCATCCCCCGCCACCTCAACCCCATGAGTTTACTTGCATCCTCTGCAGACAGCTTCCAGCGCAGTGGGGTGCACGCCTCTCGCTTCTTCGCCTGAGAGCTCTCCATGACACCCAAGGAGAGCTCACTCCTGGCCAGCAGGAATAGTTGGCAGGATAGGGGAGTTTTAGCCCTGGAGGGGCAAACCATGAAGGAAGGAGATGGATGAATAAATATTTCCTCCTTCCTCCCTCCAGACTAAAGCTCAGAGGTATTTTCTAAACATTTCCTCGGAGGGCTCTGGGGGCCTCGAGCGGCTCCTGGTACCAGCAGGCTCCTCGTTGCCCTCTTTACGAAGTTTCACTTTTATCCTTCTCACTGCCATCCTGTCTCACTTTTACCACTTGTCCACATGTCCTTCCTGAGATCACACCCCAAAGAAGCAACTTGCACCCAGATTGTGACAGTTCTATTTAATGATATAAAAATGTTTTCAAGTTATTCTGAACTGAAAACAAAGCGTTTGAGAAAGTAACATCGCCAGTTCCGAACCAGCGTGGCCTGTGGCTTCCTCCCCTACCACCAGCCACATATATGGTGCTAAAGCTAGAGGGTGGTTGGTGTGTCCCAATGCTAACCCCGAACTGTAGGAAGCACAACGGTCGTGGAGAATGTGCCTGCAGGGGATAACTTCGTGGAAGGGAGGGGGGATATGCAAGTTAGAGTAGATGAAGCCCGGACACAAGGGACAAGCATGGGATAGAGAGGGCTTCCTTAGTTCTTCCCCTGTATCTCCCCACGTTTCCTAGACAAGCGCATTGGCTATTTCAATATCTTGGGTAGCTACTCCATGCAGGTGCAAGACCAATGTGTTGGGTAACATCGCTAGCATAAGAACTCAGCTACAGGCTGAAGCCGGTAAGGGCCAGCATTCTCCATCTCACCACCGTTTCATATCATCAGGGATCCACCCACACTCCTCCCCCACAATCATGGGCTTAGCAGTTATAATAAAGTGAGGCAGCCTCTCTTCCCTGAGTAGTAGTGCTAAGAGATAAATGAGTGGTCCAGCCCTGATTGCTTTATTCCTCAACCCAGCATGACTGTCAACTAACAATCTAGGATGACACAAACTAGGCCCTAGGTTTGCATGTCCCCGGGCCCCCACCCCATCCCAGCTAAACGTTTTCGGTGAGGGCAATACCAGCCCCAGGGAATATAAAATGCTAAAAGGGGCTCTTGGAAAAGTCCAAGTACTATAAGCAAGATTACTTTTGTAATTTTTAAAAAAGTTAGAAATGATAAGACCCTCCTTACATGATTATTATGGCGATGAAGTGTAATGCTTGGACAGGACTGCCCAGTATACAGTTCCGTGCCTGCGTCACAGGGATACAGAGCACGGAGGAGGTTGAGTCTGAATGTTTCGAGGTGGGAAGAGAGCATCGCGGATTGCTTCTGTTATCTTTGTGAAGTAAGGGACGCGTGATGACTGAGAGCCAAGGGGAAGGTTTTGGGGGGTTTGAGGGGATATAGGGGGGAGCTAGGAAGATTGGAAGTTGAAAGAAATAGCGTCGTAGAGGAAGACCATGAACTGCCCAGATAAATCCAGCAGGGACAATCTTCTCTGTTGTGTTGTGTTGTGTTGTGACAATCTTCCCTCATCATTGTTCAGCTGTGCTTTAGTGGTTTTGCAGACATGAGCAGAGCACATAGTTGGCTTTATCCAGGATAAAGATTTTGCTAGACATGGGATGAAAAGATAAAAGGGCATAGGAGTTTAGAGAATTGCAGGAGGTATTATTAAAACAATAAACCACTTAAGTTAAGCTGGATAAAGTGAAATGCAAAGAAATGCCTGAGCAACAGGGAGAACGTGGAGAGGCCAATGACTAAATTTATCTTTACACATTTCTGTCTTACGGATTTCCTGCAGCTTGCTGAATGAGTCAGTCATTCTCGCAAGAGACTGTGGCTTTTATTTTACTCCTTATACTTTACATGGTATATACCCTTGTTGGTGTTTAATTTTAATTACCAAATATTTTATAAAAAGAGAAGGCAGAGGTGAGATTATAAGATTTATTTCTCTAATAAATCTCTTTGCAAAGCACATTTATATCGACAAGGCTTTTGTTTTACAACTGATGACACTCACGCTTTGTTTCTCAAATAGAAGATTTTTCCTTTCTTCTGAAGAAAATAATCATCCTTAGGTGATAGTAGATTAGAAACTCTGTATCTTCAGGGGCCAGTTGGAGCAAGGTGCTTCCAGGTGGGGCAAGAATTTAGTTGCAGGTAAAACGGACAAAACGAATGCAGTGTTCCTCTCAGAAGCCTTGCCGATCAGATGGTCACCATTCTCCAGGGGCTTTTCCTCCAGTCGTGCCAACAAACTCTCCTGCTGCCATGGTCTGTCCAGCAAGGCCAGGTGGAGTTACATGACAGTCCAGGTGACGTCAAAACGTCAGTGACAAGCTGGCATAACCCTGGGGTCTTAGGGGAAAACTTCACAGAGATTTGCCAAACCCTGTATGGACGTCTCCACTGCAGCCAACTCAGCATTCAAACCAAATCTGTGGCTACCCGTGATTTTGTGGGTTAACATTCCATTGGAGTCTTGTCGGTGTCCTGCTGTCCTCTAGTGACCATTGATGGAAATGCAGACCCAAAAAAAACCTCCCTGAAAGACTGGAGAACAATGGTATGGCTTGGGGTTAGAGGTGACCATAAGAGAAATAGGGAAGAGATTCGGAAGGTGAGAAGTGACAGCCATTGCTCTCTGGAGGTCACTGGGGTTAGAGACCATGTGAGAGACGGACACAGAGGTGCTGATGGGATCCAGTTTGTACTCTTTCTTTCTGGCCCCATTCCCAGTCCTTCCCAACAGCAGACGGTTCTGACCAACAGCAAAGCAATCGCAGGCCCACCATCAAATTCTTTGCTGTGAACCCAGAGACAACCGCCAAGGTGAGGGAAGAGCTCATTTCAACACCAGCCTTTCAGGGTCCCAGTGTTGGAGGGGACATTTACTGCCCCAGCCCTTCTTCCAGTTGTGAACTGTCCGATTCCTACAATAAATCCTTATTTCGTATACTCATCGTGGTCCCGCTTCCCTGAATGAACTTCACTGACACACTCCCTCTACAATAATCTATGACAGCAGAAGGGATGCGCTGTTACCACACCTGTATCCCTGCAAACTCAGCTCCAAATGCAAATCCCAGAGATTACATCTGATTGGTGGAATCTAGTTCATGTTTGCATTCAAGCAAATAAGGAAACTGGGAAATGTATGGGTTTTGTCTTTTTTTTTTTAAGATTTTATTTATTTGACAGACAGAGATCACAAGCAGGCAAAGGCAGGCAGAGAGAGAAGGGGGGAAGCAGGCTCCCTGCTGAGCTGAGAGCCCAATTGTGGGGGCGCGGGCTCGATACCAGGATTCTGAGATCATGACCTGAGCTGAAGGCAATGGCTTAACCCACTGAGTCACCCAAGCACCCCTGTCTTCTTTTTAAGTATAAAAATATGGAGATGGTGTTTGTCAGTGTCCATTTTGGAACAGGCAACAAATGCCCTTAAAAGGGATAATTTGGCAAGAATTTCTGATGTGGGTAGGATTTAAGGAAGGTGGTTAATGGTTGGCGACCCCTTGGCCTGAGAGGTAAGTAAAGGGAGCAGCAGACAATACCAGCAGAAGGAAGGGCATGGAGGGGGCGACTGACAGACCCTGGGGCCTTCCACAGAGGCACACAGCTAACCCACCTCCACATGGCAAGAATAAACAACCTGGGCGCCTGGGTGGCTCAGTGGGTTAAGCCGCTGCCTTCGGCTCAGGTCGTGATCCCAGGGTCCTGGGATCGAGTCCCGCATCGGGCTCTCTGCTCAGCGGGGAGCCTGCTTCCTCCTCTCTCTCTCTCTGCCTGCCTCTCTGCCTACTTGTGATCTCTGTCTGTCAAATAAATAAATAAAAATTAAAAAAAAAAAAAAAGAATAAACAACCTGACCACGTTCTCTTCCTGCCCTCTGGAACTCCTCTGGGGTCTGTATGACTGCAGGGCCTTTGCTCATGCTATTGTAGACACGTCTCTGTACAGTTATTTTTTTAAGACCCTTCTGATACTACATCAACTATTACTTCTATCAGAAAGAAAAAATAATTTGCTCCTTCTGCTCGAAAAAGACTTTTCTATATTTGCAGAAAAAATCTTTAAAATCCATGTTGAAGGTATTTAAGCCCTTTTTTTTTTTTTAAAGATTTTATTTATTTATTTGACAGAGAGAAATTACAAGTACACTGAGAGGCAGGCAGAGAGAGAGAGAGAGAGAAGGAAGCAGGCTCCCTGCTGAGCAGAGAGCCCGATGCGGGACTCGATCCCAGGACCCTGAGATCATGACCTGAGCCGAAGGCAGCGGCTTAACCCACTGAGCCACCCAGGCGCCCCAATTTAAGCCCTTTTAATAATGATTCTCCGTTTTAAAATTTCACTTGATTATAGACCAATACGTTGGTAAGTTGCAAATCAATTAATTAGAAAAAAATGAAAATAAAAGCAAATAAAATCCGAGTCAAAATATTTTACCATCGGGACACCTGGGTGGCTCAGTTGATTAAGGAAGGAACAGCCTTTGGCTCTGGCTGTGGTCCCATGGTCCTGGGATCTAGCAAAGCTCCTGCTGCTTCCCTGCTTGCAGCTCCAGCTTCTGGCTTCCAGCTCAGCAGGGAGTCTGCTTCTCCCTCTCCCTCCGCTGCTCCCCCTGCTTGTGCTCAATCTCTCTGTCTGTGTCAAATAAATAAATAAAATCCTTTGGGGGGGGGATTTTATTTATTTATTTATTTTTTAACACAGAGAGGGATCACAAGTAGGCAGAGCAGCAGACAGAGCGAGAAGCAGGGTCCCTGCTGAGCAGAGAGCCCGTCTCTGGACTCAATCCCAGGACCCTGGGATCACGACCTGAGCCAAAGGCAGAGGCTTAACCCATTGAGCCACCCAGGCGCCCAATAAAATCTTTTTTAAAAACATATTTTACCATTAAATTCAACAGCATAAAATCATTCTGTCAAATTGGCCTTAGCAGGTTTTTGTCCTTTAAATTTTATTTAAATTCTATTAGCCAACATATAGTACATCATTAGTTTCAGATGTAGAGTTTGGTAATTCATCAATTACATACAACACCCAGAGATTATTACGTCATGTGCCCCCCTTAATGCCCAGCATCCTGTTACCCCATCCCTTTGTCCCCCTCCCCTCCAGCAACCCTCCGCTTTTTTCCTATAGTTAAGAGTCTCTTATGGTTTGACTCCCACTCTGTTTTCATCTTATTTTATTTTTCCTTCCCTTCCCCTATGTTCATCTGTTTCCCCCTATGTTCATCTTAAATTCCACATATGAGTGAAATCATATGGCAGTTGTCTTTCTCTGGGTTTAACAGTTTCTTAATACATATCCTCAATTCTTTGCACCCATTAATTTATTACCTTTGCTACATTCACAAGTATAACTTGATATACTTGAAAAAATCACCTGGGAAGATTTTTTTTTTAAATAGTGCTAATTCTTTATACCAGACCAACTAAATCAAAATCTTTGGAAAATGAAGCCTGGCATATGCATATATTTTTTTAAATTCCCCTATATGATTCTAGTATGAGACTATGGTTGATCATCAATTACCCAAACTGAAAAGTTGGCTAAAAAAAGAGAAACTAAATCTGTTTTGTACTTGCTAAGTCATAAAGTCTAGGATGGTTTGTTTTTGAATACCAAATACCAAAATGATTTATTTATAAAATATTTACATTGAAAAACATCTCATCTAAATATTTAGCTTTTTTTGGTAAAGATTTTATTTATTTATTTGACAGAGATCACAAGTAGGCAGAGAGGAGGAAGCAGGCTCCCTGCTGAGCAGAGAGCCCCATGCCAGCTCCATCCCAGGACCCCAGGATCATGACCTGAGCTGAAGGCAGAGGCTTTAACCCACTGAGCCACCCAGGTGCCCCAATATTTAGCTTTAATTACTACAGTACATTTAGAAAACCTACCATATTGCAAAAGCAGTTGCTTCAATACTCTTTTTTCTTTCTCCAATATTTTCCCCCTCCAAAGTAGTTTATCGTAATTATTAAAGGCACAGGGGAATTAATTATTTAGGAAATCTTGTAAAATGATTTTTCTTTTTCTTCTCCCCCCCTTTTTTTTTTGAAAAATTTATTTAAAACAATTACTTCTGTGAACTTTTTAACCAATTCTGATGCTTCTTGTTGATTGAGCAGCCAAGCCTAAAAATGTCAGATAGTATAATCCATATCATCTAACATCTTGGAAGATTTTTATGTGAATTTACCCATTTTTTTCCCACTAAACATATTCTCTTTGTGTTGTCTTCTTCTCTCTTTGTTTTGCATCTGGGCTTTTTTTTTTCTTCTTAAAAGTTTTCATGGAGCTTCTCTAGTTTCCCCACAAATATTCTTATTTCCTCATACTCTTACAGACCTAAGACTGTTTGCTTTTAAATAAATTCTACCATTTTCTTAATTTGAGCTGTAAAAGGAGATTTTGCAATGAAGCAATCAAGCCTAGCTAAGAAAGACTTTTTTAAAAACAGGTTCAGGCTGCCATAAGGGAGGAGGAATTTATGCAAGTTCTCATGAGGGAAATCATGAACTTAAAAAAACAAACCAACCATAAAAACAAAACAAAAAAAAACCCAAAACAGATTTTTTAGCCAGCTGTAAGCCCCTCAGCCTGGACTTAATTAACTTCCTCCTCACCATGACACCCAAATCATCTGCATTCTTCATGTAAAAGGAGCCAATGTTTTAACAAGCTTGATCTCTCTTTTGCATATTAATCCAACCAATCCCAGGTAACCGAGTTTCAATCCCTATTCAAGGTAGGCCTGAATGTGAACTATATTAGTAGCCTTTTGCCTCTATAACTCTGTTCCCTTTTTGTCTCCCCAGGAACCTGATCCAGGTTTCTACCTGAATTTCTATCTCCCAAATTACAGTTGTAACTGCCCAAATAAATGTCTATTTGCTTAAATTGTCAGTGAATTCTTTTTTTTTTATTTATTTATTTGACACAGAGTGACACTGAGAGATATCACAGTAGCCAAAGAGGCAGGCAGAAAGAGAGGGAGAAGCAGGCTCCCCACTAAGCAGGGAAGTTGATTCGAGAACCCCGGGATCATGACCTGAGGCTCAACCCGCTAAGCCACCCGGGTGCCCCCATCAGTGAATTCTTTCTTGGACAATAGAACTCTGAAGATTTTAAAGAGTCTTCATGAAGGTTTTAGGGGTTCTGGAAATTATTTAGGAGAATTTGAAAAATACATTATTCTTTCTTTGCCAAATTTATGTTCTTAAAGAACTTAGTAGATTTTTCTAAAAGAGAATCTTCAAAGCAACTTTTTTTCTTTCTTTCTCCCTATTTTCTTTCTTGATAGAAATTGAAAACTCCATAGGAGGCCCTGGGGAATACTTTTGGAGGCTGTCCCCAATTCTACATCCTTCTCTTCTACTTAATAGAAGTTTTTTTCCTTCCTCTGGGCTAGAAAGAGTTTGTTTTTTTTTTTTTTTTTTTTTTTTTTTAATGAAGAGTTTCCCCCTCCTAGTAGCCTAGTTTTAAAAGTGAGAGTGAATTTCTTAAACATGAAAATTTTCTGGGGCTCACTACTTCTTTTTCACCTTTCACAGTCACTGGCTTCTTGTGAGAAGTCTGGTTTAATAAATTTCAAACACACTGGGGAATTAATTATTGAGGAAGTTTTGCATGAAGCCATAGCCTTCCTTTCCACTTCAAATACCTGGTTCTTTTGCAAGCCCTAAGACATGGGATGGTGTTCTCTGATGAAGAACGACGTCATGTAATGAGAAGCACTGACTCAACCTGGTGTACCCTCGTGGTTGTGAAATTGAGGGATGGATGAAAGAACATAGATTTTAGAGCCAGAATACAGAGTTCAAGTTTTCTGTCCCTACCCCCTAATAACTGTATTTGTAACTGATTTGCTTCATCTCTCTCAAACTCATTTCCTTTATCCGCTTGGAGAGGGGATTACTTCTACTCCCTCAGAGTTCTTGGGAGAAGCAGGCTTCCTGCTAAGGAGGGAGACCGATTCAGGGTTCCATCCCTGGACTCTCGGATCATGACCTGATCCAAAGGCAGACACTTAACGGCTAAGCCACCCAAGCACCACTGAAGAAGGTCTGTTATCCAGAATTTACCAAGAACCCTTACTGTAGGGGCACCTCGTGGCTCAGTGGGTTAAAGTCTCTGCCTTTGGCTTGGGCCATGATCTGAGGGTCCTGGGATCAAGCCCCACGCTGGGCTCTCTGCTCAGTGGGGAGCCTGCTACTGACACCCCCCACCTGCCTGTCTGCCTACTTGTGATCTCCTGTCTGTTGAATAAATAAATAAAATCTTAAAAAACAAAAAAAAAGAACTCTTACTGTTTGTAGTATGAAGACAAACAGTTCAATTAGGAAATGAGCAAAAAAGATATGAACAAATCATTTGAGTAATCATTTTTAAAATATTTTCTCTGTTTTGTTTTTAAGTAAGTTCCCTGGGGGGGAGGGGTGTCAGGCAGGGTCAGTTTAAGTTTTACTGCATAAACAACAAAATCACTATTTAACCGGATGGAGCTGCTCTGCTAAATAGGCCCTTACAATCCTGTTTAAAGAAACTTTCAGGTATCATAAAGCTGGTAGTGAAAAGTATTTGGGAAGGTGCTGTTGCTGGGTGAACTGGGGAGTCCCTCGGCCCTGAGGCCATGATCCAGCCAGACTCAAAGGAGTCGCCAAAGATTCTTGGTCTTGTCACACCAGTGAATTCAAGGACAGACACAGCACAGCGGGTGAGTAACACAAGCGGAAAAGTTTATTAAAACAAAAGTACACTCTTGAGATATGAGTGCTGGTGAGCTCCAAGGAGAGAGAGCTGTGTGCCCTGCCTGGGGGGTGGGGGGGGAGGGTGTTTCTATTCTTTATTGTCAGCTCTCAACTAGGGGGCAGAATATTTATTACCTGGGGGCAGGAAACAGCATTTCTTCCTTTTTCTTCCTAATTTGGTCAGGGATTTCCTGTCATGGCAACCATCATTGGGCTTGTCTGGTTAGATCTGGCCTCTTGTAGGGTACTGCCGAGACAGGCCTCTGACCTTCCTGATAGCTGGCCATGACTTTCTCATTGCTGACTTCTAGGTATCCTGTTAGAATGTAATTGTCTTCTCTAAGAGTGCTAGAACTTGTCCATTGCCCTGGAAATTACTCAGTGATGGCTGTCATCTAGTCTATGAATAAAGTTTGCTCTGGCTTTAGGTTCTTGAGAAAAAAATCCACATTTAAGGTTTATTTCTGAATATACCTCGTGTTTTACTTCGGAGCTATTAAAACATAGACTTTGGGGTGCCTGGGTGGCTCAGTCTTTAAGTGTCTGCCTTCAGCTCAGGTCATGATCCCAGGGTCCTGGGATCGAGTCCCCTGTTGGGCAAACTGCTCGGCGGGAAGCCTGCTTCTCCCTCTCCTACTCGCCCTGCTTGTGCTCCCTCTCTCATTATCTATGTCTGTCAAATAAATAAATCTTTAAAAACAAAACATAGATGTCTTTTTCAGATTACTTTCAAAAGCTATTTTTTTCCTATTTTATATGTAATCTGGTCATAACGAAAAATCTTGTATTACTTAAGAAGATTTCACTACATTTTCGTGTATATGTTTGTCTAAAATATATAAATGCACTGCTTGACAGATTTTAAATGGGATTAGTTTTTCTCTTTCTGCCATAATTTCTCATTTCTTTTTTTTTTTTTTTTTAAAGATCTTATTTATTTATTTGACGGATCACAAGTAGGCAGAGAGGCAGGCAGAGAGAGAGAGAGAGAGGAGGAAGCAGGCTCCCTGCTGAGCAGAGATCCCGATGTGGGGCTGGATACCAGGACCCTGGGATCATGACCGGAGCTGAAGGCAGAGGCCTCAACTCACTGAGCAACCCAGGTGCCCCATAATTTCTCATTTCTTCTTTCAGTGGCCTATAAATAAAAATCTAATTATTGTAACAAGTTATGGCTGAGTTAGAGCTGGGCAAACTATGCCCTGTGGGCTAAATCTGGCCCAATGCATATTTTTGTGTGGTCTTTGAGCTATGAACTGGTTTCTACATTTTTAAATGGTTGGAATTTAAAATCAGAAGAAAAACAGTACTTTATGATATAAAATTATATGAAACTCAAACTTCAGTGTCCATAAAGTTTTATTGGTGTTCCATATTCTTTTGTCCATGGTTGCTTATGCACCCTAATAGCAAAGTCGAGTCTTCGCAACATAAATTACACAGAATGAAATGTCTAAAATGTTTACAATCTGGTCCTTTCAGAAAATGTTTGCTGATCTCTATTATCACATTATTATCATACAGTTAAGAGTATGCTCCAGGGTAGAAACACAATGGTGTATATACTGGGGCACCTGGCTGGCTCAGCTGGTAGAATGTGTACCTCCTAATCTCAGGGTTGTGAGTTCAAGCCCCATGTTGAGTATGAAGCCTATTTAAAAAAAAAAAAAAAAAAGAGGGGCACCTGAGTGGCTCAGTCAGTTGAACATCCTGCTCTTGATTTTGGCTCAGTTCATGATCTCAAGATCTTAGGATCACACCCCCACGCTGAGCTCCCTGCTCAGTGGGGAGTCTGAGGATTCTCTCCCTTTGCTCACACACTCGCTAAAAGAAATAAATAAGCCTTTTTTTTTTTTTTAAGGATTTTATTTATTTATTTGACAGACAGAGATTACAAATAGGCAGAGAAACAGGCAGAGAAAGAGGGGGAAGCAGGCTCCCTGCTTAGCAGAGAGCCCAATGCGGGGCTCGATCCCAGGACCCTGAGATCATGACATGAGCCAAAGGTCAAGGGTTTAACCCACTGAGCCACCCAGGCGCCCCTGCATTGGTCCTTTTTTAAGGCAGAGAAATCCAGCTTGGAAATGGAATTGTGCCTAGTGGTTTTCCAGCCATTCAGAATGAAGTTCCAAGTCATTATTATGGGAAAGAAAGGAATTCTTGAATTGCCCTTACCTGCCACTGTAACTCCTACTATACTCTGCCTCCATCAGTCTGGTTCACTTACACTGGCTCCTTGCCGTTCTGGGATTCGCACCTCAAAGACTTTGCATTGACTGCCCCTACCCCTCCATTACCTTCCCTCCTAGAGATACCAGCATAGCCTACTTACATGTTGCATTCCTTGCTCTGTTCAAGTATTACTAAACCTAGAGGCTATCCTTAATCACCTTATTTAAAATAGCTCCCAGCCCCCAACATATATACTCTTTATTCTACAATCTAAGTTCACTAGGAGCAGGTATTCTCATGGTTTTATTCAGCACTGTGTCTTAGAAGTGTCTGGTTCGGAGTAGGCGCTCAAAACTATTCGCTGATTGAATGCGTCAATGATCCCCCAACTGCATATATGTGAGTTACCGTATCAAAGAGAGATTCTTATCTAAAATGCTGCAAGTTCCACTGGGAAAAAAAATGTGCACGCACATGTATACTACCCTGCTTGGTTAATGGAAGGGTTTAAGGCAGAAAACAAAACAATGAGTAAAACATCTGGGAACTGTGAAGACATTTGAGGATAAAACTGAATGACTATTGGCCAAACTACATAAACCTGATAGTTTTGGAGCCTCGGAAGCCAGTCACAGAGGATCCGTGGTGTGCGGAAGAGGCTCTTTCGAACTGGGTGATTATGAACCTACAGGCTGTGTGTTAGGTAGAGCCTCTCAGAATTGCTCATTAACCATTTAAGGGGTCTGTGGTGCAGAGCTTTTTACAGATAAGAAAACTGACTCCCAGAGAAGGAATTGGCCTTAACTTTCTCTTTCTGATGCACCTAAGCTAGTGGATTTAAAAACGGTAGGATTACCAAGCGAAAACATGCGTGCTGTTTTGCAAAATGAAATTTTGCTTTACTGGAATTCTTCCAAGTAGAAAATGTGGATAAAGGGGACTAAGGGCTGACATAGTTTTTCCTAATGATTTAAAATGGAAATTAGACAGGGAAATTGGTGGGAATTGTTGAAAACTGAAAGCCAGCCTGCAGACAGGAAGTGAATGGAGGAGATAAATGAGAATGTGAAAGCCGCATTTCTTCAGAATTAGTGGTAGTATCCGTCTTACTTAGCATTTTTATAAATGGTCTGGGGAAGGCTCTCACAGAGAATTAATGGTTTAAATAGACTTTTCCTTTGCATAGCAGGAAAGGTTTAGATAAGAGATAACCTTCATTGGGATGTTAATGATTCCTATCCCCCACCTGAAGGATTTGAATAGCTGACATTGAACAATTAAATGCACTATTACCATCCAAAAGAGTGTGTGTGTGTGTGTGTGTGTGTGTCTGTTGGGGGTAGAGGGGGAAGTATCCACTGACTGAAGTACTGACTCACTGACTGAAAGTAAAATCAAAATGGCAAATTTTGGAAGGCATGGGGCCAGAATGAGTTTTGGGTTACAAAAATTATTAATACTTTCTAAGAGGTAACTGAAGCCTCTCCTAGGAAATTCTGACATCACCACCACCACTCACAGAAACAAAATCTCCTTTCCTACTCTTTATGTAAAAGTGGGGGATTGATATAGTTGGAATATTGTGTATTCTTTATGATTGCTCATTGTGATAAATGGGATTTTTTTTTTTTTAAATTTTATTTCTTTATTTGACAGAGAGACAGAGATCACAGGTAGGCAGAGAGGCAGGCAGATTGAGGGGTAAGCAGGCTCCCTGCTGAGCAGAGAGCCCGATGCAGGGCTTGATCCCAGGACCCTGAGATCATGACCTGATACCCTGAGCCACCCAGGCGCCCCATAAGTGGGATTTTTGAAAGGCCACTAAACTCACTAGAAAGCTGTGGGGAGGAGATAGTTGTGTTACAGCATTTGAGAGAGCTTAAAATACTCAGCTTAGAAGAACAGACAAATACCAAGGTGAAGAGAACAGTGACTCTCCCACAGTAGATTTTGCCAGTCAAGATCTGTTCTGCAAGACTGCCTATCTATTGCTGATTCCCTAGGTGTAATCCCAGACTTAACATAACTTGAGTTTCCATTACCTTCCCCAAATTATCTTTCATACCAGCCTCAGACCACCATCAAGCAGCAGCATCAAAGTGCATCTAGTACCTTCACTGTTGTCATTGTCAGTATCATCCTTTAAAAAAAAAAAAAAAAATTCAGCTGGGCACCTGGGTGACTCAGTGGGTTAAAAAGCTTCTTTCTGCCTTCAGTTCAGGTCATGATTCCAGGGTCCTGGAATCAAGCCCTGCATCAGGCTCTCTGCTCAGCAGGGAGCCTGCTACCCGCCCCCCACACCCCACCGACCCACGCCTGCCTCTCTGCCTACTTGTGATCTCTGTCTGTCAAATAATTAATTAATTAATTGATTTTTAAAATATTCAACTGCCCTATTCTGAAGAAGCCTTTTCAAAAGATCTCTCCCCTTCCCTCACTGGAATTAGATGATCCTTGTTTTCTTCCCTTCCAAAAGACTCTTCATTCTCAGCATTCCTTTCATTCCATCTCTTTCCCAGCTAATTGCTTTTTCCTGTCCTCTCCCTGTTATTAGTTTTCCAAGTGAGGGCATCTTGACATATCAACTTCGGTTTGTTTGTTTAAGTAATCCTTCACCCAATGTAGGGCTTGAACTCACAACCCTGAGATCTAAAGTCACATGCTCTTCTGTCAGAGCCAGTCAGGTGCCCCCCATATTCACCTGCAAAGCTTGCTATGTATTTCCTTAAAATTTCTACAAGATGTATACGAAGAGGGAACATTTTAGTGTTTTTCTAAGATGCAATTGATTTCTCACAAGATTTCAGGAATATTTAAAAGACTTGGGAAATGGTGTCTATTGTTTCTGACTTTTTAACCCAGCCAGGGTGAGTCATTAATTCCTGTCAGAGGCAAGTGATGGCAAATGAGAAAAATTTCTTATGCTATGGCTTTGACATATACATTTGGTACTTATTCAAAATAATTTTAGAAATTCAGTTTGAAGAAAGGAAAGAGAGCTATAAATGACTTCTAGCTTTCTGAAGATAGTAGATTATAAAAATAGAGTCTGAAGAGATGATAAAATGAATACAATTTTTTAAAGAGTTTATTTATTTATTTGAGAAAGAGATCACAAGTAGGCAGAGAGGCAGGTGGGGGAGTGGGAGAAGCAGGTTCCCCACTGAGCAGAGAGCCTGATGTGGGGCTGAATCCTAGGACCCTGAGACCATGACCCAAGCTGAAGGCAAAGGCCCAAACAACTGAGCCACCCAGGCACCCCAAGATGAATATTATTCATCTTAAAAGATTGCTTTTTCTCAAAAATGAGGATAATAATCTTTCTCAAGATACCATCTGTCAACACTTCTTTCTTCTCTCTTGTGTTTCCTCAATTAATGAAAATCAAAGCATAATTTTCCCTACAGAGTTTTTCTCTAAACCATTTTTTAAAAGATTTTATTTATTTATTTGACAGAGAGAGAGATCACAAGTAGGCCCAGAGGCAGTTAGAGGGAAAGAGAGGAAGCAGGCTCCCTGCTGAGCAGAGAGCCCAACACAGGGCTAGATCCCAGGACCCTGGGACCATGACCTGAGCCAAAGGCAGAGGCTTAACCCACTGAGTCACCCAGGCACCCCTAAACCATTTTTTTTTTAAAGATTTTATTTATTTGACAGAGAGAGAGATTACAAGCAGGCAGAGGCAGGCAGAGAGAGGAGGGGAAGCAGGCTCCCTACTGAGCAGAGAGCCCGTTGTGGGGCTTGATCCCAGGACCCTGAGATCATGACCTGAGCTTAAGGCAGAGGCTTAACCCACTGAGCCACCCAGGTGCCCCTTAAAGAAAAATCAAAATCAATGACACTTGTCAGAGATGGTAAGACAGACTTTATTCAGGACCATCAAGTTGGGTGTAGGGGCCACTGTGATGGGATTTTACAGTTGGTTTCCGGGAGAGCTTGGGTTCGGTTCTGAATATAACACAGACCAGTGGCCATTTATAGCCAAGACGTGGAGGGGGGGGTCAGTGAATGGAAAATTACCAAGAAAATAACAGGGGTGAGGGTGATTCTGGCTAAGCCAACCTATCAGGATTCTTTTTTTTTTTTTTTTTTTAATTTTTATTTATTTGACAGACAGAGATCACAAGTAGGCCCCGAGGCAGTTGGAGAGAGAGAGGGGAAGCAGGCTCCCTGCTGAGCAGAGAGCCCAACAAGGACTCGATCCCAGGACCCTGAGACCATGACCTGAGCCAAAGGCAGAGGCTTAACCCACTGAGCCACCCAGGCACCCCAGGATTCTTGCTAAAGACAAGACAGGGTGATCAAACATCATGGGGGGGGGGCGGTGGGGTGATGTGGAACCTGATCAGATATCAGGGGTGATCAGATCTGCAGGGTAGGGGGTTCTGGTTAAACTAACTTAACAGAGTTTTTGGTAAAACTGTATTTTATAAGGAAGTGCCCATCCAGGGCCTAGGAAAAGCTTCAGGATCCTGACTAAAGTATAGTGAAGCAAAGAATCTGCATCATCATAATCAGTGAGAGAAAATATTTTAATAGTTTAAAAATAAATATATGTAGGGACGCCTGGGTGGCTCAGTTGGTTAAGCCACTGCCTGTGGCTCATGTCGTGATCCCGGAGTCCTAGGATAGAGTCCTGCTTTGGGCTCCCTGCTCAGGAGCCTGCTTCTCCTTCTGACTCTCCCTTCTCATGTTCTCTCTCTCTCTTATTCTTTCTCTCTCTCTCGGATAAATAAATAAAATCTTAAAAAAAAAAACAAACAACTCTTGATTTTGGCTCAAGTCATGATCTCAGTGTTGTGGGATCAAGCCCTGTGTTAGGCTTTGAGCCAGGCATGGAGCCTGATTAAGATTCTTTTCCTCCCCTGCCTCTGGCCATCTCCCCCTAAAAAAAAAAAAAATCGACATATGTAGTAAGTTTCAATAAATTCTGAAATGTTAAAAATGCCAGGAGATGGAAAAAAGGTGAAAATAAAAATAATATTAAAGACTATAACATTGGGGCGCCTGGGTGGCTCAGAGGGTTAAGGCCTCTGCCTTCGGCTCAGGTCATGATCCCTGGGTCCTGGGATCGAGCCCCGCATCAGGCTCTCTGCTCAGTGGGGAGCCTGCTTCCCTTCCTCTCTCTGTCTGCCGCTCTGCCTACTTGTGATCTCTGTCAAATAAATAAATAAAATCTTTAAAAAAAAAAAAGACTATAACATTGAAGATTTAATTATTTTGACTCATTTTAATAAAAATAGGAGACATTACCAAATTGAAGGGCTCTAAATCATCACATTGAAGTATTTTCTTTTGTTTTAACTAAATAAAAAACTTCATAACAGCTCTATTTTCTACAAAAGAGGAACCATACTCCTCATAGCATTTTGTCACTACAAGATGACTTACATAAAGAAGAGATTTTAAACAACCAGATCTTAGTCATTTATTTAGTAACTACTGTCCCCTTCAAAGAACAGTCAATTATAGATTTCTAAACATTCCACTTATAAAAAACTCACCAATATACCCCTGAGGACCACTGATCTCACCTTTACTCCCCTGAGCGCTGTAACTCATATAAACTTGGCTGTGAACTTGTCTGTGAAGTCAGAAATTTTGACATGGGAGACTTCATAAGGAAATGAAGACCTAAAAAAGTGGTTAAATCTGAATGTTTCTGCTTTTAAGTACATAAGGGAATTCAGGGGCGTAAATACCTTCTGCTCAAAGTAAATTTTATACCACAGTAGGCGTCATATTTTGGACTCCTTCGTGTATATTTTATTTTAGTCAGAATTTTTTCCCCTAAGCTTCACTTTTATTAACAAATAAGCTGACATTGCTACTACATGATGTTTAGAATTTTTTTTTTAAGAGTTTTATTTATTTATTTGACAGAGAGAGATCACAAGTAGACGGAGAGGCAGGCAGGGAGAGAGAGAGAGAAGCAGGCTCCATGCTGAGCAAAAAGCCGGATGCGGGACCGGATCCCAGGATACTGAGATCATGACCCAAGCGGAAGGCAGTGGCTTCACCTACTGAGCCACCCAGGCTCAGAATTTTTTAAATGTAAATATTGTTCAACTAATTGAGTCATTATTCTGACAAACTTGTAATTGCAACAGTAATTTTGTTTTTTAGTATGTTGGCTTCAAGATAATTTCCAAGATCTTTAGGTAACTTAAAACCTTGGACTGTGGGGCGCCTGGGTGGCTCAGTGGGTTAAAGCCTCTGCCTTCAGCTCAGGTTATGATCCCAGGGTCTTGGGGTGGAGCCCCGCATAGGCTCTCTGCTCGGCGTGGAGCCTGCTTTCTTCTCTCTCTACTTGTGATCTGTCAAATAAATAAATAAAATCTTAAAAAAAAAACCAACAACCTTGGACTGTTATTAAATTGAATTAATAGATAATCACAGAATACAGGACAATTTCTATACAAATCAGAATACTGAACCATTGATTATGAAGCAAAGTTTTAAATTTACCTACTTTTCATCCTAGTTCATATGTTAAAAGAGGCTATAACCTTCAGTCATATTAATGAAGTGTTCCTTTTTGCCATCTTAACAAGGTTTAAATGAGATATATGTTATTATAGAAATTATGCTACATCTGTTCATATGCTAGTTTGCTCAAATGATTGTGTATAGTGAACAGTTGTTCAACAATCCATCCCTGTTGAAAGAGAAAATTTTTCTATATCCACTTATGTTCATTTCCTAGGGACCTGCAAATTAACTAACAAGAGACAGGAGAAAAGACAAGGTTTGTTTAGATATGCTCCCAAAAGTCACCAGTAATGAATGACTCACTGAATAGACAGAAGTAAAGGTTTATATACCAACTAATAAACAGATAGGTTTAGAGCTTCAGTTGGAAAGTTTGGAAGGCTTCATTGCTCCTTATTATTTTGTTTTCTGTTGGTCTTTATGATGCTAATGGAAGCTGAATTTGTACATCCTGGTGTTAAGGCCCAAACTTCTTCCCGATGAGAAAATCTCTCAGAGAGAGGTCAATGGCAGCTGCATTTTGGGGAGTATTTACTTCAGTTTAGATGTTTCTGTGACTGCCCATTGGTCAGATGTTTTAAGTTTAAAATAGTTCTAATCACTTCTCCCCTACACCATCATTTTCTCTATGAAATAAAAGCCAATTTCTTTTTTTAAAGATAGAATTAGGGGCACCTGGGTGGCTCAGTGGGTTAAGCCTCTGCCTTCGGCTATGGTCATGATCTCAGGGTCCTAGGATGGAGCCCCGCATAACATGGGGCTTTCTGCTCGGCAGGGAGCTTCCTTCCCGCCCCCACCCCTCCCCCTGACTCTACCAACTTGTGATTTGTGTCAATTAAATAAATGAAATATTTCTAAAAATAAAGTTAGAATTACTAGGAGTGGTTGAGGCCATAATAGGAGCAAGAGTGACAGAAATAAAATTATGCATGTGCTTTTGTTTGTCAGAGAAAAAGAGTAGGGTTTTTTTTTCTCTTAAAAATGTAATTTTTAGGGGAGCCTGGGTGGGTCAGTGGGTTAAAGCCTCTGCTTTCGGCTCAGGTCATCATCCCAGGGTCCTGAGATCAAGCCCCACATTGGGATCTCTGCTCAGCAGGGAGTCTGCTCCCCTTCCTCTCTATCTCTCTCTCTGCCTGCCTCTCTGCCTACTGGTGATCTCTGTCAAATAAATAAATAAAATCTTTAAAAAAATGTAATTTTGGGGGTGTCTCGGTGGCTCAGTTGTTAAGCATCTGTCTTCTGCTCAGATCTTGATTCCAGGGTCCTGGGATCGAGCCCCACTTTGAGCTTCCTGCTCAGCGGGAAGCTTGCTTCTCCCTCTCCCACTCCCCCTGCTTGTGCTCCCTCTCTCATTGTTTCTCTCTCTGTCAAATAAATAAATAAAATATTTTTTAAAAATGTAGTTTATAGAGGCCTCTGGGTGGCTCAGTCTGTTGAGCATCCTACTCTTGATTTCCACTCAGGTCATGATCTCAGGGTTGTGAGATGAAGCCCTGCATCAGGTTCTATATTGGGCATGGAGCCTGCCTAAGACTCTCTCTCTCTTCCTTTCCCTCTGCCCCTCTTCCACACTTCTCCCTCTCTTAAAAAAAAAAAAAATTTAAATTTTTATTTATTTCTCTGACAGACAGAGATCACAAGTAGGCAGAGAGGTAGGCAGAGAGAGAGAAGGAGGGGAAGCAGGCTCCCCACTGGACAGAGAGCCCGAAGTGGGGCTCGATCCCAAGACCCTGGGATCATGACCTGAGCTGAAGGCAGAAGCTTAACCCACTGACCCACCCAGGCACTCGCCAAAAGTAATTTTTTTTTAAAGATTTTATTTATTTATTGACAGAAAGAAAACCCAAGTAGATGGAGAGGCAGGCAGAGAGAGAGAGAGAGGGAAGCAGGCTCCCTGCTGAGCAGAGAGCCCAATGCAGGACTCGACCCCAGGACCCCGAAATCATGACCTGAGCCGAAGGCATTGGCTTAACCCACTGAGCCACCCAGGCACCCCAAAAGTAGTTTTTTAAATAAGATTTTATTTATCCATTTGAGAGAGAGAGAGTAAGAGAGGGAACACAAGCAGGAGGAGTGGAGAGGGAGAAGCAGTCTTCCCACGCATCAGGGAGCCCAATGCAAGGCTCCACCCAGGACCCTGGGATCATGACCTGAGCCCAAGCCTTAACGACTGAGCCACCCAGGTGCCCCCAAAAACTGTAGTTTTAAAAAATTTCCATATTCATTTACACTTAAAACATTATTGAGGGGGTTCCTGTGTAGCTCAGTTGGTGACTGCCTCCGGCTCAGTTCATGATCTTGGAGTCCTGGTGATGAGGGAGCAGGAGGCTGAGGACAAAGCAAAAGCTGGCGCCTTGCACCCCCTCTTCACCCGCTCCCCTCCATATGTGTAGCATTCCTCAGGCACCCCTGACTGCCATAAAACGATAAATAGTTAACGTGCAGGGATCGCAATCCTGCAGAACAGGAATCTCCCTTGCTCTACAAGATGTCCTAGAGACCTAAACAGGGAGGTTACCTTATCAATAGCACAAATTTCCAGAGGCAAATAACTCTTGGTTCCTGAAGCCCTAATGTCTCCCTCCCACCACAAACTGGAGGAGACTGGAGTAGAAAGGAATGTAAATGATAGCCAGATCATAATGCCCCACCAAGAATCCCCCCATTATCTTGATGTTAGTGCTGACCTAAAGACGACATTGATCAAGCCATAAGGGCAAAGACTCCCCCCGGCACCTTGTAGGCCCTCCCTAGCATGTGAGAACTCTGTCAAAATCTCCCATTCCTTCACCACCTCCCCCCAACCGTGGGGTATATAACATGCCCACCCTCACAACCCGGGGCAGCAGCTCTTCCTGCCCACGGGTCCTGTCCCCGTGCTTTAATAAACCACCATTTTGCACCAAAGATGTCTCAAGAATTCTTTCTTGGTCATCGGCTCCAGACCTCAGCCCACTGAACCTCACCTAGGTTCTAGAACTTCATCACTGGGATCAAGGCCTGCATCAGGCTCCCTGGTGAGCAGAGGAGCTTCTCCCTCTTCCACTCTCCCTGCTTGTGCTCTCTTTCTCTGTCAAATAAATAAAATCTTTTTCAAAAAATCAAAAATTATTCAGGACTCCAAAGAGATTTTTTTATGTGAAAAAATGTAAAGAACATTTATGTTTTTGAATCTTTGGAAAACAGCAATATCATATGAACCTATCACATGTTAAAATAAATACCATTTTTATGAAAAATAACTATATTCTCTAAAACCAAAAAATTTGAAAAGAATGGCATTTTTCATTGTTGGGAATCTCTGAAATGTCTGGCTTACTAGAAAATAGTTGGATTCTTGTATCCGCTATTGCATTTAATCTGTTGTGATATTACACTGGGTACTTTATACTTGCAAGAGAATGAGAAAGAAACGGGCAAATGACATCTTAATATTATTATGAAAGTAGTCTTTACACATCTTCTAAAAGGGTTTTGGGGACCCTACAGGTCCTGAGACCACACTCAGTCCTCTCCATAGATTGTTTGTGTCCCTCCAAAATTCGTATATTGAAATCTGATCCCCAATGTGATGGCATTAGGAGGTGAGGCTTTTTGGAGGTGATTAGGTCATAAAGGTGGAGCTTTCAGGAATAGGTTAGGGCTTTCAAAGAAAAGACACAGAGAACTCCCTTATCCCCTTCCAGCCATTGGATGACACAAGGGTTAGCTGTCTATGAACCAAGAAGGAGGCTCTCACTAAATCTCCAGTGGTTTTATCTTGGACTTCTTAGCCTGCAGAACTGTGAGAAATAAATGTTGTTTTAACTGCCCAGGCCATGGTACCTTATCATAGCAGCCCAAATGAACTAAAACAATCCTTTAAGAAAAGGGTCAGTTTATTCCAGAATATAAAATAATATAATGGAGAAGACTTAAAAAAGGAGTTTTATCTACTTTGGTTTGATAATACCTCAGTCTGCAATAGGTTATAACATATGTTAAATTTTAGCAAAGATTACTTAGCTTAGCTTAGCTTACTTCCTTGGTTCACTGATTAATAGCTAGCACTTACAAGATGAAAGCTCATTCTTAACCTTTCGTGCTATCTGCCTACATAGCAAAAATTCTGTAGCTTATCAGAATAAATCTATTTGTGCTTTATGTTGATTTTATAGCATTTTTTATTATTTCTGAAAAAAAAAAAAAAGAACAAAGTGTTCCCACTTTTGAAAGTGCCAAGGTTCTTTGCAGTCCTATTAATCTTCTAGGTTTACTTTAAAAATCTTTCATTGTCACTTTGATTAAATAAGTAACTAAGCATTGTTTCTCAGTAACCCATGATCCTATCTTAACTGTCTACACATCCTCTGACAACTCTTTTGAAATTGCCTGCTCCAAATCAGAACCCTAATTTCACAAATAAATAAATAGTTCAGTATACCTGTTATACCTATAAGCATCTTTGAGATTTTCAAAGGACCCCAGGAAAAAGTCTAAAAGATTTGCTTTCTCACCTTATAGAAAGAGAGATAATGGGGCACCTGAGTGGCTTAGTGGATTGAGGCCTCTGCCTTTGGCTCAGGTCAGAGGATCCCAGGGTCCTAGGATGGAGCCCCGAAGCCAGCGGGCTTTCTGCTCAGCAGGGAACCTTCTTCTCTCTCTCTCTCTCTCCCCGCCTGCCTCTCTACATACTTGTGATCTCTGTTAAATAAATAAATAATCTTTAAAAAAAGAAAGAAAGAGAGATGCTAGAAACAATTCGGTTTGTTTGAGATACTTCTATTGTGAGAAGTGGATGGCAAGAGTTGTCAGATCAGAAGAGATGTTCCTCTTCACTAGCATAGAGATTTGTAAGAAACGTTACTGAGATACATTTTCAGAACTTACATGCTTTATGGGACATCCCTAAATATTTGCTGTCTATGATATTTTTACTTCCAGGGGAAACCAGAATACAACTTAGGAAATCGTTATGCAGTGCACCCCAATAGAGAATTTTACTTTCTTCCACTCTAATATTATTGGGTGCAGTAATAAATGAACCATAGCCATTGAGACTTTGACATCTACAGATAAAATTGTTTTGTTTTGTTTACTCTAAAGCTTGCCTAGGGACTGTTAAAAACTACAGCCAGAAAAAAATAAAATAAAAAAATAATTATGGCCAGAGTTTGTCTTCAACAAACAAGGACAGTGTTAGAGACTAGTGGAAAACGACTAAAATAGGTACTTTCAATTATTGGCAGTTCAAAAAACAGACTCTTGTTCTAGCTTCTGAATTGAGAGCACTTAGATAACTTTCAGACCTTACAAATGAACTGAGTCAGAATTTTCTAACTCTTTTTCATTCAGAGGTTGGTGTCTTCATGAGAGCAGACTGCTAACTAACCAAGATCTAGCAGAGTGAACGTTTATTACAGGGGAGTGAGAGGAGTGATAGGGAAATTTTATTGTGGTTATTCGTTTGGAATAATGTTTATTGTGTTATTATTTTGTTTTGTTTGTTTTTTAGGTATATGAGGAAGCCCTTTTTCTTTCTTCTTAAGCAATCTGTAACCCAGAACAATTTGTTTATTTATTCCCTTTTTTTCTTTTCTCCCCCCCCCCCGCCTTTTTTTTTAAATAGACTCCACGCCCAACATGGGGCTTGAACTCACAACCGTGAGATCCAGAGTCACATGCTCTACTGACTGAGCCAGTTAGGAGCCCCTATAAACCATAACAATTTAGTATTCTGCTTTTATAAGCTGAAATAAAACATTTTCACACGAGGGACACCTGGGAGGCTCAGTGGGTTAAAGCCTCTGCCTTCGGCTCAGGTCATGATCCCAGGGTCCTGGAATCCAGCCCCAAGTAGGCTCTCTGCTCAGCGGGGAGCCTGCTTCCTCCTCTCTCTCTGCCTGCCTCTCTGCCTCCTTGTGATCTCTGTCTGTCAAATAAATAAATAAAATCTTTAAAAAATTTTTTCACACAATATTTGATTCTTACTGACATACCTAAATTCAGAAACTTTACTAAGTCTCATTGCCTTTCATAACCATATGGTTGCATATGTTCAATAAGAATCTATCTACCTTTAAACGAGGATATAATTAGAGAAATTGCCTGGAGTGTATGATTTGACAGTGGTGCGTTTGAAATCAGCGACAAGAGGTCGACAAATAAGTAAGAAGAAGGTCACTTACTGTCAAGCCAGAAAATTTGGCCCATTTTGAGGACCTCAAAAATGAGGCAATCTCTGAATTTTTGGTACTGCAGAAGAAGTCTGGTTTTGGGAGAGATGTTTTGGGACTTGATTTCTTAGCCTTAGGATAGCCAATAATGGAAGCTTTTAAGATTCCAGTCCAAGACTCCTTATTAAATCTCCCAATCAGAAGTTTATTTTGTGGACTTGAAGCTGAGTGCTTAAGTTGGAATAGCAACCTCAAGGTAGCTTATATAATTGGTTAATACTGTTGCTCATAAACATTTCTCCAAAAGCCAGAAGTAAATAATCTAAGCTTCCAGTAAGGCCAGGAGCAGGGTAAGGTGAGTGAGATGTAGCACTGCTTTGCCAAGCTATATTGGAGCATGAGGGAAATGGAAAAATCAGTAATAGTCATTCTGTGTTTGTTTAAATCTTTAAGTATTTTTTTTTCATTCCTTTTGATTTTTAAAAATATTGCATCAAAGTAAAATTCATTCATTATTTATTACTCGGGGTTTTTGTTTTTGTTTTTTTTTCTTTAGTTTATTTATTTATTTATTCAGTTATCTCCACAACCAATGTGTGGCTCAAACTCACAACCCCAAGATCAAGAGTTTCATGCTTTTCCTACAAAGCCAGCCAGGCACCTCTATTCATTACTTAGTTCTTGGTGCCCCCTCAAACCTTGTGCCCAAGGTAAGTACCTCAACTGCTCACCCTAGTTCTGGCCTTGGTTTGTGAGCCCGTGACAACTTCTCAGCTCTGTCATTATTGTTGAAAAGCAGCCACAAACAATATATAAGTGAAAAAGCTAGCTGTATTCCTATAAACCTTTAATTATGGAGACCAAAAATTGATTTTCACAGAATTTTCATGTGTCACAAAAAGTTGTTTATCTTTTGATTTTTCTTTCAACCATTTAAAAATGTAAAAAGTATTTTTAGCTCCAGGAGATACAAAACCTGGAATCAGCCCACAGGTTGTAGCTTGCTGTGTTTAAAAAAAAAAAAAAATGAGATTAAATGGACTTTATTCAACAATTCACAAATCAGGAAACATCCCTTCTAGCAAATAAAAAGAAACTCTGAAAAGCTGAACAAAACAAGACTTTTATAGGCAGAAAAGGACAGGGACAAGGAAATAGCACAATAACTCATCTTTCTTTGGGCTACACAGAAGAGGTCTATCTGGTAGATTGCCTCATTGATGCCGACCAGGAAATTCCAGATATGCTGGTTTAAGATAACATTCCTGGGAGAGATTGAAACTGCAGTTAGGTTACTATAAGTCTCAGATTGGTGACATTGGTTTAGCATCCATTTTGGGGGTGTCGTCTCTTTTGTAAGAGCTAACTCCTCCTGTTCTTGCTTCAGTTGTGAAAACAATGAAGCCAAACTTAATAAAATCAGTCTTCTGGTGTAATTAAGAATAATCTTTGAAATTATTATGCTCACAAGAAGAGACTGTCCAGAAGAATTGTGAAAGACTTTGAAATGACAAAGGAAAAAATATCACTGAGTGTCCTGTAAAAGGCCCGGTGTTGCCCAGCTCTCTCATTATTTTTATCTTTCATTGTGTCTGAGTCTTATTCAGTCTGTTAGTTTGCATTACTATTGGTAATGCAAATGATGTTTTTAAGATCTTATTTTTTAAGTAATCTCTACACCCAACATGGGGCTCAAACCCACAAAACCCCAAGATAAAAGTCATAGGTTCCAATGACTGAGACAGCCAGGCACCCCAACAAAAATGATTTTTGCTGGTGAAGATGTAATTGATTATTTCCCTGTGAATTTTGACCATTTTTTTTCATTTACTAACAAATTTATTTTAGCACTCCTCATTGCCTCTATGTGTCTCCGATCTTCCCAATCTCCTTGGACTGGCCTTTTAACACTTTTCTAGTTGGCTCAATAATTGGGTTGAAACATTCTTTAACACAGGTTTATTTTATTTTTGTACAAGGCTCATGATTCTATCTTTATTTTTAATTTAATTTAATTTTTTGAAGATTTTATTTATGCATTTGAGAGAAAGAGAGAGAGAGCACAAGCAGGGGGAAAGGCAGGGTGAGAGGGAGAAGAAGATTCCCCGCTGAGCTGGGAACCCCACATGGGGTTCAATCCCAAGACCTGGAGATCATGACCTGAGCTGAAGGCAGAAGCTTAACCATCTGAGCCACCCAGGTGCCCCTCACGGTTCTATCTTTTTTGGAAAAAGTATTCTTTAGCAACGAGTTAAGACAATTTACTGTGAATGTCCAGTTCCCTACCCAGGCCAAGTGAAGATAGTTTTTGGATTATTGTATTCATTCAACACTTACTGATAACCAACTATGTGGCAAAATGTTGGGGATACAAACATGGGTAAGGAAGAATAGTTCCTTCCTCTCAGCTCACAATCTAGTGAAACTCTGGTCCTTTCTATTGACTTCTCCATTCTCTCACTCTCTCATACTACAGATGTTTGCTGAGGCTTACTGTTACTACTATAGCTCCATCACATTTGGATTAAATAAACTTTTCCAATCTGCACTTTCATGCCTTACCAACATGTTCAACAATGTTGTGTGGGAGAAATGTGTTATGCATTCCAAGCAGCTTTTGGTGATTATATAAAAACATTAGTAACATTTCTACATTTCTCGAACAGAAGAGGAAAAGATTCTACTTTTATAATTTTGTATCACTACAAGATTAGTAATAATTTACAAATGAATTTTGGACTGCTTCTGCCTAATTATTATTCATGGATTGCATATCTTTTTCCAATGATGCTGTTATTGTTGACAATATTTCTTGACATTCTTCTGTAAGATTGCTTTGAAATGTAGAAGTGTTCTATTATGAATACCTCAGATATTCATTCGTTTAAGCAGGATTTGGTTTTAGAAAGAGTCAAAAGTCTTTTGGAAAGAATTTTAATCTCATTGTACAGATGGGAAATTAAGCATTAAAAATAAGGTTGTAGATGACCTCCTTTTCTACCTTCTCTCCACCTTGAGTCTTTTACCACAGAAAAGTAGAAATCATCCAAAAGTCTTTCAACATTTTAAAGTGTGATGAAGGGGCACCTGGATGACTGAGTGGGTTTAGCCTCAGCATTCGGCTCAGGTCATGATCCTGGGGTCCTGGAATCGAGCCCCGCATCGGCCTCTCTGCTCAGCAGGGAGCTTGCTTCCTCCTCTCTGCCTGCCTCTCCACCTACTTGTGATTTCTGTCTGTTAAATAAATAAAATCTTAAAAAAAATAAAAAAGTAAAGTGTAATAAGTATTTAAAGTATTTAAATAAAACTTCTATTTGGGTCCTTCCAATTTTTGCTCCTTCGCCTCATTTACCAGTAAGTACTACTACTTCATTATCATCTGTAGCAACACCAAATTATTTAGGAACTTAAAAAGATTTAAAACCTAGAATCATGCAATACTTATTTTCCTAGATTTTTCCTTTTAATAATAACCACTATGGGCATTTGGTATATAAAAACGGTAATATCTCAGGTTCTAGTGTTATCACAACACTTAAAAAGACATTCTTCTAATGAGCTCAACTCATGTCAACAGACTCCTCACCTGGTTTTAAAAATGATCAGCATTTGGGGGCACCTAGGTGGCTCAGTCTGTTAAGCATCCAACTGTTTGGCCCAGGTCACGATTTCAGGGTTGTGAGACAGAGTCCCCGGCTCTGCACTGAGCACAGAGCCTGCTTAAGGTTCTTTTTCTCGGGGCACCTGGGTGGCTCAGTGGGTTAAGCCTCTGCCTTTGGCTCAGTCATGATCTCAGGCTCCTGGGATCGAACCCCACATTGGGCTCTCTGCTCAGCAGAGCCTGCTTCCCCCTCTCTCTCTGCCTGCCTACTGTGATCTCTCTCTCTGTTAAATAAAGAAAATCTTAAAAAAAAAAAGATTCTCTCTCTCCCTCTGCACTTCTCTGCTCCCTCTCTCTAAAACAAACAAACAAAAAACTCAGCATTTTTGGTAGCACCATTTGAAAGTAAATTGTAAATATCATGATATTTCATCTTAAATATTTCAGTATGAATCTCCTAACAAAAAAAGACATTCTTCTATATAATCATAATCTTTTGAGGCCATAGAAAATAAACAATAATTATATAATATCATCAAATAGCCAGTCCATATTCAAATCCCTATTGTACAAAGATAATTTTCTTAGGTTTTTTTTTTAAGGATGTATTTATTTATTTGACAGACAGAGATCACAAGTAGGCAGAGAGGCCGGCAGAGAGAGAGAGAGGTAGAAGCAGGCTCCCCGCTGAGCAGAGAGCCCGATGAGGGGCTCTGATCCCAGGACCGTGGGATCATGGCCCGAGCCAGAGGCAGAGGCTTCAACCCACTGAGCCACCCAGGCGCCCCTCTTAGTTGTTTTGTTACAATATTTTATACCAGAATCTGTTCTAGGTTCATACATTTCATTTAGTATTTTTGTTTCTTTAGTCTATTTACATCTAGTTCAGATATCCTAGTTTTTATTTTCATAACCTTGAATTTTTGAAGATTCTATGTTAGATGTCTTATAAATTTATGTCCTATATTTCTTTTTTTGAAATTAGGTTTACAGAGGGATGCCTGGGTGGCTCAGTGGGTTAAGCCTCTGTCTTTGGCTCAAGTTATGGTCTCAGGGTCCTGGGATTGAATCCCACATCAGGCTCTCTGCTCAGCAGGGAGCCTGCTTCCCCCTCTCTGTTTGCCTGTTTGTAATCTCTCACTCTCTGTCAAATAAATAAATAAAATCTTTAAAGAAAAATAAAGCTAGGTTTATGGAAAAATACTTTATGTAGTGTAAATTTCAACTTTTTCAGTGTATATTTTTATGATTTTTGATGAATGAATTTAGTCTTGTAACCCACAATCAAGTTATAGAATACTTCTAACTCTCCCAAAACTTCCATTCAAGCAACCGTGGCTCTATTTTCTGTCCCTACAATTTTGCCTTTTGGAGAAGGTCATTTAAGTGTAATCATACAGAATATAGTATTTTTGAGTCTGATTTTTCCACTTACTGTAATGTGGCTGAGATTTATCCATTGTTGTGGATATAACACAGTTTATATCCACTCACCAGTGGAAAAATGAGTTATGTTCATCTCATATTCATACTATAAATAAAGCTGCTATAAATATTTACATATAGGCTTTTGTCTAAACATACTTTTTCTCTTTGGTAAATACCTAGGACTGAGATTGCTGGATCATTTGGTCACTATGTGTTTAATTTAATAAGAAACTGGCAGCATGTTTTCCAAACTGGCTACCATTTTGCATTTCCATCATCAGTATATGAAAGTTTTAGTTGTTCCCTATCCTTGCCAACATTTGCTATATCAGTCTTTTAAATTTTAGCCATTTTAGTAGGTGTGTGGGGATATCTCATTATGCACTTAATTTAAATTAAGGATTTTGAGGTCTATGTTTTGGGGATAGGAAAGGGTGGTCTCTGGACTGTGTGCCATTAGAAAGATTCCACCCAAACAAAACATTAAATTCATCCCCTATTGTCTTTTTTTGTTGTTGTTGTTGTTCTCCTTTCAAGTTTTCTCTCTTTTGGCTGAAATTATAAACCCAGCCCCATGCCTGTCTCAGTCTTTTCAGAAGGGTGCCAGAATTTTCCCAGCCCTGAGAAAATATACATATATATATATATATATATATTTTTTTTTTATTTATTTATTTGGCAGAGAGAGAGAGATATCACAAGTAGGCAGAGAGGCAAGCAGAGGGAGAGGAGGAAGCAGGCTCCCTGCTGAGCAGAGAGTTTGATGTGGGGCTTGATCCCAGGACCCTGAGATCATGACCTGAGCCGAAGGCAGAAGCTTAATCCACTGAGCTGCCCAGGAGGCCCCAATCCTGAGAATTTTTATTTGCTTGTGTGTATTAGCTTTTCTCTACTAAAGGAAGGGACTGAATTAAAGGTAGGAGTTGTTTGGTATTTCTTGAAAATTATTATTAATGGTAGCATAATACAAAAGGAGAAATTTTCTCTCTCTCTGTCTTTCATACATACACATTTCCACATACCTCATGTAATCTAAAAACCGATAGCTTCCCAGAAATTGTATTGCAGGTTCATATTTTATTTTATTTGGAACAATTTTTTGAAGTTTTTATTTATTTATTTTAGTAATCTCTACACCCAATATAGGGCTTGAACTCTTGACCCTGAGATCAAGAGTTGTGTGCTTCCCTGACTGAGCCAGCCAGATATCCCCATATTTTGTTTTAGAAACTAGTATTCCCTCATTAACCCATTCTTCAAAATTTCTTTTCAGAGTAATCATTATCCAACTTGATCTTGCAAATATTTCCTATAATGTTCCTGAAAATGATTGTTAATTTTCCTCATAGACTATTCTCCAAACCACATCTCTAAGAAGAAGCTATGAAGCAAATCTCAATATTGTTGAGGTGTCATCTGGAATAGAAAGGCATAGTTAGAAATGAGACATTTCAGGAGCGAAGAGAGGCTGGTTGTTAATGAAAGTAGATGAAATAATATGAAATAGGCAATACTATTTAATCCAGGTCTTAGATTAAACTCTAGAATTAAAGTTTCTTTTGAAATAACCAGTTTTCTTGTAATTCTTTATAGATTCTGGTTACTTTCCACTGGGTTTGTGCTCCACATATATTTTGGTGAAGATCCTAATACACTTCGATGCCCCTAAGGCTTCTAAAGTAAATTTTTTCTTCCTCTTTTTCTTCTTCTGCTTCTTCCTCCTCCTCCTTTTTCTTCTTCTTCTTCTTCTTCTTCTTCTTCTTCTTCTTCTTCTTCTTCTCCTTCTCCTTCTCCTTCTTTTAAATTTATAAGAATATGTAGAGTGTTGGTGATTGGGGAACTATTGATCCTTTCAAAATTGACATGGAAAATGACTATATGAATTTTAGAAATAGACTTCCTCCAGATCCACAGCACTTGAAAATGGCATCTATCATTACCTGCATTTGTTATCTACCAGTAAGCCAGCAGTGAACATCTTTGATTTGTAGTCCAAGAAAGATTCAAATTACCTGGGGCGCCTGGGTGGCTCAGTTGGGTGAGTGTGTGCCTTCAGCTCAGGTCATGATCCGGGAGGCCCCAGGATCATGCCCTGCATTGGACTCCCCTCAGCAGGGAGTTTGCTTCTCCCTTTACCCCTCACCTTGCTTGTACTGTCTCTCTTTCCCACAAATAAATAAATAAAATCTATTTAAAAAAATTTTTTTAATAGATTTTATTTATTTATTTGACAGAGAGAGATCACAAGTAGGCAGAGAGGCAGGCAGAGAGAGAAGGGGAAGCAGGCTCCCCACCAAGGAGAAAGCCCGATATGGGACTTGATCCCAGGACGCTGAGACCATGACCTGAGCCCAAGGCAGAGATTTAACCCACTGAGCCACCCAGGTGCCCCAATAAATAAAATCTTTAAAAAGAAGATTCAAATTACTCAACCTAGACCTAATTCATTACTGTTTGGGGATGTTACAAAACACAGAAGAACTTTTATTTCAGTAATCTCTACCCCCAACATTGGGCTTGAACTCTTGAGGAAATATATTGATTTGTAAGGGAAAATCATTGGCAAAACAATAGGAACTGGAAAGAAGCCCTGACTCTCCAATACACAGAAACATACATAGGCACGCACACACACACATTCTCCTAAAATAAGATTGAAAGTAATATATGAGGCAGTGGGGAAGGAAAAGAAGTCACAGGGGACACTATGCTTCTTAGAACAGTGCTTCTCAAGCTCTGGGCATCAGTTCCCTTGGAGGGGAGAAAAGACCCTGGGGTAAGAGAGTGGATTCAATAATAAGTGTTACTGACCAACCAAATTTAAAGAAGAGGTTTATGTTTGCTTTAACAATTAGAGTAAAGACAGTATAACTTTTTTTTAAAAGATTTTTTATTTATTTGACAGACAGAGATCACAAGCAGGCAGAGAGGAAGGGAAGCAGGCTCCCCGCTGAGCAGAGAGACCGAGGTACTGCTCGATCCCAGGACCCTGGGATCATGACTTGAGCCGAAGGCAGAGGCTTTAACCCACTGAGCCATCCAGGCGCCCCAAGACAGTGTAACTTTTAATCCCTGTACTTGGATCTTAACATGTAGTTAGTAGAAAATAATGGACCCCAAACTGGGCTGATGCATTTGCATCATTATATACTATAAGCATAACTGGACAGAAACACACAATGAGCTAAATTTAAAATGATAAAACAAATGTAGTGTGTAATTAAAAATCAAATAAAACAGAATGGAAATTGACAGCTTCTGAAGATAATAAAGGCGATATATTGATAAAATGTCCTTTCAGAAAGTTGAGGGAATTTATGTAACATAAGAGGTTAAAGACAACTGATTCCCAAATCATTTCTTCCATTCTTTTCTTTCTTTTTTTTGTTTTTTAAAGATTTTATTTATTTGACAGAGAGAGAGATCACAAGTAGGCAGAGAGGCAGGCAGAGAGAGAGAGAGGGAAGCAGGCTCCCCGCTGATCAGAGAGCCCGATGCGGGACTCGATCCCAGGACCCTGAGACCATGACCTGAGCCGAAGGCAGTGGCTTAACCCACTGAGCCACCCAGGCGCCCCTCTTCCATTCTTTTCACACTTGGGTAGGACTCTAACTTTCTATTTTTACAGAGGAAAAATAACTTTATAAAGTACTTTTGCACCTTTTTTTTTTTTGTTTTAAAGATTTTATTTATTTATTTGACAGGCAGAGATTACAAGCAGGCAGAAAGGCAGACCGAGCGGGGGTGGGGGGGAGGGGGGCGGGAAGCAGGTTCCCTGCTGAGCAGAGAGCCTGATTTGGGGCTCAATGCAGGGCTCCTTGGAGGGCTCATCCCAGGTCTTGATCCCAGGACTCCAGGATCATGACCTGGGCCTAAGGCAGAGACTTTAATCCACTGAGACACCCAGGCGCCCCCTTTTCACCTTTCTATACCCAGGGAGTATTAACCGATCTCTGAGGAGTAGCAAAGAACAATGCCTCATCACTTGACTGGGAGGCAGCATAAAACAAAAAGTCTCCTGATCCAGGGATTAATAAAGCCAACAGTATCAGAGGATCAGAGGAGAGGTGGGTTTTATTCCTGAATCTCTCCTCCTGCCACTCTTCCTCTGCCCCCTACCCATGCCAGGAGGCATTACACATGTAATTTGAAAGGCTTTTTTCTTTTCTTTTCTTTTCTTTTTTTAAAGATTTTATTTCTTCACTTGAGAGGGAGAGGGAGAGAACGAGTTGGGGGAAGGACAGAGGGAGAAGCAGACTCCCCACTAAGCAGGGAGCCCAGAAGATATGGGGCTCGATCTCAGGACACGGAGATCATGGCCTGAGCTGCAGACAGAGGCTTAATTTACTCAACCAACCAGGCGCCCCTTTAAATTTTTTTTTAATCCCTTCAGTTTGTGGATCCTGGTTATGAATGGGAGAGAAAACCCATTTTATCTAGAGAACTAGCTAGAAAGGGGCAACTGTGACAAGTTATTAGACCTGGGAGTGAGGCAAACAAAGCTAGAGCACTGACATTCGTTGATTACTGTACTGATGCCACAAATCGTCAATACGTAGAATTGTGGCTTGCTCTTTGTAAGTCACTAGAAGTAATTTTTTTAGCGGGCTGAGGGGCCGTGGGAGTGGGAGAGAGAGAATCCTAAGCAGGCTCCACACGCAGCGCAGATCCAGATATGGGGCTGGATCTCACAACCGAGATCATGATCTGTGCCGAAATCAAGATGGACTCTTTACCACCCTGGAAAGGAATTTTAATTATCTGGCCATTCTTTGTTTATTGCGAGCAAGTATGTATTTTAAAATTATATAGTAAGAAACCCAAATGTTTTTAAACTTCGGAGGAAAAACATAAAATTTATTAGGGAGACACATGTAACTCAATTCTTTTATCTAAAGTCCCTGTTCTAGCAGTTGAAAATGAGAAAAACAACAATTACAATGGAGGGTACAGCTGGACACAGACTGAGAGATTATAAATGGAAGAACATCTTTGTGTTGTGTTAATTTCATTTAAGTAGAAGATAAACATGTGAGTCTTAAGCCAAAGAAAGAAAACTAACCCCCCAGCTTTGCCTCAATTATCCCATTAATTTACATAAAAGTGGGAGAACAGGGGCGCCTGGGTGGCTCAGTGGGTTAAGCCGCTGCCTTGGGCTCAGGTCATGATCTCAGAGTCCTGGGATCGAGTCCCGCATCGGGCTCTCTGCTCAGCAGGGAGCCTGCTTCCTTCTCTCTCTCTCTGCCTGCCTCTCAGTGTACTTGTAATTTCTCTCTGTCAAATAAATAAATAAAATCTTTAAAAAAAAAAAAAGTGGGAGAACAATGAATTCTCTCCATTAAGTCCTGATTGTCTCCTTTATTGACCTTGAATTACTCTTTGGAGTGGTATGGATAATTGATTGTTTTGCTTTCTCCTGATAAGCGACATTAAGTCTTTGTTTCCACAGGGCTGTGTTTCCTGGCTAAGTATATTTCCTATCTCCACAACAACAGATGATCACACATGTAATATTTAAAACAACGCTTATTTACTATTTCATAATTACATATATCAGAAGTTCTGGCAAGGGGTCAACTGGATTATCTGCTCAGGTTCTTACAAGGCTGAAATCTAGATGTCTGTGGGCCTGTGCTCCCTTCTGCATCTCGGGATCATCTTCGGATTTTATGTATTTGCTGACATAATTTAGAACTCTATAGGTTGGAGGACTGGCCTTCTTGCTGCCCATTCACCAGGGCTACTTAGTTCCTAGGGACCACCAGCCACATCATTTCTCTGCAACATGGGAGTTTGGTTCTTCAAGGCCAACAGTAAAGCATGTGCTGCTGCTTTGACTCTCTCTGACTTCTCCATCTTCTTTTAAAGAGCTCACCTGATAACATCATGTCTACCCAAGATAATTTCTCTTTAAAATGCAACTGATTGGGGACACCTGGGTGGCTCAGTGGTTTAGGCCTCTGCCTTGGGCTCAGGTCATGATCTCAGGGTTCTGGGATCGAGCCCCACATCAGGCTCTCTGCTCAGCGGGGAGCCTGCTTCCCCCTCTCTCTCTGCCTGCCTCTCTGCCTACTTGTGATCTCTCTCTATCAAATAAATAAATAAAAATCTTAAAGAAAAACAAAAGCAACTGATTAGTGAGTATAGGTGCTATTGATTCGGGAGAGAGCTCAGTTTGAGAGTAGGGCTTAATTCTGTTGTAGGCAACAGCCAACCAATTCTCAAACACAGCGATTGTGGGAGCTGCTGAGAGGGAAGTGAAAAGCGCACTGGGACAGAACCACCAGGGCAGAGCTCTTGTGACAGGTGATATCTGGGCTGAGACCCGGAAGAGGAACATCAATCAGTCATGAGATGAGCTGAGGGAAGAACAGTGCAGGCAGCAGCTGAATTTTTTTTTTTTTTTAAATGATAAGCTCTATGCCCATTGTGGGACTTTGATTATGACCCTGATATCAAGAGTCACATGCTCTAGCCATTAAACCAGCCAGGCTCCCCTGCACCAGGTGAATTTTTATACTGTATCTGAAACAAACTATGCAAGAATACAGGTTGTCCTCCTGAAGGGAGTTCTCTAAAAGCTTGTTTTCTCTATTATATTTGGCTTTAAAATATTTCAAAAGCGGGTTTGTGTATTCATTTTGGTTTTGAGTATTTCAAAACCACAATCCAATAAGGAATTGAACACTTGGGGTGCTGCATGCTTTTTCCATACAGAAGACAATGTCTTCTGCTCCTAGAGTGTTCTTCTAGGCCACCTGTTGCACCTACCACAATCAATGGGATCAGTGGCTTGTTATTTGTGTTCTACTTATTTCACCGGTGCTATAGGATGCTTTAGCGGTTTATAACAACCATCATTACCCAAGTGGAAGCATTAAAACCTTTTCTACTTAAGTGTCTTCTTAAAGACAAATGTGAATTTCAAAGTAAGTATATTCTATGTCAGCAAAGAAGAAAGAAGAGGCTTTTCTTTAAACTGGTTTCAACATTTTAAATTTATATACTGGCTTTCAGTGTAAATCTATGTCATAACACAAGTCAACCCTAAGTTTGAATTTTATTGAAATATGAAAATATTTTATATTGTAGACCCACTATTTCACCACAACTAGCTACACACTGGAAAAAAAAAAAAACATTTGAATAAACAAGTCATTATTTCGGTGTTCTTCATTTCCTCCCTACCCATCATCCCTTCTTCTCTACCTCATTCATACATTATGAATTGCTGAAAACTCTGCATAAGAAATAATCCTGAGTCCTACCCCTACTTCATTCTCCTTACGATAATTGCCTTATCATGCTTTTACGTTCTCTCTATTGACCCTTTGAACATCTTACCTAGTCTTCCTGCTAAGAGCCTTTTCCTTCTCTAGTTCATCTTTTATACTGTCTATTTACACTGTCTTCCCAGAGTTTACAAAAGTCAAAAGAAACATGTGATAATGAGTTATAAAGAAAATAGAAAAAGGATAAGAGGAAAGAATAAAGTAGGGAATAATTCAGTTTTAACGGGATAAAAATGGCATATAGCTATGTAAGTTCAGGGTATATACATCAGGAAGGAGTAATTTTAGGTAGGGTGGTGACCTTTGATTATAACAAATATTAATGACCTTCAGCCAAAAGGCCAGCAGGAATGCATCCACAGTCAAACCAAGTTGGGTTTATTGGCTTGTCACAAGGACACAGCACACCAAGAGGAACTGTGGAGAGTCTCAGTAAAAAAAGGTATAAGACTTATTAAAGGATCGGACTTGTGCTAGGTGATTCTAGGAAAGTTCAAGGCTTTGCTCTGAATTGGATGCTGTCAGGAAGCAGGTAATTCTATGATTATTTTAATAACTTTTCTAGAAGGTAGGAAAAACAGAGCAAGGCTAAGTTATAATGGTTAAAAAACAGAAGTCTTGTATACTAGCCTGAAAGCTTGGTCATTCTTGTGGTATGGGGAATGTTCTTGTATTTGCTTTGTTCAGACGTGATTACAGAAGGGTCTTATTTTTGGCTGGTCTCTTATGGTTACAGAGTAGCCAGGACTGATGTTGATGTTTTGTGAGATTGTTGATGTTCAAAAGAGCACTCAGACCTAGCTGAGAATGCCCGTTAATACCAAGGCCCAGCTAATAGTTCCAGGCCAGCTTCTCGTTGTTCAGGAGCTGCTTTTCTTTTTCCAACTAAAAAAAAAAAAAAAAAAAAAAAAAAAGTCAAGCACTATAATTGTCTCTAAATTGCTACTTATAACTCTTACTCATAACTTGGTTTCCTGAATATTTAGAATATTTATCAGGGTTATTACTTAGGGTAATTCGTTCTAAAACTCATCATAGCTCTGGTGACTACAGCAGTAGCTTAATCATTACTAAAATACACAAGATTCTCTGCTACATGCTGTGCTCAAAAACAGCCACCTGTTTATGACTGAACAGCTCTGGATTGGGAGAACTAGTGCTGTAAATTTCAAAAACCATTTCAAAAGTCTGTTACATACTTCATATTCTGAAAGCAAGAAGTTAGAGTTAGATTATATGTATAATTCTGATAGGTCTGCGTGGTGCCCAGCTGTGTAGTAATCACATGGGGAGCTTGTTAAAATCAGGTAGAGATTCTAGGGCCCCAACTCCAGAGTCTGATACAGCCTAAGTTTTTGACATTTATCCATGTTTTAAACTTTTCTTTCTTTTTTTTTTTTTTTTTTTTAAGATTTATTTATTTGTCAGAGAGAGAGCGAGCGAGAGCGAGCACAGGCAGACACAGTGGAAGGCAGAGTCAGAGGGAGAAGCAGGCTACCTGCGGAGCAAGGAGCCCGATGTGGGACTCGATCCCAGGACGCTGGGATCACGACCTGAGCCGAAGGCAGCTGCTTAACCAACTGAGCCACCCAGGCGTCCCAGCTTTTCTTTCTTTTTAATTGCTGAGTAATATTCCATCAAATCAGTGTACCAGCTTATTTATTGATGGACATCTAGGCTGTTTATAGGTTTTGGTAATTGTGAATAAAGTTACTATGAGTATTTATGTGCAAGTCTTTTTGTAAATACATTCTTTTCTATTTCTCCAGTAAATATCTGTAAGTGGAAATCCTAGGTATTAGTGTATATTTAACTAATATGAAACAAATGGGTCCACAATTTTGACATGAAGCAATAAGATTTAGAACACCCTCTACATCTGCTCAAAGTGCAGCTTGGTAGAGATGGCAAAGGCCTCAGGCAACTCCTGTCTCTACCAACATCTTCACCTCAGTATTAGAGCTCTGCAGCCCTAGAGGATTCCTACACAGTCCTAGAGGGACCAGAACTATGTGCATAATATTTGTAGAAATGTGGTTTGGGCAGTGCATTTGATAGTAACAAATATGTAAAGCCCTTTGACAAATCTTTGCCTCTAGGTTTCTTGGAATTCCACTGCGCTATGATCAAGCATAGAAACAGAGATCCCTGAATGCTGACAGGTCTAAAATAAAAGTCATTCTTTTTTTTTTTTCCCCTAAAGATTTTATTTATTTCTCAGAGAGAGAGAGCACAAGCAGGCAGAGTGGCAGGCAGAGGCAGAGAGAGAAGCAGGCTCCCTGTGAGCAAGGAGCCCGATATAGGACTTGAACCCAGGGCCCTGGGATCGTGACCTGAGCCAAAGGCAGCTGCTTAACCAACTAAGCCACCCAGGTGTCCCAATAAAAGTCATTCTTGACAAACAGGCCATTATTAGCAAGGGTTTGATGGTATGTTTGGGCAAAGGCAGGGAGGGGGAGGCTGGCCACAGGGGTGGGAAAAGTCAGACAGGCTCAAACAACCATCTCTAAGCTGAAGGACCTTGAATCTTGACATACTGCTTCCTTATTTCTCTCAAATTATTCTTAGCAGCTTTTTAAAATACTGCCACTTTCCTTCCACTCTAGCAGGTAACCAAGCTCCACTTAAAGTAAAATAGAGACCCGGTAAAAGGAACTTTTCCACTTTCATATCTGTGTCCATTCTTTATCTTTCCCTTATCCCTCCTGCTCAGTGAGCCGGTATCCCTCCTAAGACACTCTGCCATTCCACCATCTCAGGGGTCTTGTCTCATCCCTTTTCATCTCCTTACCTCCTCTTTTATTCTGATACATTCCCATCCTCTAATAAGCCTCTTTCCATTTGTCTCGCAATACCAGGTACCGCTCTAATCATTGCCCTGTTTCTTTGGTCTCACGATGGTCAAGTCTTATACAGGGTCGTCTGCAAAGCCTATTTCCTCTTTCTCATCTGGGTCACTAAAGTCCGCCTAGAACTGTTTATCATACAGTAGGCAGTGCGCAGTCATTTTTCAGGTGTAGGATGGATGGAGAGACGGGACTCCGAGAGTGCAGATGATAGTCATCTTGCAGCCTGGTTGCTGGATGACTCAGTCGGTTGAGAAACCGTTTTATCTTTTCGGCGTGCATAGGTGACTTGATATATGCTTCACTTTGGAATAAAGTTATAGAGTCAGCAGTCGGCCGCAAGCAACAAGTATAAAAACACGTGGAATACACAACGATGCGGCACCACTCATTAGCTCCTCACGTGAGAACGCAGGGTCACCCCACCCAAAGGCCACACACATCTGGTGCTGCACCGGAGAGGCAGCACGGGGGACCCAAAGCGTCCTTCCGGCGGAACCCTTTCCGGCTCCTCGGTGGCTTCGGCCTCCGAGACCGGGGGTGGGGGTGAGGGGAAGAGCGCAGCGGCTCCCGGCCAATGGCAGTTCTTGAACTTACACCTACAGACGTCAGCGCGGCTGTGCAAACGGATGTCACACAGCTGGCTCGGAAGCGTCTCCTCCCGTCCCAGAAAAGAGGCGTGGGCCCAGCGGCCTCCGCGAAACCTTGGGCGAGGGAGGGAGGGGCGTGCGCCTCTCCCCGAGAGCCCCGCGCGCTCGCTGGCCCGCTTCTTCCCAGCAGTCCCTGCCTAGCGGCCGTCCCCGGTGAGCAGCCGGGCGCCCGCGCCCCCGCCCCCAGCGCGTCGCCGCAGCCAGCTCCGCCCCCTCCCCGAGCCGGCCGCGCGCTCCTGCGGCTCCGAGCTGTGTCGCGGGCGCGCGCGCCGCCGGCGGAGCCGCAGTTAAAATGGTCCGAGCGGGACCCCGCGTTCCCCCCCCGCCGCCGCACTGACTGAGTCGGCGGGTCAGGCTTGGACTGGTTGCCTAGCCGGCAGGCTCGCTCTCTCCGTCGCGTCCCCAAAGCTCGCGCCCATCGTTCTCCCGGCTTCCCGGGGCAAAGCATGTAGCCCCCGTCGGGCTCCCGGGCGGCCCGCAGCTGACGCCCACCCCCCACCGTCGCGTGTGTGCCCGTGTGTGCGTGTGTGTGCGCCGGGCGGGCGACCCCGCCGCGGGCCCGAGGCCGAGCCAGCGAGAGGCCTGTCCCGCTGCCGGAGCTCGCCTCTCCGGGCCTCCCTACTTCCCCGTCCCGGTCCCCCTCCTCGGGGCCTTCTATATGGGCCACCTTCTCTCGAAGGAGCCGCGTAACCGCCCGAGCCAGAAGAGGCCTCGCTGTTGCAGCTGGTGCCGCCGCCGCCGCCCTCTCCTCAGGCTGCCCCGCCGGACCCCGGCCAAGGCGCCCCCCCAGCCGGCGGCGCCCGGGAGCCGGGACTGCTTCTTCCGCGGGCCCTGCATGCTCTGCTTCATCGTGCACAGCCCCGGCGCGCCCGCCCCCGCCGGCCCAGAGGAGGAGCCGCCGCTCTCGCCGCCGCCGCGGGACGGGGCCTACGCCGCGGCCGCCTCCTCGCAGCACCTGGCGCGGCGCTACGCGGCCCTGGCTGCCGAGGACTGTGCTGCCGCCGCCCGCCGCTTCCTGCTATCCTCGGCCGCCGCCGCCGCAGCTGCCGCCGCCTCGGCCTCGTCGCCTGCCTCCTGCTGCAAAGAGCTGGGGCTGGCCGCGGCCGCCGCCTGGGAGCAGCAGGGCCGGAGCCTCTTCTTGGCCAGCGTGGGGCCCGTGCGCTTCCTGGGGCCGCCCGCTGCCGTGCAACTCTTCCGGGGGCCGCCGCCGCCGGCCGAGCCCCCTACGCCCCCAGAAATGGTGTGTAAGCGGAAGGGGGCCGGGGTTCCCGCCTGCACCCCGTGTAAGCAGCCCCGCTGCGGCGGTGGGGGATGCGGCGGCGGCGGCGGCGGCGGAGGGCCTGCGGGGGGAGGCGCCTCGCCGCCGCGGCCCCCCGACGCCGGCTGCTGCCAGGGCTCCGAGCAGCCACCGCAGCCGCTCTGCCCCCCGCCCTCCTCTCCCACTTCCGAAGGTGCCCCCACAGAGGCCGGCGGGGACGCGGCCCGAGCGGGGGGCACCGCCCCCTCGCCCGCCCAGCAGCAGCATGAATGCGGCGACGCGGACTGTCAGGAGCCCCCCGAAAACCCCTGCGACTGTCACAGGGATCCACCCCCTGAAACCCCAGACATCAACCAGCTGCCGCCATCCATCCTGCTCAAGGTGGGTCTGGGCGAGTGGCGCAGGGATGCGTGCTTTCCCCCAACCCCGGCCCCCGCCTCGGAGGTTTTCTCTCTCCTCCCCCTAAGCGCGGAGGAGGGGGTTCCCTGATAGCCAGAGAAGTCCGAAGGGGAGAAACCAATGGGGAAGATGCTTATGGCCTGTTTTTTTTAAGTAGAAAAACTTGGGAGTTTGGTTAGTGTCTTTTAATAGCTTGGGTTACCACAATTCAGGACTCATCTGTTACTAGATTCCCACTGGTTTAGAAACTCTTTGTAGATTTTCCGCGAAAATATTTTTATCAGTTGAGCAATATACATTTACTACTAAAAATGTTGTATGTTAGTATTTGAAGGTCTTCCGACAGTACTTACCGATTTGATAGCTGCTAGTTAATGTCATTAACTGTGATCTTTACTTGAACATTTACCAGGATCATGCACTGTGCCTGAGCTTTGCGTACATAATATCTTAATCACCCACTTAACGCTGTGAAACAGGTATTAACAACACCACTTTATACAAGAAGACATAGATATTTCAACGCTGTGTGCCTACAGTAATAACTAAGGCAGAAGTGGTCTTTGCTCTCTGGAGTTTAGAATCTAGTGAGGCTTAAAGAGTTGAATGACTTGTCCAAGGTCACACACACAAAGGGCCAGTCTGGGGAAGTTAAGTCTGCTGGGCTTGAAAGTCCTTTGGTTTATGTTACGTTTTGTTGCCTTCCTACATTTTATTCCTTATATAGAACCATGCAGTTTGTCAGAAGGTAGAGACAAAAGTATTTTTTGGTTGGGAATATGGCTGAGTGGAGAAGACGTGGTTGTCCTATGGGAGCTTTGTCTCACTTTCAACTAAGTAAAATTTGCAGTTTTCTTAATGCTAGTGAGAAATTTAATTAAGTGACAAAGTTAGTGTTGTTATTACTAGCAAGTTATTTTTTCCTCATTGCCCACCCCCACCCCCTCGGCCAACTTCATAAATATAAACCTCCTTTTTTAGTATGGGAGATATTTAATACCAGGTAAAAATAACCCAGATAAGAATTTGGCTACTTTTACTGTTACTGATGTAACTATCATCAGTTACAATTGTTACTCTTGCAAATACACTTTTTTGATTAGAGTTTTTCCGTGTGTGTTTAGATCCTTTTTTTACTGTGATACCGATGTTCTTGTAAATAATATAGCAAAAGAATGGGAAAGCATAACTTTTCCTTGAGTCAAAATGTCATGATTTAACTCTTATGGAGGTGTGCTTTCTGGAGGAGTAATTGCCTACTCTGTGTTCAGGGTATGCATTTTAGGGAAGAGTAATTTTCTTGAGTTTTTTAAATCAGCAAATGACAAATATCATCAGATATTTGGTATAGAAGTTTGATTGCTGTCTTGTTATTTGGCAGGTAAGACTGTTTAAAAACCAAAACAAAAGGTAGGTACTTTCTGCTTTCCACCCAACTCATCATTTCAGGAGGCAGAGAACATTTTAATTCCCCCTCTAAAAAGGGTACATGATCCCATAATAAAGAAAATTTGTTTAGAATAAGTTTCGCTAGAATAGATTATCTACTAAAAATGTTTTTTCAGATTTCTCTGTGGACTGTTCAACACTTGATTTGAAGGACATTTGAGGATTTTACTCATTGGATTTGCCCTGTTGTGCTGGAGTGTTTATTAATTTATTTTAAAGGTAGGGGGGGTTCATTTTTTTTTTTTTTTTTTTAAGATTTCATTTTTTTATTTGACAGAGGACAGCGACAGAGGGAACCCAAGCACGGGGAGTGGGAGATGGAAAAGCAGGCTTCCTCTGGAGCAGGGAGTCCAGTGCATGGATCCATCCCAGGACCCTGGGATCATGACCTGAGCCCCAGGCAGATGCTTAATGACTGAGCCACTCAGGCGCTCTGTGCTGGAGTATTTACACATGTTAGGTAGATTTCCTTGTATTAGAAACTTGAGTAAAGATTCTCTGTGTGTGTCTTATAGTCATAGATGTATTCAGCATGAAGTGAGTTAGGCTATTGGAATGAATTTAATTGAGGTTTTTCAGTGTTTACCAGTGCATTCCAACTTTTAGGAATAGGGCTTTTGGTGGAAGAGGCGCTGTCAACGTAGATTTTGTTCATTGTTCTATCCACTCCGCTAAGGGCAGTGGCCGGTATTTTAGTAGGTTTGAGTAAATATTCATGAACAAATGAATGGCTAGGTGTTTAGGAAGTCTGGGCTGATACTCTAGGTGAATATGCCATGCCACTAAGAAAAGCCTCTAAGAAATGTTAATATCTGGACCTGAGTTGTTTTGTGAGCCACAGTAAAAGCTATGTGATGGTTAAAGGGTCTGGCTCAATTTTTGGTTAGAACTGGAGGTGTTTTTCTTGCAGAAGAGAAGACTCTGGGAGCTATGATGATGTTTTCATTTTTTAATTTATTTTTTAAAGATTTTATTTATTTGAGAGAGGGGACAAGTAGGGGGAGGGGCAGAGGAAGAGGGAGAAACTGTCTCCTCACTGAGCAGAGAGCCCAATGCCAGACTCAATCCCCAGACCCTGAGATTATGACCAGAGCTGAAGGCAGACACTTAACTGACTGAGCCACCCAGGTGCCCTATGACAATGTTGTTATAGTACAAGAACTGTTGCATACAGAGATACAAATCTATCACCTCTATTGGAAAAATTCTTAGAGAGCATGCCCTTCGTCCCTACTTATGGATCAGTAGCCTTTATGACGGTATTGCTGTTATCTTTTGTACCAGAAGTTACTGTAGTTGTAAAAAGGGGGGGTGGGATGTGGAGGAAGGAGAGTTTGAAAGAGAAATGTAAGGACATGTCATTTAAGGGTTGTTTTTAATGAAAACTACCAACTTGTTCCAGGTAAATTTTTTTTTCAGGCAAAAAGCAAAACGAAAACAAAACAACTCCCCCAAACAAAAACAAAAAACCAAAACAAAAAAACCCCAAAAATACCCAAAACCAACAAAAAACAAAAAACCCAAACAAACAAAAAAAACAAAACCCCACCTAAATTCTTTTTATGGATGGCAGTTCATAGGGCACATTTTTGGTTCAATATCAAAAGATTTTCTTTTAAATTTTTCTTTTTATGTAACTTGTCTTAAAACATTAAAATAATGCAGGTAGGACAAAAGTTTGTCTAGAGTCACCCCTAGTTTCTCATCTAGTTTCCCCTCTGGTGGTAACTAACCACTGTTACCAGTTTAGATTGTTCTTTCAGAGCTGCTCTGTACAGTAGCTTAAAGTAGTTAAAATTAAATTTAAAATTCAGTGTCTCAGTCACAGTAGCCACATTTCAGGGATTAGTAGTCATGTGTGACTGGCTGGTACCGTACTGGACTGTGCAGATCCAGAACATTTCTGTCTTTATAGTAAGACCTGTGTAAACCTTCATAGCTTTTTTTCATAAATGGCATCAAAATGTACATGTTTCAAATTTTTTGTTTTGTTGATAGTATGGTTTGGAAGTCTTTCCTTATTAGTAAGTAGTGTATGTATATAGTTTCTTTCTTTCTTTCTTTCTTTCTTTCTTTCTTTTTTTGGTAAAATGTTTATTTAGGGGTGCCTGTTGGCTCAGTTGGTTAAGCATCTGCCTTTGACTAAAGTCATGATACCAGGGTCCTGGGATTGAGTCCCACATCAGGCTCCTTGCTCAGCGGGGAGTCTGTTCTCCCTTTGCCTGCTGCTCCCCTTGCTTGTGTGCTTGCACTCTCTCTCTCTCTCTGAAAAATTAAAAAAAAAAAAAAAAAAAAAGAAATTTATTTAAGTAATCTTTACGCCCAGCCTGGGGCTTGAACTTACAAACCTGAAATCAGCAGCTATGGACTTAGCCAGCCAGGCACCCCTTTCTTCCTTTCTTCATTCTTTTTTAACTGCTGCATGGTATTCCACAATGTTATACCCTACTGTAGTTTTCTATTATTGAATGGTTCCAACTTACTGCTACAATCAACAATGTTAACAGATGTTTTCTGTGCATATATAGTCAGGTTTTTTTTTTTGGGTAAATTTCAAGAAGGTGGAATTTTAGGGTTGAAGAATGTGTACATTTAGAAATTTAGAAAATCCTTTCTACCAGTACGAACTGTGTAAAAACAATGAATTGTTTCTTGAAATAGTGAGCTTTATCTTCAGAATCTGAAGAGACATTTGAGATCTGGTTACTCCCCACTTCTTTCGCGTGAAAAAACAAGCCTGAAGACTTCAAGACATTTTAGATATTGGAAGTCGGTCCCTGGACTGGAATCCCTCTCCGTGTTTGCAGGCCTAGAGAGCTTTTCAATATATTATGAAAGAGGGTCTCAGTAATCTTCTCTTAGAGATTTTATGAAAGAGATTCCTGAATTGGGGTTGGCAGGGAGGAGCTTACACCAGACAACTTCTAAGCTATTATGAGTCACAGGCTAATTTTATAATTGGGTCTGTAGCATTGAATTGTGGTCTTTAAATATAAGAAATTTGAGAAGTAGGGAATGGCTCTTCAAAGGTCATCTATGGGAATAGCATTTTCTTAAGGACTTTAGCCTGTTACAGTTGATCTTTTACTGGTTGATGCCTTGGTTTGGATGAACTGAGGTAGCTTCAGTCTTTGACACCTGTTACATTTATAACTTAAAACAATCCTGCCTTGTGATATCACAATTAGAATTTTAAATTGTGGAGCCACTATGCAACAGTTATACTAAATGATAGCAGTGGAATACTTTTCTTTCAGTGTTACTATTTGAGTAACTGGTATTTTAAGATCTGTATTTAATATTTAGAGACTTTGTGTGCATTTGTTTAGGAATCTTGCTCTCTGTCAGCAGACCTGTTTTTTTTTCCCCCCAAAGAAAACCAGGTGAGAGATCTAGAATCTGTCACCACAATTAGAAAACTGCTGCATCATGCGTGCACCCCTAATAATATGTTGGTAGGTATTAAGTCTTGATTTTTTACAGCTTTATTGTTAGCAGCTTGTTCTAGTGATCAAGAAAGAATTTTATAAGAGAAATGTGCTTTGGGGGAAGGCTTATATATTTGACTTTTTTTTTTTTTTTTTAAAGATTTTATTTATTTATTTGACAGAGAGAAATTACAAGTACACTGAGAGGCAGGCAGAGAGAGAGAGAAGGAAGCAGGCTCCCTGCTGAGCAGAGAGCCCGATGCGGGACTTGATCCCAGGACCCTGAGATCATGACCTGAGCCGAAGGCAGCGGCTTAACCCACTGAGCCACCCAGGCGCCCTTTTTTTTTTTTTTTTTTGTAAGGATATGAAAATAAGGATGAAAGCAGTGGAAATGGGAGTCAAAGAAAAAAGTAATACTGCTTTTTAAAGCCTTGAATGTAACTACTAGTGGGTAAGAGGAACGAAGTTATTGTAGCATTTCATGAATGCTTAACTTACTACTCTAGTACCAGATAACCTCTAGAAGGTAAATCTCTGCAATTCTAGGGATGAGTTTAGTAAGCTCTGAAATGGAATGTTGTTAGGAAGTCAGTTTCAAGATTTTTCTTTGTTGAAGAATGCCAAGTAGTCTTGATTAACTTAGACCACAAAAGGTGAGATTTGTTTCTTATCTTGAGAGTTCTGTACGTTTTGGTGCCTTGTAATGTAGCTGTCAAGGGGATAATCCTGGGCCTCCCCACCCCCCGCCAGCTATGGGATACCAGGTTGTATAAATGTTAAATAATAACAAAATAATAAGTGAAGGCATATATGAAAACATTTAATATTAGCATAATAATTTCCTAAAAAGTTGCTTAATTTTGGCTGAATATAATTTTTGTTTGTCAAAAGTCTTGCTCAAGTTTGGAGCCAAAGTGGTGTGCTAAGAGCATCTATGTGGAGGAAGAAGCTAGAATAGTGATGGGTGATTGGTTACATATATATATATATATATATATATATATATATATTTTTTTTTTTTTTTTCCTAGTCCTGTCCACTTGAGAGGGCCTTACAGAAGCAATGCCCAATAACAGTGTATACACTTAGGATCCAGATCTTAGCCTCTAAAAACCATTCTCTACTAAAATGAATCAGTGTTGTTGGAGAAATGGCTGATTACAGAACTGGTACCAGGAAAGTACAAGATGAGCCTAGAATATTTTGTCCTAGAGCATAAGGAATTGCTCAAAAAATAATGGGTATATGTCAGAAGGATACATCCTTTCTTAGTATCTCCTCCTAAAATACTTAAAAAAAAAAAAAAAGTTTTGTGTTTTGTTGAATTCTGTGACTGGCTCTGGAATAAATCTTATTTTTCTGTAAATTTCGTAGTATCTGACTCTACTGTAGAGTAGCACTCTGTAGTAATAGTTTGGATTTTATAAGTTCGCTGTGCCTTAAATTTTAATGAATAAATTGCAAGAAATTATTTTAAATTATAGATTAGGAAATAGTTCTATGTGACTTCCCTGTGGGTGTGTGGTTAGAAAAGTACCAGAAGTAGGTTTTGCGCTTTTCTGAACAGTACTTTAGGTTTTTCTGAACAGTACTTTATTCAAGAGACTGTTTAGTACATGTTACTTTCAAGATTTTGGCAGGTAATATGAGTAGAGTATTTAAGAAGCAAGGGATGATATACGTAGAAAAAAGTTGAAAAAGGGCAGAAAAGTAGAACTTGGTTGAAATAGTTAAATCTGAGATGATTGTGAAGAGGAAATCTATTTGAATCTTAAGCATATTATCTGCTTAGTTATTTATTATAACAGGTGATGTTTGCATATGTGCACTTATGTTGTCTCAAATAGGAATTCAAAGATTCTGGGAAGAAAAATGATAGAATGATAGAAATACAGAGCTTTGTGGACGTTTTGGGGGGAAAACAGCTATATTGATATTTAATTTGCTCATTTTAAGTGTACAATTTGAGTTTTTTTTCTTTTAAAGATTTTATTTATTTGAGAGAGAGAGCGCGCATGAGCAGGGGGAGGTTCAGAGAGAGAAGCAGACTCTCTGTTGGGTGGGGAGCCCAACAAGGGGCTTAATCCCAGGAAGCTGGGATCATGACTTGAGTTGAAGGCAGATGCTTAACCAATGAGCCACCTAAGGCACCCCTACAGTTTGAGTTCTAACAAGTGTCAGGGCTGTACAACCATCATTATAATCCAGTTTTAGAACTCCTCAAATAGTTTCCTTGTACCTCCTTGCAGTCTTACTCTGCAAAAGTCTTTGCAATTTCTGCTCACACCCCTATCTCCAGGCAACTACTGATTTGCCTTCTGCCTATATAGTTTTGCCTTTCCTAGGAATTTCATATAAATGGTATCATACAATAAGTAGTCAGGAATATTATGGGGTTTTTTCTTTTGAGATTTTATTTATTTGACAGAGAGAGGGAGAGGGAGAAACAGGCTCCCTGCTCAGGAGGGAGCCTGACACAGGGCTTGATCTCGGACCCCAGGATCATGACCTGAGCTGAAGGCAGATGCTTAACCAACTGAGCTACCCAGGTGCCCCAAGAATATTGTGTTTTATCTTGAATACCTCTGTGTCTCTCAGGACACCCAGCATAGTCCCTGACACAACAGGAATCAATATAAAATAGCTACACAGGTTTGGTTCTTTTCAAGTATTATTTCTATAACTTGCAGGCCATCTGCTTATTCATAAACTTTTTTAATAATACTTGATAACAGATAAAATCTCCTTATTCAAAATTAGATGGCCAAATATAGGTATTGGCTTTTTTGATTTTCAAGTACTATAAGGTTCTGTGGGATAGGTTTGACTAAGTGTTAGACAACAATGCGTTTTGTGGAAGTTTTTTCGGTTTGAATTATCTTCTGAAATTTTATACTGATGCCCTGGTCAAAAATAGAATCTTTCAAGGCTCAGGAATATTTGGATGTTGCTGGGAGTGATTATTTCAGATTATATCTGTGATATGATTTGTACATTTTCTGGTAATTCATATTTTAGTTGTGTTTTCCAGATCTGCCACTAAAGATCAAGAATATTAAGTTTGTTTTCAACTGAGGTCCTGATTAGAAGTCACTGCTGTTTCCCAGTGTCCATTCCCCTCATATTCTTTTTAGTATCGGAATTTACCTTGTTCTAACTTGGCATGTGGTCACCTAATTAAAGTCTGTTTTTCAGCCTTTCTTGTAGATAGGTGTAGCTCTGTGACTAAATGTTAGGTAATTGAATATGAGTGGAAGTAATGTGTATAACTTCTTAGTCCTACCATAAAAGCAGTTGCTTGCCCTTTGCTTCTTCTTCCTTTTTTTAGGGCTAGACCACCCGGATTATAAGAGTAAGCCATCTTCCACTTAGTAGCTGAAGGCAATGATGGCAGAGCAACAAGGTACAAAATGATAGCTCCCTGGATCTTCTACATACTTAGAATGCCTACACCTACTTAGTTTGAGTTTCTGTCATGTTCAAACTATTGCTAACACACCTGTGTTAAAGTAAGCAGTTTCCTGGGTTGATACAAGTGACATCCCAATGTTCTTTAGGCTCCTTTTTCCCCTTTATAGTTTTCTTTATTCAATAAAAATGTTGTTACAGGTCAGTCCTTGACAGACCAACATTCTCTTTCTTCAATTTTGAAGTACACGTTCTCTTGAATCTCAAATTATCCAAAGAAAATTCAGAAATGCCTTTGACTATATAATTTTTTTTTTTTTTTAAGATTTTGTTTATTTGTCAGAAAGAGAGAGAGAAAAAGCACACAAGCAGGCAGAGAGGCAGGCAGAGGTGGGGAGAGAGAGGCAGGCTCCCTGCTGAGCAAGGAGCCCAATGGGGACTCGATCCCAGGACCCTGGGATCATGACCTGAGCCAAAGGCAGCAGCTTAACCCACTGAGCCACCCAGGCATCCCTTGACTATATAGTCTTAAAGCTAGTGAACGCATCTCAAGTCATAGTGTCTCTTACAGAAAACCAGGTATATGTGCACAAATGTTGGTTAGATGAGTTAAGAAGATAGTTTGGAGGAGAAGTAGTTATTTTCTCAGGAGTTAAGATTTGGGAGATTTGGGAGAGAGGGCATTTTAATGACAGAAAGAAATACAGGGATATTTAAATATTGTGTTAGATATCTATTTTTATGTAACAAATTATGCCAGCACTTGGCAGTTTAAAACCACAAATTTTATTATTTTATATTTTCTTTCTTTCTTTTTTTTTTTTTTTTAAAGATTTTATTTATTTATTTGACAGACAGAGATGACAAGCAGGCAGAGAGGCAGGCAGAGAGAGAGAGGGGAAGCAGGCTCCCTGCTGAGCAGAGAGCCTGATGCAGGGCTCAATCCCAGGACCCTGGGATCATGACCTGAGCCGAAGGGAGAGACTTTAACCCACTGAGCCACCCAGGTGCCCCATTATTTTATATTTTCTGTGGGGTAATAATCCCTTTGAGATTTAGATGAGTCCCATTTCATCCTGGGTTTCTTATGTGGCTGTATTCAAGGTGTTGACTGGAGCTATTCAACTGGGGTTGAGGAATTCCTGTCCAGACTTACTCGTGAAATTGTTGGCAGGCGTCAGGTTCTCATTGCTGTTGGCTAACATCCTTAATTAAGTTACTTGCCATGCCCTGTGGCTTCTCCATAGGGCTAACAGCAGCATGGCAGCTCACTCCTCCCAGAGCAACAGATCCAAGAACACCCAAAAATGGAAGCCACAGTTTTTTTTTTTTTTTTAACGTAATCTTAGAAGTAACATCCTAGCAGTTTTGTCATACTCTGTTTATTAGAAGTGATCAGTCATTAAATCCAGTTCACACTCAGGGAGAAGATTATATAAGTGTAAATAAACATTGTGCAGATTGCCTACCACAAACAAAGATCTATTATATATGCATTGGAATATCAGTTTAATATTTTGCCTTTTTATTTTTAATCCATCTTTTCTGAACGGTTTTATCTACCCTTCACACACTTATAAGATTTCCTTTCAGCTGGATAACTAAAACTCATGGAGATCCACCTAGATTTAGTCATTTATCTGTGGATTATAACAATCTTCTCACTTTCACAAAAGAGCAAACTAATGTTCAAAGAAAGTACAATCCAAAGTCATATATTTTAAACAAGGTGCTTCTTGGTTCCGTGACCATATTCTACATAAGGGGTGGATTAACCCCTTAAAACCACAAAGTTCTTTAACTTTAAACAAATGGTTTACTTTCCCTGACTGAGTCTTTATTTTTTCATCTTATAAAATGAGGAGAATGAGCATAAAAATAACTACAAAAGAGGGATATGCAGCTATAGCTGCAGGAAGAGTGGCGAATCTTTTCCATAAAAATAAAGTAAAACTGGGCAAAATTGCCTACAACTATTTTGGCTTTGGAGATTGATTGAAGGCAGAAAAAAATTGAGAAGCATTTATTCTTAGGAAAATTGCTAGTGCTTATAAGAACATTGATGTCTACAGCATTCTTGCATTCCCCAATTCCTTTGGCAAGAACCAGAGTTTGGGAAACTAGCAGCCTTGTTGCCAGAGGCTAAGTCAACTTGTGGCAACATGTAAAAACCTGTATGTGTCAACTTGAAGTGATGAACTTGATAGGAAATATAATAGTGAAAACCCACATATTTGCAAGTCTTGGGTTTTGGTGCCAATTGGGATGGGTCAGACCTTGGAAGTGAGAAAACTACAAAGGGATAAGCTCTCCGCATATCCCTTGTTAACTGTGAAACCCCGCACATGTACAGGGGAGACCTGAAGTGTTTAGCAAAAGACAAGGGCCAAGGCAGACTTGGGAACTGGCTAAGCCTTGAATGTGCTCTTCTCATCCCAGGCACAGATTGAAGAGCAGGTTTGAGATGTATGAGCATACCTTTGCACAGACAACTAGCTGAAAATTAAGCTATGCAAACAGGGTAACCTCCATTGGAAGCCAGAGTAAAAAAGTATGTAAGTATTAAAACCTGAGCAGAGATATCAACACTGCAGGGGACATAGATCCCACAGTTTAAGGCCAGGGAAATTAAAATGTCAAAAAAAATTGGGGGTGGTGGTGGCTGGCTGGCTGAGTTGGTGGAGCATATGACTCTTGATCTCAGGGTTGTGAGCCTACTACAGGGCTTGAACTCATGGCTTGAGCTCATGACCCTGAAATCAAGACCTGAACTGAAATCAAGAGTTGGATGCTTAACCAACTGAGCCACCTGGGTGCCCCTAAAATATCTTTATTTATTTATTTTTTTAAAAGATTTTGTTTACTTACTTTAGAGAGAGGAAGAGAGAGAGAGGAGAGAGCATGAGTGACAGGGAGAGCATGAGTGAGAGGGAGAAGTGAGAGGGACATCCTAAAATGTCTAGTTTTTAACAAAAAGCTATGAGATATGTCAGGAGACAGAAAAATGTGACCTATACTAAGAAAAAAATGTTAATAGAAAATAACTATGGGGACGCCTGGGTGGCTCAGTTGGTTAAGCAGCTGCCTTCGGCTCAGGTCATGATCCCAGTGTCCTGGGATTGAGTCCCACATCGGGCTCCTAGCTTGGCAAGAAGCCTGCTTCTCCCTCTGCCTCTGCCTGCTGCTCTGTCTGCCTGTGCTCGCTTGTGCTGTCTCTCTCTCTCTCTCTCTGACAAGTAAATAAATAAAATCCTAAAAAAAAAAAAAAAGTAAAGAAAATAACTATGAGTGGGCTCAGATATTAGATTTAAAGGACAAAACTATAAACATGTTAAAAATGGAAGTATTCAAATTATAGCAAAAAATATGACACTGACTCGACAAATAAATGGTGAATCTCAATATGAAGAAATGGAATCTATAAAAAGAGTATTTCATTTTTTTGGTGTTATTATAAATGGAAATGATTTTTAAATTGCATTTTGAATTATTCACTGTTAATATGTGGAAATATTTGCTTATTAGCTCTAAATTTTTTTGTGTGTTCTTTAGGATTTTTTATATATAAGAAAGATCATGTTATTTGTGAATAGAGAACATTCTAATTCTTCCTTTCGTGGATGCCTTTTCTTTCTTTTTCTTGAATAGTTGCCCAGGTTGGAATCTCTAGTATAATGGAGAGAGCAGACATCCTTGTCTTATTCCTCATCTCAGGGGAAGATGTTCTGTCCTTCACCATCAATGTTAGCTATGTGTTTTTAATAGATGTGTTGTCTACCAAGTTAAGGAAGATTCCTTTTATTTCTGGTTTCCTAAGTATTTTTATCAAGAAAGGGTATTGGATTTTGTCGAGTGATTTTTCTGCATCTGTTGAGATGGCATTAAAAAAAAAAAAAAACCACACACAACCAATTCATAACATCTAAAAGCAGTGAGAGGAAGATAGTGCTGTATATAAATGGAACAATATTTCAAAGGATTCATAGCTTCAGAAATAATGGATTTTAGAGAATATTGAACCAACATTTTTCCAGTGATGAGTGGAAAAAACCCCACAAAAAACCTGTATATACACTCAATTCTGTATATACTCAACAGTTGTCTTAGGAAAAAAGGAAAAAAAGAAATAAAAATAATGTGTTATGAACAAAACCTGAGAAAATGTTCATCAACTCATTTCAGCTACAAGAAGTGCTAAAAGATGTGCTTTAGTTTGAAAAGCAATGAAACGGATGGAAACTTGTATATTCCAAAAGGAATGCAAACTGTCAAAAATGCTATTGTATTGCCTTCTTGATCTACTGGAGGAGGGGTGGAATTCATAGGTAATAAAATAAAAATCTGATACCAAAAAACCCCCTTCATTTTATTAATATGGTATGTTTTAAATGGGTTTATTTCTACATTTGGACCACTTTTGCATTCCTGGGGTAAATCCTACTTCACCGTGGTATATAATGCTTTAATATGTACTGGATTCAGTTTGCTGATATTTTGTTGAAGATTTTTGCATCTGTATTCGTAAGGGGCATTTGGTCTATAATTTTCTTGTGATGCCTTTGTTTGGCTTTAGTATCCGGGTAAAGCTGACCTCATAGAATGAGTTAGGAAGTGTTACTCATCATCCACGTTAGAAGAATTTAAGGATCAGTCTTAGCTCTTCAAATGTATCACTAATTATTTCCTCTGTTCCTTAGCTTTCTTCGTTGGAAGTTTTTTTTTTTTTTTTTAGATTTTATTTATTTATTTGTCAGAGAGAGAGGAGCGACAGTGAACACAGGCAGACAGAGTGGCAGGTAGAGGCAGAGGGAGAAGCAGGCTCCCTGCCAAGCAAGGAGCCGGATGTGGGACTCGATCCCAGGACGCTGGGATCATGACCTGAGCTGAAGGCAGCTGCTTAACCAACTGAGCCACCCAGGCGTCCCTGTTGGAAGTTTTTTGATTACTGGTTTAATCTTTCTACTTCTTATAGTTCTATTCAGATTTTCTATTTCTTCTTGAGTCAGTTCTTTGGTACTTTGTATGCCTTCTAGGAATTTGTCCATTTCATCTAGGTTATTTAGTTGGCATAGTATTATATAATTCTATTTCTGTAAATTTGGCAATAATATCTCTATTTTCATTCATAATTTTAGTAACTTGAGTGTTCTCTCTTTTTAGTCTGGTAAAGGTTTTTCAGTTTTGTTGATCTTTTCAAGGATTTAACTTCTGTTTTCATTGTTTCTATTATCTTTTTAGTCCATATTTTTTATTTGCTCTGATTTTTAATTTCTTCTTTCTGCTTGGCCTGTATTTAGTTTCCTCTTTGTAGTTCTGTAAGTTGGGAGGTTAGGTTATTAGTTTGAGATTTTTGTTCTTTTTAATACAGTTATTTACAACTGTATTCCATAAATTTTGGGATGTTGTATTTTTGTTTTCATTTATCTTAAAATGTTTTTTGTTTTTCCCTCTGATTTCTTCTTACTTATTGGTTGTTTTCAAGTGTGTTCTTTAATTTCCAGACATTTCCAGATTTCCTTTTGTTACTGATTTCTGATTTCATACTATTGTGGTTCAGAGAAGATACTTGCTATGATTTCAGTCTTTTAAAATTTATTGAGACTTGATTTGTGACTGACAGTTTATCCATGTTCACTTGAGAAGAATGTATATTCTGTTGTTGGATGGAGTGTTGTATAAAAATATCTGTTGGCCTACTTGGTTTAAGTGTTCAGATTTTCATTTTCCTCATTTATCTTCTGTCTGGTTGTTTTATCCATTATTGAAATGTTGTGTTGAAGTCTCTAAGTATTGTAGAGCTGTTTATTTTTCCCTTCAATTCTGTCAGGTTTTGAATCACCTATTTTGGACTTCTTTTGTTACACATACATATGTAATTATTATATCTTTTTTAGTGGATTTGTCCTTTTATCATTCTGTAATTTTCTGTCTCAAAACAATTTTTGTTTTTAAGTGTATTTTGCCTGACAAAAGTGTGGACACTACAGTTCTTTTCTGGTTACTATTTGGATAGAATACATTCTTCCATTCTTTTACTTTTAACACATGTGTGTCCTTAGATCTAAAGTGAGTCTTTTATAGACACTATGTAATTTGATCATCTTTTTCTTTTTTTAAAGATTTTGTTTATTTATTTGACAGAGATCACAAGTAGGCAGAGAGGCAGGCAGAGAGAGAGGGGGAAGCAGGCTCCCTGCTGAGCAGAGAGCCCAATGAGGGGCTCTTTGATCACAGGACCCTGGGATCATGACCTGAGCTGAAGGCAGAGGCTTTAACCCACTGAGCCACTCAGGTGACCCTGACCATCTTCTTGTTTCATTACTTTATTCTCTATTTCTAAGTTGGAGAGTTTGATGTTTTTATATTTGATGTAATTATGATAAGGAAAGACTTTCGCCATTTTCTTATTTTTCTTTGTCTTATACTTTTTGTTTATCAATTTCTCCATTGCTCCATTTGTATTAGACATTTTTAGTGTACTATTTTGATTACCTTCTTTTCTAGTGTATGTATGTTTGTATGAATATATACATAAATACACATTTTATATATATTTTTAGTTACTTTAATATTTGTTGTGGGGTTATAATTAACACCATAATTTACAACATTCTAGTTTGAATTAATACTGTTCTGTTTATCTTGAGCGTACTGATGGTAGTACCCCCTGTCAGAAATGCCTGTAGTGTTTGTCTAGGCACACATTACTTATGGCATGTTAAACAGACATTTCTGCTACCAGAGCCACTATTAATAGCTGGGCCAGGTCTTCTGGTTCTTATTATAACATATGTTACACACCAGGCATTATCTAGGCACGTTGAGGGTGGAGAGAAAGAGTAGTCTTGGGGCTCTGCCCTTTTTAGAGTTCAAGGGTGGAATGTCCAGGGTTTTGCAGGTTTACTCTCTGTTGGCTAATTTAAAGCAGAAAAGCAGGAATTAGGTCATGAGAAGGGAGAAACAGGGTTACTCAAGCAGTCAATTATCTAAGTTACCTGGAGTTTTCTGAAAGTCGTTAATGGGTGGTAAGAACCTAGTTCCTTTTGTTGTTTTTTTAGTAGTTATGTCATACAGTTGGCAATATGTTTACTCAGGATAAGTGTTTTTTTTTTGAAATGGATGTCATGGCAATTAAAAGCTTAATATTAGACATACTAAAGTGAAAATTATTGTCAGACACTTAAACTACGAATACCAATATAGTTTCATGGTATATAAAAACTTTGTTCTTATATTTATGTTGTTATTGTTACAACTTACACTTTTATGTGGGCTTTGTGCCCATTCATAGAGATTTATAATTATTATTTTATATAGTTGCCTTTTCAGTCATGTAGAAAATAAAAGGGGTGCCAGGGGCCATACTCCCTCAGTTTTTGTTTATCTAGATATATTCTAACTTCTCCATCATTTTTGGAGAATAGTTTTGCTATATATAGAGTACTTTCTTTGAGCACTATATGTTATCTCATTGCCTTTTGGCTTACATAGTTTCTGATGTGAAATAAGTTGTTCACCTTATTGAGACTCCTTTGTACATAATGAATTACTTTTCTCTTGCTACTTCCAGGGTTCTCTTTGTCTTCTGACAATTTGATTATAATATGTCTGGGTATAGAGTCTTTGAGTTAATTTTATTGGTGTTCACTGAGTTTATGAATGTCTAGATCCATGGCTTTCATTAGGTTTGTCAGGGCTCAGCATTGCTTTATTTATTTATTTATTTATTTGTTTGTTTGTTTATTTAAATTTTTTTGGTTTTATTTATTTTTAAACATTTTTTAAAGATTTTATTTATTTGAGAGAGAGAGCAAGAGCCCACACAAATGGCAGAGGTGGAAGCAGAGGAAGAGGGAGAAGCAGACTCCCCACTGAGAAGGGATCTGGACATGTGGCTCAATCCCAGGACTCTGATAGGATCATGACCTGAGCTGAAGGCAGATGCTTAATTGACTAATCCACCCAGGTGCCCCAGCATTGTTACATTTAGACTGAAATTTCTCTTCATTGGCCTGTAATTACAGTTTTGGCTCAGTTTTAAAAGACTTTGCTGTACTACTTTGGTTTTCTTCTGTACACATACAGCTTTGTGGTTAACTTGGGATTTTTGTCACTTTATACACAGAGTTAAGAGTTTAAGGGTCTTCTTTTCTCATCCTTCCTTTACACTCTTTAACTTAGAGGCCTCTTTTCTTGGTTCTCTGACTGGAAAGATAGAGTTTCTTTCAGAGTTAGAGCTGCCTCTGCTGCTATCAGTTTTGTATAACTGGAGCTACATTTATTTTAATTTTTAAAAATTTATTTGCTTTACAGGGGGAGGGGCTAAGGGAAAGGGAGAGAGAGAATCCTAAGGAGACTCCCTGCCCAGTATGTAGTGTGATGTGGGCTTGATTCCATGACCCCAAGATCATGACCTGAGCTGAAACCAAGAGTCAGATGCTTAACTAGCTGAGCCACCTAGGTGCCCCCGGGGCTACTTTTATGGTGGAATGTTAACAAAAAGGTAGTGAGGATTCCTTGCACACTCTTTGGTCCACAGAGTTCTCTTTGCTGGTTCTACTGGCTGGAAAGATGGTTTCACTTTCAGGGTTTTAGGTGCCTACATAGCTGCCACATTGCAGCTCTGTGACTGAGGCTGTATTTGGGACTTGGCCAGCAGAGAGAAAAAGAGAAAAGGGAAAGAAGAGAAAACCCAAAACAAGGATTTTTCTCATAATCTCTGGATCACATTCTGTCCAGAAAAATGGCTTTCTCTCTGTATTTTATTGTGCCTAACATACACTTTTGCATAGGGGTCATCCTGTTCCATGATGGGAGGTAAAAGGAAAAAAAAACCTCAGGAAACTCATTACTTTTATTAGTCATTCTGTAAGTTTTGGCTCACCTCCCTGGTCCATCTGTTATTAACCTTTTAGAGTCCTGAGTTAATTGCTTTTTGTGTTGTTATGAGTGGGTGTGAGAGGCTTTAGTGGGCTTAACTCCATCTTTCCTTGTGATTCTTAAATATATTTTTTATTTCTCACTAGACCTTTGGAAGAGGAATGATAGTTGTGAAGAGGAAGTAGTTATTTTCCCCAGGTTAAAGATTTAAGCATAGTAGAGTTTTAAGCTTAGATGTCTACAACTTTTGTTTCCTGGAGGTTTCCATTTCAGATCATAGTTGTGATAGGAATCATTTATATACTGCTTAACTCTGTTCCAGACCTTTCCCCCCAAACTTTATTTATACTTGTTTGGTCCTTGCAGTAACTCTGTCAGGTCAATACTATATTATCCCCATTTTAAAGATCAGGAAGTTGGGGTGTCTGGGTGACTGAATTGGTTAAGCATCTGATTTTGGCTCAGGTCATGATCTCAGCATCCTGGGATTGAGCCCCGGTGTCTGGCCGCCTGCTTAGTGGGGAGTCTGCTTCTCCCTCTCTTTTTGCCCCTCTGCCACTCGTGCTTGCTTGTTCTGTCTCTCTCAAATAAATAAAATCTTCAAAAAGTAAAGATAAGGAGATTGAGGTACAGAGAGATTAGGTAATTTGCATGAGGTTACATAGATAATAAATGGTGGAGCCATGATTTAAATCTAGCATAAGACAGTTTAGTGTTAGAGCATATGTTCTTACTAAAATTTTCACTTAATATTATGGAAACTTTCATATACAGACCAAAGTAGAAAATATTATAATGGACATGGCCCCTGCCATGTATCATTCAACCAGTTTTAATAGTTTTCAATATTATTTCTTTCTTGTTTCTTTCACCAACTTTGTTTTTGATAAAGTATCTGAAAGCAAATTCTAGATAGCTTTTAGTTACAAACTCTTAAGTATATAACTAAAATGCATTATTTACTAAAATGCATTATAGCTTTTAAAACATAATATAACTACAGTATGGATATAGCCACTATATAATCAATACCTAAAAAGTGAAGATTAATTTTCTTTAAATCATCTAGTATCTATTTTGTGTTGAGTTTTATCTGATTGTCTCAGAACAATCTTCTCATAGTCAGTTTAGTTAAGGATTTCAGTATGGTCCACACATTGTATTTGTTGGTACATATCTTAACTATAAAGATTCTATATTGGTCCTAATCCATCTTTTTGTGATTTTAACTTTTTAAATCTCTTTTAAAAATAAGCCTTTTATTTTAGAATAATCTTAGAAAAGTTGCAAAGATAGTATAGTTTCCTGTATATTCCTTAACTGTTTTCAATTTTCCCTAATTTAATTATCTTACTTTACCGTGGTACATTGACCAAAACTGTAAAATCAGTATCAGTATAGTCCTCCTATTGATGTTTTTCCAATTCAGGATTGCATTAGTTGTCATTTCTCCTTATTCTCCCCTGATCTATGATAATTTCTCCATCTTTCCTTGTTTTTCTGATCTTGAATTTTTTTGAGAAGTTCTTATCAGGTATTTTTTAGGCTGTTCCATAGTTAGAATATATGATATTTTTCTCAGGTTTTGATTGGGGTCATGAATTTCTGGAAAAAAATATGATGGAGGTAAAAGGTCTTATGATTTATTTTCATCATTCTTTAAAAAAATTATATGAAAATTCACCAGGTTCCAAGGTCAAAACTGTAAAACTACATCCCTTTAAAATAGTCTCACTTTTATCCTTCCCTTACTAATCTTTTCTCCTTTTCCCTAAAAGTAAGCATTTTTATTAGTTTTTGGCTTCTCCAGCCCATCCTTTTTTTTTCTTCTTCTAAATATTGGCAAACTTTCTCTTTGTGTTGTTCCCTCTGCTTCCCCATTCCCTCCTTTTACATGAAAGGTGATATTAGCACATATTCTTAGCTTTCATACTGTACTTCCTCTTTAGGCTACTCCTTAACAATGACTTTTCTAATAATGGCCCTTATATTCAAGATGGTTTTCTGTTTCAAAAGTTAATTTTTTCTAACTAATAAGAATCTTTTCCTGTGCCTTTAAAGTGATTAGTACATATTATGCGGTTCCTTTTTTATTTACAGATATTTTCCAATTTATCCCTGGATGAGCGTTGCCTTTCTGCCTCATTGGTTTGCAAGTACTGGCGTGACCTTTGTTTAGATTTCCAGTTTTGGAAGCAGCTGGATCTTAGTAGTCGTCAGCAGGTATGGAATCTAATTCTAAGAAACTCACTTTGACCTCCTCAAAAAATGTCTTTATTCCTCTTCAGAAATAACTTAATTCATGTTGTAGTTTTCAAGATAGTTCAATTTACTGTAATTTATAATTACATGTTTAGTAATTTTTTTGTGTGCGAATCATGTTAAAGCTAGGTTTTGTGGTGAAGATATTTTTTAATGTGGATTGGTAATTTTGGGTTGCTTCTTAATCTTCCTCTATATCTTCTCCCTTTTTTCTTTACTTTCAAAGAAAGTTATTAAACTTTTCACCTTTTTTGGGGGAGGGGTTATAATCATGAATATTAGCTTAACAGTAGAAAATGATGGCAGATGTTTATATAGTACTGCTGATTATGCCATGTACTATTCTATGGGCTTTACACATACTAAAGGATTTTATCCTTCTAACATTGTTATGAGTTAATACTATTATTATTCCTTTTAACATATTATTATTACACTATTAATAGTATTCTTATACTATTGTTATAGGTGAATAGTATAATTTTTTTTTCAAGATTTTATTTATTTGACAGAGAGATCACAAGTAGACAGGCAGGCAGAGAGAGAGGGGGGAAGCAGGCTCCCTGCTGAGCAGAGAGCCCGATGTGGGGCTTGATCCCAGGACCCTGGGATCATGACCTGAGCCGAAGGCAGAGGCTTACCCTACTGAGCTACCCAAGTGCCCCTAGTATAAATATTCTTATACAGTTTTTATAGTTGAATTTAGAAGCAGAATGGACTAATGTATCTTGTTTTAATTTTCCAGTCTTCTTTATTGCCTGGCTGCCTAGTGTGTGTCTATATGGTGGCATAAATTAGGAAAAAAGATAGAATTAGTAGTGTTTAGGTGGCGCCTGGGTGGCTCAGTGGGTTAAGCCGCTGCCTTGGGCTCAGGTCATGATCTCAGAGTCCTGGGATCGAGCCCCGCATCGGGCTCTCTGCTCAGCAGGGAGCCTGCTTCCTCCTCTCTCTCTGCCTGCCTCTCTGCCTGCTTGTGATCTCTCTCTGTCAAATAAATAAATAAAATCTTTGAAAAAAAAAAGAATTAGTAGTGTTTATTTCATATAATTTGTTGTACTTGTTGGATTCTTCTTTTAGACTTGGTTGTTAGTATTTTGTATTAGGAATACATAAAAGTATCCAAAAAGAATACGATTTTATTGGAGTGCTGAACCTGCTCCAAATCCTTCCATGATATTTTTAGGTAGTGGTGTGCTGATACATGTTGAATAACTAGCTTTCAAAACAAACAAATAGAAAGCTGTGTATTATAGTATTTGCTGGTTTTTGTGGTACAGATGCTCCCACCATGGCCTATTTCAGGCTACCAATGTGGTATCACTGAATGCAATGATGTCACTGATTTGGAAATAGGTACATGTTACAGGCTCTTGTAAGTTCGTACAAGCCAAATTCATCATACCACTGGTAGTTCGTGTGTGTGTGTGTGTGTGTGTGTGTGTATAACTCATTCACTTTAAACAAAATAAGCAAATTCCTGAGTATGTAAGTTCCTATTTATTTTTCTGCCTCATTGGTTAGAGGTTGAAATAATTACAGAATTAGTTATTTCCATGCTTGGGTCCGTGAAATTTGTGTCTATGAAAATGGTGAGTATTTAGCTAATTGTGGCAGGAAGAGTGGAAAGAAGTAATGTGAAATAATACATTGGCTCTTTACTTCATTAGTCTTGGATATCTGAGCTATTTGTTATAAACTCAGACCAAGAATAGCCTTTCACCCCTACTGGTAGTTAGGTCTGGAGATGAAAAACAATAAAAATAGAAGGTGAGGTATGCCAGAGTTTTAGCTTTGAAGGTAACTGTCTACATTTTTTTTTGCTTTTCCCAAGTATAAAGGTAGTTGCAAACTTGGCTCTTACTTAGTATTCCTGAACACTCCAGTTCTTTCTTCTGTTCTAAATTTCATCATGTGCATTTTCTTTCATCATTATTTGTCTTCAAGGAACTTGAATAATACTAACTTTGTTTTCTTTTAAATTTTTATTTATTTTTTGTTGAAGTTTACCTGATGTACAATGTTAACGTTAGTGTCAGGTGTCAGGTATATAATATAGTGCTTTGACAATTCTGGATGTTGTGCTGCACTCATCACTATACAGTGATTGCCATACCATTGACTGTATTCCCTATGCTGTACCTTTCATCCCTGTGATTTATTCATTCCGTGATTGGGTAGGGAATATGTAGAGGTTGATTTTTTAAAAATTATGTTTGAAATTCAGATGACCATGTGAGTTTTTAACCACATGAATTTTAATGTTACTTGTATTTAGTTTGGAGTTTTCTGATAAGAGCTATTTGATATGGACATTTTTATGTAATCTTTGGTGTGCTGAAAAACAAAATGTTGTGTTTTCTTATCTATGAATTAGTATATATGTGTTAGTATTCTGAAGTAAGTAGTAAAATTAAAATTTATATTTTGTGGCAGGTATCTCCTAATTGATTAGGTATAATAAATTATAATTCATAAGAGCATGATGACTGATATACACTATATGCTGGGCTAAAAATAGACAAAACATTTAAAATATCAATACAGTTTCATTTATGGGGAGATTTTGGTGAGTTTGAAAGTTAAAGTAACTTTCCTAGTAAGGACAGATCTTTAAGATTTTAAGGAAAACTAACACATATATTCTTGCTTGGTGTTTTCGACAGCACTTCCAACACCAAATGTGTGGAGTTTTTCATTCTAACAAAATCTCTGACAATAGCTGGGTGTCCAAGAATTTAGTTCAATTTTGAAAGTAACTCCTGGGGTTAGTGCAAAGCTTCACAGGTTATTGGCTTAGTCCCATAAGACTGTCTCCACTTCGCAGGCCTGTCTCAAGTCCCAGGAGCCCCTGGTACTTCTCACTGACTAGCTGTTAATTCAGGAGTTCCCTTGACCATTTTCTCAGGTTTGGTAATTTGCTAGACTGAGTTGCAGAACTCAGGAAAATACTTATATTTACTGGTTTATTGTAAAGGATACAACTCAGGACTGGCCAGGTGGAAAAGATACATAGGACAACATAAGTTGTGGAGCGGGAGAGGGAGAGAAGATGTGGTGCTTCCATTTGGTCTGTGGGCATGTCACCCTCCCAGTACTTTAAGGTGTTCACTAACCCAGAAGCTCTTCAAATCTCAATGTTCAAGTGTTTTTATAACCCAATCTCTAGCTCACCTACCCTCCTAGGAAGTCAGGATTTAGAGCCGAAAGTTACCACCCTCTAATCACATGGTGTTTGGTCTTTCTGGTGACCAGACCCCAACATGAAGCTTTTGGGGAGCCTCAACTTAAGTCATTTCATTAGTACAAACTCCTGTGTGGTCAAAAGGGGCTTGTTACGAATAAGAAAAGAGACTCCTCTTAATCAGGAAACTCCCAAGAGTTTTAGGAGCTCTGTTCCAGGAACTGGGAAAAAGACCAAGTATGTATTTTGTATTATACCACAGTTCTTGTTATGCTTTAATATTAAATCAGGTTTTCTTTTGATTATGCTATTGTATTATTTATTAGGGAAAATTTAATAAAAGAATAGAAAGTAAGTTTTTTGTAGCAAAATTTTAAATTTATTGCTTTTTTTCTCTCATAGGTCACTGATGAATTATTGGAAAAAATTGCATCAAGAAGTCAGAATATAATTGAAATCAACATTTCTGATTGTCGCAGTATGTCTGATACTGGCGTATGTGTTCTAGCATTTAAGTGTCCTGGACTTCTTAGGTATACAGCCTACAGGTGTAAACAGCTTTCTGACACTTCTATTATTGCGGTTGCCTCTCACTGTCCTTTACTTCAGAAAGTTCATGTAGGCAACCAGGACAAACTTACTGATGAAGGACTCAAACAGGTAAATTTTAGCATCTATAAAATGATTTTACTCTGATTAACTAAAAATGTTTGCTTTAAAAGATTATTATGTTAAAAATAATGTGCAGAGACTAGAATAAGCCATCTTTTTTTTTGTACCCATAAATGTTTATTTTAGTGAACTAGAATGTCATGGTTATAACTGATAAGTTAACTTTGTTGTGTTTTGTAGTGAGTGCTTGAACTTCTGTGACAAGCCATTTATTTATTCTTTTGTTACTTAAATCTTATACCAAATTTTGCTTTAGGTACTAGTAGTGTGCAGTTCGGGTCAGCATGACATTTTAAAAATTAACTTTTAATTCCTCCTTTATGTTACTAGATGATTCGCTTATGTGCTTTAAAATATATGTTTTAAGGCATAAATGAAGTCCAAATTAAAGAGTATAAAATGAAGTAAAGGGTGGTGATTACCTATATTTAGACCAATAATTGTATTAAAAATACTGTTACTTGTGTTTTTTCTTTGATGCACTTCTTTTGGAAATGGCATTTAAGATTTCTTGTCTCAGAGTGGATTATTTATTCAGTGAATATTGAATGGATTCCATGTGCCAGGCCCTGAATTTATGAATATTTAGTAATGTTCCCACTATTGTAGTAGACACTTACTGTATTTTAGCATTTAACCCCTGAAATAACTTTGTGAAATAGTTTGTATTAAACTCATTTTGTGAAGGAGGAAATTAAGGCTTAGAGAGATTTAATTAACTTACCTAATGTTTAGCAAATGATGGAGTTGGGATTTAAAACCTGGGTTCTTCAAAATCTCTTCCATTTTTCCAGTATTCCACTCCACTAGACTAAAGATCTCCTTTGAAAGACCTTGAATAAAGGGACCTGCTCTGTGAGGGCAGAGGCCATGCACATTTGCCATTCTACCTACCGTTCCTTTGGCAGACATTTTTGGAAGAAAGAATTAATAATTTCATTCAAGAACTTTGTCAGGATTAATGTTTAAATTCAGAATTGGGGTGCTTTTTTGACTTTTCCCAATAAAAGCTGAGTATCAGTAAAGGCCTAGATTTAAATCTGATCTGAGATGACCTTAGAAATAAATTGAAAAGCCCTTAATTTAAACACTACATATGAATTAACTGAAAGCTTGGTATTAGATGAAATTTGAGAATATTCTGTCCTAAATAGTACTGGGTGTGTCAGTCTAATTTATATATTAGAATGCTAAAATGTATATGGAAGTCTGCTTTGTCTGCAGAGGGAAATTGGGCAATAGCAGTGTTACTTGGTTTAATATTTGTCCTGATCCATTTCTGTTATATATAGGATTACTCACTAGCAGCATGGAGTTTTTTGTTTTTTTTTTTTAAGATTTTATTTATTTATTTGAAAGAGAGAGCATGTACATGAGCAGTGGGGAGGGGCGAGGGAGAGGGAGAAGCACATTCCCCACTGAGCAGGGAGCTCAACGCAGGGCTTGATCCGAGAACCCTGAGATAATGACCTGAGCCGAAGGCAGACATTGAACCGACTGAGCCACCCAAGTGCCCTGCAATATTGAGTTCTTAAATGTATTAGTACAAAATAATCTTTAATGGGGAAATTATAAATTTTACTGAATGGTATGACTTTTTTGTGATATAAATGTCCCAGCAAATTATACTTCCCAATGAAACATTTTTAAAGGTGTGTGTATTTATGAAGAAATGGACTAAATTTGTTGTATATTTAAATATGATATAATATGAATAGGTACCAGTTGAGCAGACCGTTAAGGATATTCCTATGAGAATAAGATCCATAGTTATGGTTGAAATAGAGGGAAAATAAGAAGTCCTTTAAGGAGCTAGACTTAAATATGCCAGTCAAGGATCATGAATTTATCTATCTTTACAACTTTGAAATTAGTTATGTTAAATCTTCTCTACAACTAATTTATGATAAATTACATGTTTAATTCAGATTTTTATAGTTTCTGATTTATAGTTATATGTGAGGTAATAATCCTGATAAAAGTATTAAAAAAATCTAAATCTTTTTCATCCATAAGTAACTTTCTTAAGTAATTAAATTACATTAAGGAACTATAAAGGAACCTCATTTCAGTATACTTTCTTGTGTATACTTTGCTATATATAATACTTTCCTATGCTCAGTGTACTGTAGTAGGGTGTGTCTTATTTTAGCTTTTTTTTTTCTGATGGAATAGTGTTGTGGTATAGTAGAAAGAGAATGGCTTTCATATATTCATAAAGTAGAATAAAAGTTTTGTGAAGCAATACATAACATTATGTACAGTACACATTAATGTTTTCTGTTCTATACTATTCTGTTACATTAATGTTGGCCTTGACCCACCCACTCAGTAAATTTATTTCATGTCCCATTGATGTTTGATGAGGTGTGCTATGGAGTATGCTATAGTTTTAGTGAACTAACAATTTAGAAATATTATAAAAAGTTTCACAAGACCTAAAATGGAACTGTTCATGATTGATGGATTTTCGTTGGATTTTTTTTTCTTTTTTCTCTTTCAAATAGAGTATTTGATTGAGTGGTTGATCCTGCAGTTAAAGTTGTAGGGTTTGGGGTTTTTTCCCCTCTCTTCTGTTAGTAAAAATTGACAAATGTTTTAGAGTGGTATACATGTATTTATGATAACGTCTTTATATTTTTGTCATAACAGCTATAATTTTAATTGACTTTAGCAAATACATGAATGTATTTTTGAGTTCTATGTGTTTATAAAAGTAGTTACATAAAGTATTTCAATTTGGAGTTCTGATGGATCTAAATTTTAATATTTTAAGTATTGCATTCTACTTAACAATGTTTCTTAAACTTAGGTGAAACACCTAACTATCAGACTGTTTTTGGCTGAACAATATGTTCTTTGTGAAATACCACCTTGAAATCGTGGTATTTTTATTTTCATAAAAATAACTCCCAAGTAATTTTACCAGTGGAATATAATTTCTGTCATGTACATCTTTTAAAACTACAATAACATTTTTGGAGGGGAGAAGCATTAAGAATAATAAGTTCTTTGAGTTTTTCTAGTATTTCATTGCCATCTAACACAGCCAGCAAACAAGAGATAGTGATAGCCATAGTATTTAAAGAAATCTTAGAATTTATATCCATTAAATTAATCTTTTATGTGACTGCTTGTATTTGATTTTAGCCAATTAATACAACTCATGAATTTCTATAGAAATTTGGAAATATTCACTAGAGGTATCTCCTCAGATTAAAATGGTACCCAAATAATAAATGTTGCATTAGTAAATTTCAGTTTTGCTTTATAATGAGTTTTTAGGTCTTTAAGTATAAATATTTAGAGTGACATCTGCAAAGTATCAGAGTAGGCAGTTCTAAAATCTTAACTACTCAACAGAAGCATAAAAAAACAAGAAGACTGTTAGAACCAACTTTGCCAGAACTCTGGAAAAACATCTGTGCTTTTGAGCAACCAAAGGAATGTTGAACCAAGGAAAAGGCAGTTAAAAAAATGGTAGGAAAGCTTTGTGGCATTTTTACTTGTTTGTGTTCCCTACCCTCTCCAGCTTGTCAACAGTCATGAAGATAGCAGCCTGGTTCTAGAGGGAGCAAAGCAGGGTTTATTAAAAAATTATCATCCTTGCCTATTCTAACCTGACTGGGAGCTTCTTGAAGGATTGATGAAAGGTTTTTCCATCTGTTTCACCCAACTGAGGCTCGAGAAGCAGTGGGCATTGACTGAAGCACTGTAAGGCAAATGGAAACCTGCAGATGCTTGGGGCAAAAGATTATTGCTAGTCATGCCTTATACCTGAGAAGAAAAGTCAGGTAGAGAATTCCTTTGGGAAATTGGAACAGTCAAAGTGCCAGTGTATACAGGGGAACTTAGAAAGCCATGTGCATGCCCAGGGCAGGACTCCTGCTCAGGAAGTACCTTGAGAAACCCTTAAACTTTCCCTGGCTCATGTCTAGGCTTGTTGCAGGAAGTGAAAGCCAAGGCCGAGTTGTAAATGGCATGCCTAAGTATTAAAGGAATACTCCAGCACAAAACCAGTCTGTAAAGTCTAGGAGAAATGTTTGTTTTTGTTTCATTTCATTTCATTTTGTTTTGTTTTGTTTTTAAGCTCTTTGTGTTCAAGGAAATATTAATCAAAACACTGGCTGAAAACACGAGCTAGACCTTTAATGATTATACAAGTTACCATGTTAAAATATAATATCTGAATGTCCAGGTTTCAAAAACAACAACAAAAAACACAAGGTTATGCAAAGAAACAGGAAAGAAGTTGCTGTGGCTGATATTGAAGAGGTTACTGCCTATGTTCTCCTCTAGGATTCTGATGGATTCCTGTCTCAAGTTGAGATCTTTTATCCATTTTGAGCTTGTCTTTGTGTACCGTGTAAGAGAATGGTCGAGTTTCATTCTTCTACATATAGCTGTCCAATTTTCCCAGCACCATTTATTATGAAGAGACCGTCTTTTTTTCCACTGTATATTTTTTCCTGTTTTGTTGAAGATTATTTGACCATAGAGTTGAGCAACTTCTTTCAAGATATGTCTCCAAAGGCAAAGGAAACAAAAGCGAAAATGAACTTTTGGGACTTTGTTAAGATCAAAAGCTTCTGCACAGCAAAGGAAACAGTTAACAAAAGAAAGAGGCAACTTATGGAATGGGAGAAGATATTTGTAAATGACAGTACAGACAAAAGGTTGATATCCAGGATCTATAAAGAACTCCTCAAACTCAACACACAAAACAGATAATCATATCAAAAAATGGGCAGAAGATATGAACAGACACTTCTCCAATGAAGACATACAAATGGCTATCAGACACATGGAAAAATGTTCATCATCACTAGCCATCAGGGAGATTCAAATTAAAAACCACATTGAGATACCACCTTACAGCAGTTAGAATGGCTAAAATTAGCAAGACAGGAAACAACATGTGTTGGAGAGGATGTGGAGAAAGGGGAACCCTCTTCCGCTGTTGGTGGGAATGCAAGTTGGTGCAGCCACTTTGGAGAACAGTGTGGGGATTCCTTCAAGAAATTAAAAATAGAGCTACTTTATGACCTTGAAATTGCACTACTGGGTATTTACCCCAAAGATACAGATGTAGTGATAAAAAGGACCATCTGTACCCTAATGTTTATAACAGCAATGGCCACGGTCGCCAAACTGTGGAAAGAACCAAGATGCCCTTCAACAGATGAATGGATAAGGAAGATGTCCATATACACTATGGAGTATTATGCCTCTATCGGAAAGGATGAATACCCAACTTTTGTAGCAACATGGACAGGACTGGAAGAGATTATGCTGAGTGAAATAAGTCAAGAAGAGAGAGACAATTCATAGAGTTTCACTTATTTGTGGAGCATAAGGATTAACATGGAGGACATGGGGAGGTGGAGAGGGGAAGGGAGTTGAGGGAAATTGGAAGGGGAGGTGAACCATGAGAGACTATAGACTCTGAAAAACAACCTGAGGGTCTTGAAGGGGCAGGGGGTGGGAGATTGGGGGAACAAGGTGGTGGGTATTAGGGAGGGCACGTATTGCATGGAGCACTGGGTGTTGAAAAGAAATTATGCTCCAAGAGTTAAGGGAAAGCATAGACAAACAACTACACATTCTAGCAACTGAGACAAAGAATTCTAGAAAGTGATGTATGAAAAAACTGAGAATATCAACAAAGATTTAGCAATTATTGAAGGTAACTTAATAGTAATTCTGAAGCTGGAAAGTGTAATAACTGATATTAAAAAATATGCTAGAGGAATGCAACATTAAGTGAGGACAGGCAGAAGAAAGAATCAGTGAATCTAGAGTTGGACAAAGTGACTTATTGTGTCTGAGAAGAGAAAGAAAAAAAGTGAAGAAAAGTGAATAGAGCCTAAAGGATCTGTGAGATAACAGAAAGGAGAACATGATTTGTATCATGGTAGTCCCAGATGGAGAAGGGAGAAAGGAAGAGGCAGGAAGAATATTTGGAGAAATAATGACCAAAATGTATAAAATTTGGTGAAAAATATGAATCTATATATCCAAGAAACTCAACGAGCTCCAAGTAGTTTAATTTCAAAGAGACCTACAATGAGACACATAATAGTTAATTGTCAAAAGCCAATGACAAATAGAAAATCTTGAAAGCAGCAACAAGAGTAGTGACTCCTAGCATACAAGGGGTCCTTGATAAGACTAACAATTGATTTCTCATACAAAATCATGGGTACCAGAAAGTAATGGACTGATGTATTTAAAGTGCTGAGAGAAGAAATATCAACCAAGAATTCTGTGTCTGGCAAAACTGTCCTTCAATAATGAAGGCAACAATAAGATAAACAAAAATTGAGGGAGAGTCACCTGCCTGGCTTAGTCAGTGGACATGTGATTCTCAATCTCGGTATTGTAGGTTCGGGCCCCACACTGGGTGTAGAGGTTACTTAAAAATTAAAAAAAAAATTTTTTTTTTTTTTAATTGAGGGAATTCGGGGTGCCTGGGTGGCTCAGTGGGTTAAAGCCTTCGCTTTTGGCTCAGGTCATGATCCCAGCGTCCTGGGATCGAGCCCCACATCGGGCTCTCTGCTCAGCATGGAGGCTGCTTTCCTTCCTCTCTCTCTCTGCCTGCCTCTCTGCCTACCTGTGATCTCTGTCTGTCAAATAAATTAAAAAAAAAATCAAGGGAATTCATTGTTAGTAGACCTGCCCTACAAGAAATGCTAAGAGTCCTTTAGGCTGAATAAAAGGACACTAACTAGTAACTGAAAGCTGAATGACAAAAAAAGAACATGATAACTACATAAGTAAATATAAAAGACAGTTTTACTTCATTTTTGGTTTGTAACTCCTTATTTTTTCTTACGTGATTAAAAAAGTAGATGTGTAGAGTAAGAATTAAAAACTTATGTTAAGGAGCATATAATGTGTAAAAATGTAATCTGTGGTAACAATTTCAGTAGAAGGGGTAGAGACATACAGGAACAGAATGTATGCTGTTGAAACTATATTATTCAGATTAGGCTACTATAAGTTTAAGATGTTAATTGCAGTCTCCATGGTAACCATTAAGAAAATAACTGAAATATGTGCAGGAAAGTAATGGGAAGAGAATAAAATGGTATACTGCATAAAGTTTATAAGATACAAAAAATGCAGTAATGGAGGAATTGAGGAACAAAAAACATGGAAGACCTGCAGTAATCAAATATTTTTTTGATGGCAGAAATAAATCCCTATCAGTGGTTACTTTAAGTTAAGATTGTTAATTAGGGCACCTGGCTGGCTCAGTCGGTAAAGCATGTGACCTATTTTCTTTTTTAAAGTAGGCTCCCTGCTCAGCATGGGCTTTGTAAAAGATTTTTATTTATTTATTTGACAGACAGAGATCACAAGTAGGCAGAGAGGCAGGCAGAGAGAGAGGAGGAAGCAGGCTCCCCACTGAGCAGAGAGACCGATGCGGGGCTCGATCCCAGGACCCTGTGATCCTGATCTGAGCCAAAGGCAGAGGCTTTAACCCACTGAGCCCCTCAGCGTGGGCTTTGAACTTAACAACCCCTAAGATCAAGATTTACATGCTCTACTGACTGAGCCAGCCAGGCACTCTCTGACTTTTAAAAAATTTTATATTTATTTATTTTTCTTTGTGATTCTTAAAAAAAAAAGAAAAGTTTTATTTTTAACTAATCTGTACAGTCTACATGGGGCTTAAATTCACAACCCTGAGATCAAGAGTCACATGATCTTCTGAATGAGCCAGCTAGGCACCCCAAGCATGCAGCTCTTGATCTCAAGGTCATGGGTTCAAGCCCCATAATGGGTGTGGAGTCTACTTTAAAGAAAAAAAAGTTAAATAGATTAAACTCTAAAAGACAAAGATTGGCAGAATGAATTAAAAAATAATCAACCATAAATATAATGTCTATAAGAGTCTCATTTTATTTTATTTCTTTTTTCTTTCTTTTTTTTTTTTTTGAAGATTTTATTTATTTATTTGACAGACAGAGAGAACAAGTAGGCAGACAAGCAGGCACAGAGAGAGAGGGAAGCAGGCTCCCTGCTGAGCAGAGAGCCAGATGTGGGGCTCGATCCCAGGACCCTGGGATCATGACCTGAGCCAAAGACAGAGGCTTAACCCACTGAGCCACCCAGGTTCCCCTTATTTTATTTCTTTTTAAAGATTTTTATTTATATATTTGAGAGAGAGAGTGAGAGAGAGCATGAGACATGGGAGAGTGAGAGGGAGAAGCTGACTCTCTGCTGAGTGAGGACTTGATGCAGGGCTGGATTCCAGTACCTCCTATCATGACCTGAGCTGAAGGCAGATGCTTAACGGACTGAGCCATGCAGGTGCCCCAAGAGTCTCATTTTTAGATACAGACAGAATGAGGTTGAAAGTAAAAGGGTGGAAAAGTCCATTCAAATGCTGAAAACCAAAGAGAATTGGAGTAGCTATATTGTCAGAAAAAAAAACAATTTTAAGTCAAAAGTTTTGCAGCAGACTGTGAAGCTCGCTATGTATTGATGCAAGTTTTAATTCCTCAGGAAAATAGAACAATTATAAGCACATATGTACTTAAGAGTGTAATATATGAAGCAGAAATGGAAAGATTTGAAGGGAGTGATAGATAGTTTTCCATTAATAATTGGAGGTTTTAATACTTCATTTTAGTGAAGAATAGAACCATCAGACTGAAGATTAACAAGGAAATAGAGGACTTGAACAATGCTCTAAACCAATTATACCTAACAGACCTATGTAATACACTGTACAACAGAAAATATATAATTTTCAAGGGCATGTGAAACAATCTAAAAGATTAGACCATATTTGGACCACAAAATAAGTAGTAAGTTCAAAAAGATTAAAATCATGCAGGTGTCTTTTATGATCACAATGAAACAAATCTAGGAATCAGTCACAAAAGGAGAACTCAAAAACATCTAAATATATGGAAATTAAACAAAACACTCTTATATGATCAGTGGGTCATATAAGAAATCATAAGAGAAACTGGAAAATACCTTGAAGTGAATGAAAATTAGGATGCAATATACCAAAGTTACGAGATGTAACAAAAGCAGTGCTCAGAGGGAAGTTCATGGTTGTGAAAGCTTACATTACAAAGGAAGAGAAATCTGAAGTAACCAAAAAAACAAAGGAAGAAAAATCTAAAATTAGTAATCTAAATGTATACCTGAAGGAACTTAAAAAAGAAGAGCAAACTAAATCCAAAGTTAGCAGAAGGAAGGCAGTAATGATCAGAACAGTAATAAATGAAACGGAAAAAAGAACTGTAGAGAAAAACTAGTTTTTCTGAAAATATTAACAAAAATGACAAACTTAAGTAGTCTAAGAAAAAAAGAGGGAAGACTTAATTTACTAATTCAGAAATTTAAGCATGAACATTACCACCAACTTCGTAGAAATAAAAAAGATTCTGTAAGAAAATGATGAGCAATTATACACTAACAAACTGGAGAGCCTAAATAAAATGGGAAGATTCCTAGAAATACACAAATTACAAAAACGAACCCAAGAAGACGTAGAAAATCTGAATAGACTTACAATAAGTAAGGAGATTGAACCAGTAATACGAATCATCCCAACAAAGAAAAGACAGACACCAGATGGCTTCCCCGGTGGATTTGCTCAAACATGTAAAGAGTTAATATGATTCCTCCTTAAACTCTTCCAAAATGTTTAAGAGGCAACAGTACTTCCTGACTTCTATGAGGCCAGTATTACCCTGATTCTGAAGCCAGGCAGGGAACTATCAGAAAAGACAACTACAGACCAATATCCTTGATGAGTATAAATGCAAAAATTCTCAACAAAATAGCAAACAGAAGCCAGCCATATATGAAAGTGATTTATTCCTTGATTGCAAGTGTGTCTCAGTATATTAAAATTGATCTATTTAATATACCACATTACTAAAATGGAGGAAGAAAAACATAATCATCTTAATTGGTATAGAAAATGCATTTGGTGATTCCAATACATTTCCATGATAAAATCACTCAATAAACAAGGAGTAGAAGGATACTTATCCTCAACATAATAAAGCCCATTTATAACAAAACTATGGTTAATACCATACTCAATGGTGAATTGAAAACTCAATGGTAATTGAAAACATCCTCTAAATTCAGGAACAAAACCAGGATGCCCACTTTTGCTATTTCTCTTCGATATTGTACTGGAAATTCCAGCCAGAGTAATTAGGCAAGAAAAAGAAATGAAAGGCTTTAAAATTGGAAAAGAAGAAGTCAGGCTATCTCAGTCTGCAGATGACATGGTTTTATACAGCAGTATACCTCAGAGATTTTGCAGGTTTGAGACCACCACAGTAAAGTGAATATTGTAGTAAAGCAAGTCAAATGAATCTGATTTCCCAGTGCATATAAATGTTAAGCTTATACCAAATTGTAGTCTACTAAGTATGCAGTAGCATTATGTCTAAAACAATAATGTACATACACTGTAATTAAAAGCTACTTTATTTTTGAAGAGTGCTAGCTGTCTTCTGAGCTTTCAAGGAGTCATAATCTTTTTGCTGGTGGAGGGTCTTGTCTCCATGTTGTTGGCACTGATCAGGGCATTGGTTGCTTAAGTTTGGGGTGGCTGTGGCAGTTCCTTAAAATAAGACTGTAGTGAAATTTGCTTCATCAGTTGCTTTTTCTTTCTTGAATGATTTCACTGTAGCATGCAATGATGTTTGATAGCATTTTATCCACAGTAGAACTTCTTTCAAAATTGAAGTCAATCCTCCCAAACCCTGCTGCTACTTTATCAGCTAAGTTTATGTAATGTTCTAAATCCTTTTCTGGCATTTCAACAGGTTTCACAGCATCTTCATTAGGAGTAGATTCCATCTTATAAACTACTTTCTGGGCGCCTGAGTGGCTCAGTGGGTTAAGCCTCTGCCTTTGGCTCAGGTCATGATCCCGAGGTCCTGGGATCAAGGCCTGCATCGGGCTCTGCTCAGCAGGGAGTCTGCTTCCCCCACTCTGTCTCTTCCTGACTCTCTCCCTACTTGGGGTCTCTCTCTCTCTTTCAAATAAATAAATAAAATCTTAAAAAAATAAAATTATAAAAGAAACTACTTTCTTTGCTTATCCATAAGAAGGAACCCTTTAGAGGCACCTGGGTGGCTCAGTGGGTTAAGCCTCTGCCTTTGGCTCAGGTCATGATCCCAGGGTTCTGGGATAGATCCCCGTGTCAGGCTCTCCGCTCTGCAGGGAGTCTGCCCCCCCCCCCCCCCCCCCCCCGCTGCCTGCCTCTCTGCCTACTTGTGATCTCTGTCAAATAAATAAAATCTTTAAAAAAAAAAAAAGAAGGAACCCTTTATCTGTTAATGTTTTATCATGAGATTGCAGCATTTTAGTCATCAGGCTCCATTTCTCATTCTAAAGAAAGTGTAAGTGTATATCTTTATGACCTTGGATTTGGTCATAATTTCTTAAATATGACACCAAAAGCATAGGCAGCAATGTAAGAACCATAAACTGGACTTGATTAAAATTAAAAACCTGTGTTTCAGTGAATATTCTGAAGAGAATGAACAGGGAACCCACAAAATGGAGAAAATATTTACAAATCGTATATCTGAAAAAGGTTTAATATCTAGAATATCTAAAGGATTATTAACAGCTCAAGATCAACAAAACCCCTTCCAAGAACTCAATTGAAAAATGGGCAAAATACTTGAATATGCTTTTATCCAAAGAAGAGATACAAATGGCTAAGAATCACATGATAACATGCTCAACATCATTAGCCATTAGAGAATTGCAAATAAAAACCACAGTGAGATGCCACTTTATACCTGCTCTGATATAAATATGTCCAAACAAACCCAAAAAAAGAGAAAATAACAAATTGTTGCTTTGGATTTGGAGGAATTAGAATTTTGTACATTGCTGGTGGGAATGTAAAATGGCACACCTGGTGTGGAAAACATTTTGGTGGTTCCTCAAAAGATTCAACACAGAATTACCATATGACTCAACACTTCTAACCTAAATATATACCCCAAATAATTGAAAACAGTGACTGAAATAGGTACTTATTTATATTAATTTTCATAGCAACATTATTCAAAAAAGTCAAGGTGTGAAAACAACCCAAATGTCCATTAAGAGATGAATGAGTAAACAAAAAATATATATGTTTAGTGGAATATTCTTCAGCCGAATAATGAATGAAATGCTGATATAGGTTACCACATGAATGAACCTTGAAAACATGCAAAGTTAAATAGGCTAGACACAAAGAACAAACATAGTATGATTCTACTTATATAAAATAATCTAAAATAGACAAATTAATAGAGATGTAACATAGAGGTTTTCAGGGGCTGGGGGGAATTAGGAAGTGGGGAGTTGTTGCTTAATGGGTAAAGAGTTTGGGTGATTTGGAAATAAATATGGGTGATGGTTGCATAACACTGTATTTAATGTCATTGAATTAAATACCTAAATATGAGTAAAATAGCCATTTTTATGTTCTATATATTCTACCACAAAGGAGAAAAAGGAATATCTGTTTTTAGTTTCCAGATTTGTATAAGATAAAGGAAAATGTGAGTCTCATCTGTTCTGTCTTTATATATCCGAGTGATGTTCGGTCAATTAGAGAATGAGTAGGTATTGAGCATCTACCATGTGTTAGGCACTGTTCATATGTTCTTACTATATTTTTATATGTTTAATTCCTTTTTTTAATTCACATCTACTCTATGAGATAGGTATTAATCCTTGTGTATAGATGAGGAAGCAGTTACGGAGAGATTGTAAGTAATTTATCTGAGGGGAAGTAGTAAGTGTTAGGACTGACACTCCTATCCAGGGGCGTCTAGAGTTCATACTAAACCTACTTAGTTCTTCCCTCCAGTTTTCAGATGACATGGCACATGTCTTATCCCTATACTGATAATGGATGTTTATTAGACTGAAAAACTAGAGATCTTGAAAAACCTTTTTTTAATCAAACTGTTATGTTTAAAGGATATTTTAAGTATTCTCTTTCTAAATGAGCATCACAAATATATGTTGGTTGCTTTTTGTATATGCTACACAACTGAATCTTTACAACAGCACTAAGGTTGTATTTCAAGGTGAAAAATGTCATCTCATGTAAGTTAAGGAATTTGCCCAAGTTCATATAGCTGGGAAAGTATGGAGCCAATATTCTTTTTCAATTCTGCTTGATCTCTGAATCCTATCATGTGGTGTCGTGTCTAGGATTTTATGCTGGATGTCCAATTCTAGAGAGTCCAATGACTAGAGAGTATTTTTCATCTATAACTAGAAATGTAGAGCCTTTATTATAATGCCAAGAGGCTTTTTTTGTCCTGGAAATTCATCTTTATGGCATTTCTGAAACATTCCCTTTACATGAATCCTAACGAATAGTTTTCTAATAGCTTCTTTTTTTACCCATTAATAATAATTAATAATGATACATAACATATATTAAGCACTTTTATATGCCTTTCAGTATGTTAATTAGCATTTCTATGTGCATTTTCGTTTTTTAATCTTCTCAATAACTCTGTGAGTATAAGTATGCATTGTATAAGCTTGATGGGCCCAACATTAGAAGTTGGTCAGTTAACTAAGAATCAGTTAAATAATAGAGTCACAAAAATCAATGTGTATTATAAACATTTTAATTAAATTATATAATGTAATTCATTAGTGAGTCTTTTGTCTTTTGATATAGGGTTAAAGCCTTTTTCTTTTTTTTTTTTTTTTTAAAGATTTTATTTATTTATTTGACAGAGAGAGATCACAAGCAGGCAGAGAGGCAGGCAGAGAGAGAGGAGGAAGCAGGCTCCCCGCTGAGCAGAGAGCCCGATGCGGGGCCCGATTCCAGGACCCTGAGATCATGACCCGAGCCGAAGGCAGCGGCCCAACCACTGAGCCACCCAGGCGCCCCGGTTAAAGCCTTTTTCTAAAGTTAGAGATGACTAGGTAGAGCTTGGACTTTTCATGCTTAAACTATAACAATGATGTGACCTCCATGATTTTTAGTTGTTTTTTCATTGAAATGGTACAGGAACTTAGAACTACTAATGAAATAGGAGTGCAGCTTTGTTCAGAATATGATTTTTCCAGTACAGATCTTCTTCAGTTTACCATGGGATTATATTCAGTGAACTTATCATAAATTGAAAATCCCCTAAGTCAAAAATGCATTTACATTTTTTTAGAGGAGGGGGAGGGGCAAAGGGAGAAGAGAGGGAGTATTTTTATTTTTTTTTAAAAATATATTTATTTGAGAGAGAGAGAGCACAAAAGCAAGTGAGAGGGAATACAAGGTCGGGGTGAAGAGGGGCACAGGGAGAGAGAGAAGCAGAGTCTCTGCTGAGCAGATAGCCAGCCAGCCGCTCCATCCCAGGACACTGAGATCATTACCTGAGACGAAGGAAGAGCCCTAACTGATGAGCCACCCAGGTGCCCTGGAAGAGAGAATCTTAATCAGGTTCCATGCCCAGTATGGAGTGTCCAGCGCTGGATCTCTTGACCCTGAGGTCAGACCCAAGCCTAAATAAGAGTAGGATACCTAACCAAGATACCCACTCACCTCCAAAATGTATTCTATACACCCACCTACCTAACATCATAGCCTAGCTGGCTTTAAACTTGATTAGCTTACAGCTGGGCAAAATTGTGTTAACACAAAGTTGGTCTTATAATAAAGTATTGACTAGCTCATGTAATTTATTGACTATTACATGAAAGTGAAAAATGGAATGGCTGTCTGGGTTAGAATGATTTTAAGTGTACTGGTTGTTTACCTTTGTGATTACATGGTTGACTGGGAACTGTGGTTCCCTGCTGCTGCCCAGCGTCGAGAGAGTGTATCTTCATATTGCCAGGCTGGAAAAAGACCAAGTTCAAAATTTGAAGTATGGTTTCTGTTGAATGTGTATTGCTTTTGTACCATCTTAAACTAAAGAAATCATAGGTCAAACCATCCTAAGTTGGGGCCCTTATGGTTGTCTTACCTAAAATTAATTCAGCAGCAGCTTTTTATGTCTTACCTTCATTGAATGCAAAACATTCAACCTAGTTTTTATAGGAACAAGTATCTTTTTTCTTATTAAGTCAGTTCATTCATTTATTAATATAATTATGTTATAAAAATTACAATCAGAAAATACAGATTTGGGAACAAACATCCCTGCTTCTTGGCACTGTTTTTTCCCTCACTTTTATTGGCACTTTCTATTTCAGTATGTTGATATCTTTTATTGTGGTAAAATATACATAGAATTTACCATTTTAACCACTTTTAAGCATATGATTCAGTGGCATTAAGTACCTATACAGTGTTGTGTAACTATCACCAGTATCTATTTCTAGAACTTTTTCATCATTCCCAAGAGTAATTCTATACCAATTAAACAATTACTTTGTATTTTCATTGCCTTTCTCTCTCATCTTCTAGTAAGCTCTGCTTTGAGTTCTGTTTTATGAATATTATGCCTATTCTAGCTATTCCATATAAGTGGAATCGTACAGTATTAATTATTTTGTGTCTGGCTTATTTCACTTGGCATGTCTTCAAGGTTCATGTATGTTGTAGCATATAACAGTTTCATTCCTTTCCGTGGCTGAATAATATTCCATTGTATGTATAAACTTCATTTTTTCTATTCATCTGTTGATGGACACTTAATAGCTTTCTGTGCTTTTAAAGTTAAGTTGGGAAAATTTTGTTCTCAATATTTTCTTAGTTGAAACAGTAGTGACAGAGGTTTTGGGAGAATTGGTGCTAAATAGCATTCTTGCTGGTTTTCTAAAAAGTAAAATATCGTTTCAGTGTGTAATAGATTATAATCAAATGATTATTCCATATATGTTAAAATGCATTATTCCATATATGAATTTTCATTTACTCTGAATTTTAATTAAACACCATGCCGATAAAATTTTTAAAAATTAGTATTGGCACATATTTTGGGAGCTTATGTGGCATATTTTCATTGTATTTACTTGACAGAGAGTGAGAGAACACAAGTAGGCAGAGAAGCAGGTTCCCCACTGAGCAGAAAGCCTGATATGAGACTCCATCCCAGGACCCTGAGATCATGACCTGAGCTGAAGGCAGAGGCTTAACCCACTGAACCACCCAGGTGCCCCCTGGAATTTTTTTTTAAATAAGGCAAAGTTGATATAAATGTAGGGAAAAGATTCAAATTTGAGTTCTTATAGTGGGTCAGATGAGTGGCATTTTGAAAGATTTGCATTGCTTTCTTCCCTATCTCATTGTCTGTGCCACTGTACTACAAATGATGAAACTAATGAATCAAATTATAAAATTGTCATTTTTATGGTTTTTATAAATATGAACAGTTAACATAGATGGGTGAAGTTGCTAGAAGATATGGATTGAATTTTATTCATTGTTCTCATTTGCATTTGTATAATACTTACAGTGGTGACAGATTCGGAATGGAAAGTAGAAGGAATAACTTTCCTTATCTAGTGAAGGCAGCATATTTTAAAAAATATTTTCTTAATAATGGTTTTGAGCAACTTTCATGTGGCATTGGAAAACCTAATCTTGTTTTTATCCCATAACATTGTTGTGGTTTCATTTGTCTAGATTCATTGTCCATTGAAGTATACTCTTCCTAAGATTTTGTTTTATTATAAAAATTACCTGGTGATAATAGATGTCTTCCTTTTTAAAAAAATATTTATTTGTTTATTTTAGAAAGTGAGAGAGAATGAACAAGTGGCGGGAGGGGTGGACGGAGAGGAGGTGAGAGAATCTCAAGCAGACTCCCCACTGAGCAAGGAGCTCTATGTGGGGCTTGATCTCATGACCCTAAGATCATGATCTGAGTTGAAACAAAGAGGCAGCTGCTTAACTGACTGAGCCACCCAGGCTCCCCACAGCTGGTTCTTAAAACAGATTCTCTATTATGAATTCACAAGTGTAGTGTTCAGTAAGTATTTTACTTAAAATTTGAGATGGGTAGGAAAATTACCTCCCAACATTTTACAGAAAAATTTGAAAAATACCTTTGGGTATGTTTGAGCAAATTTTTGAATAACCTTGAATGATTACCATAAAGAAGAAGAGAATGAATCAAGAACAATCCATTTTCTATTTATTTACTTCAGTCCATTTGTAGTTCTGATTGCTGTCACATGTGAAAATGAACTATGGCTTAATGGGTGGATGGAGTAGATTCTTTTAAGTGATGGAGTGACCACTGGCACCCTTTTCATTGAACATTTCCCTTCAAGGTTGACTGGTGGGTGCCTTTGACACATTATTGTTCTTCATGAGTTACAGAGGGGTCTTCTATCACTATTTATCTGACTTGTCCCTGTTACAGGTACCCAGATACTGAACCGATGTTGATAAAAATTCAGAACCTCTTAAACTGGTTTCTATGTCTTAGGTCCATAAGACCATTTACTTGGGTGAAGAGTGATCTTTAGGATTGTACTTGGCATGAATGCCTCAGATACAAACAGCAATGAAGGGCAGGCTGGGTAAGAGTGAAGAGGTGTGGCTGGAGCTAAAATTCCACAAGGTTGATAATCTCCATTACCAGACAGGGCCCTCAGGCAGCAATTTCTCAGTACCCAACCAAGGTAAGTGATGATATTCATCTAATCAACATCAGCCAGATAGGGATTTTTATCTAATGATGAGTAGTTAACATGTCAGAGTGTTCTTTGGTAAGGTAGAAAGTAATATGGGGATAATTTTGAGGTGTTTGTAAAGCCTTTAGGTACTAATTTTTGCTGGGATAAGAATTAATGAGACTAAACTATTTACTTGATAACAGAAGGAGATGGATTATAATTTAGGGATTCCTACCCTGGCACTGGTTCCTGTAGAGGTTTCTTCTAGTGGGTTTCTGTTCTGCCAAGTTGTTTTTCTGTGTCCATCTTTTTGTCTATTCAATTTTGGGGACAGAGGTTTTCCTTGAAACCTCACTTCTCTAAGAAGAGTTGTTGATTTTTCAATTGTTCAGCTTTTTACTTGTTAGTATGGAGTGGTAACTTATAAGCTTCCTCCTATGCTGGACTGGAACCTACAGGTTGATTTAAAAAAAAATTACTATTGCTGTATGATAATCTAATCCTAATCTTGTTTACACTCAGTTTTATGCTTAATATGGTGTATTTGTGGAAAGTACAGTGTCTATAATTTGAGTAATTTAGAAAGGCCTTATAATGGGGCTTGGTTCTTACTCTAGTACCACCTTTTTGTATACCATCTGATAGCCGGGGCTCTCCATCTTGGTAGGGCCAGAGCATCAATGTCTCTAGTACTGCCTTTCTGAATAGAGAATTCCACATTTAGAAAAGTTCTGTACTACTTCTATGGTTTTTAGGTAGAGGAGTAATTGAACTAAATTTAGGGCGTGTTGACAGGGATATTCATATAAGCCTTGGTTAATGCCCCGTGAATGTTTTCCTATGGGCAATGGACAAGACATTTGCAGCATTGAGAGATCTGAACATTAGCAAAACTGGAAAATATACCAGGTAAAATGATTGATTCTCCAGTGACTGGATAGTCTGGAACCTTAGGACATTTATAGTTGGGGTAATGTGATTAGTACAGATAGGCAGTCATGGAAATGTAGTCTTGCCTCTCATGCCCACTGGTGATGGCTAGACTAGAACATCAGTTTCTGTAGTGAGAATAAATGACAGTAATTATCCCCTGAGGTACTCTTTCCTGGTAAGTTTCTGGGACTTTCCTAATGCTGATGTCTGTTGAAGCCATCTACATTGTTTTTATTTGTGTATGGCTACCCATGTAGCCCCTACTTATATGGAAAGTCACTTATTTGCATATAAGTCCATCAAAGACACTTGTTAAAAAGTCAAAATACCAGGTAATCAGCTTAAAACTGCTATAGCAGTGTGACTTACATGTGTTAACATGCGACTCTGCCAACCTAGCTACACAAACGAATGTCTAAGATCCTACCAGATACCTCCCTCCCATTTAAGAGAGAAGGGATGGGTGCGCGAGCAGGAGGAGGGGCAGAGGGAGAAGCAGATTCCTGAGCAGGGAGCCCAATGGGGGGCTTGATCCAGAACCCCGAGATCATGACCTGAGCTGAAGGCAGACGCCTAACTGAGTGAACCACCCAGGCGCCCCTCATTCACTCCTGCTATATAGATTCTGTTGTATTTTTCAGTGATCTTGGTTGGTGCATTAAGGTGTTGAGGCCTCTTTACTTCCAAGGATCTGAACAAATTAACAAGAGAAGGGAATAGGGACAGAGGAAAAATATCAAATCAACTTTGTTACTCAGAAAGGCTAGATTGGAGAGTATTGTTTAGAGTTAAATGGGCTTGTTAATTCTGGAGTTCGACCAGCAGACCCACTCATAATCAGCCCGGCCAGGCCAGCAGAGGGGCCTACAAATGTAGAAGGGATGCTTATTTGCTGTGGTCAGTTTGTTTCCAGGAGGAAGAAGGGTGGGAATGAACTGAACATGTCCAGTTCATTAAACATAAACTAATCAGCAGAGAGACAAGGAATTAGGCGAATCGAACTTTCTTCAGAAAAAAGAAGCAATTCCCTTCCAAGCCCATCTATATTTTCTTGATTTATCCATTTCAGACTATCTAGGCTGATTCCTTACTATGGAAGATGGGAATTTAGCTTACTTACCCTTCCTTGTCTCCTATTTTCTCATCCTCCCAACATAATTCTTTTATAATTTTGATTACATAAGTATTTTGTATTTACATTTTATAATTATGTACATACATTTTTTTCTCTATAAAATTTTGTTATTATTGAAATTAATAAATGTCTTTTTGTCCCCTTTAGTTTACTTTTTTTTTAAAGGTCTTAACACAAATGGAGCTGAAGGTTTTTCCACAATTGCATTACTATATTGAGATGTACAGAGTCAAGTATATCTTCTCATAGCAGATTTTCTGGGGATAGTCTGAAGGCTCCATTTTGGATTTTTCACATACAAGTGCTCTTGCAGTAATGGTCATCTGAGTATCTTAACCTTTACCATTATCCTTGAGGTTTCCTGATCTTGTAGTTGTTTTAGATATCCTATTAGATGTCATAGGTTCTTTCTCTTGGTGTGTTCTTATGTTTTGTAGAGGACAGATTCTAGTAGCTTCTTGATAAAGAATATATGGGAGGTAAATCTTTTGAGAATTTGCAGTCTGAAAATGTCTCTGTTCTATCCTCCCACTTAATTCGTAGTTTGAATTCTGAGTATAGGATTCTAGGTTTGAAGTACTTCTCCTTCAGCATTTGATGGCATTGCTCTCTTGCCGTCTTTCAGTATTGTCATTAAGACGTTTGATACCTTTTTTATCCTAATCCTTTGTATGAAATCTGTTTGTCTCTGGAAGTCTATAGAATCTTTTTTTGTACTCTTTAATTCTGACATTTTGTGTTGATTTGCCTTGCCATGGATCTGTTTTTGTCATTTGTGCTGGACATGTAAGTGAGCTTTTTCAGTTTATACCCTTTCATCCCGGAATATTTTATAGAATTATTCATTTGAATTTCTTCATTTCTGCCTTATAAACTTTCACGTCACCCCCACATTTTCAGCAGTATGCTTTTGCTGTCAGCTATGCATGGTGTACCCCAGTCCAAGAACCCTATATTTTACTCGCCCCAGTGAACTCTGATCTTTTTGCTATTGTGGGAAAGTGGACTTGGCAGTGATGGGGAGGGGATCTGAGTGGTTAGCTACTCTCTAAATAGACTTTAAAGAATCCTGGTGTTTTTAATGCCAGCTGCACTCTCAATGCCAGATGTGTGTGAGCCTCAAGTTTTGTAGTATAGTGATTATCAAGTTGCTTTTACACTTTACCCACTGTTGGCTTTGGAGTCAGCTTTTTTAGGTGTGAGTGATGTGCCATTGTACATTTGTTCTTGAAGTATATGTGTGCTTTTATGCATTATTAGATCTGGTAGTCGATCTAATGAATATAATGAATACCAGTGAACAAAAATGGTATTTTGTGCTCTCTGCAATGGTAGTAATATTACATAAAATTATCTTCGATTTCTGTTGTTTACAAAGTCATGTGTATTGCCAACCTACTGTGATTTTCCATTTACATTAATAAGTGAAGCAAAAGCTAGAGTTCAGCCGTTTCCCATATTCATACCTTTTTCAAAGAGGCCTCTTTACATCATGTAACCAGGATCAGCCTGTTCATTCCTTCAACAACTATTTACTGAGTATCAGCTAAGTTAAACAGAAGACATTGGGCTCCAGGGACAGTTAATTATCAGGCAAAACTTCTTTCTTTGTGGAGTTTACATTTCTAGTGGAATATATGATTGGTTATAGTGTGGCCTAGATGAAGATAACATAGTGTAACTATATCAGCACCCCTGGAAAAATTAACTGAGTTCACATATCATTGTTTTACTTGAAACAGAACTTGAAAGTTTTCTTTAGCTATTAAAGTAACATTTATTTTTAAAAAGATGTGGGAAGATTGATAGGCAGAAAAGAAAAAAATGCATTACTGCACGAATCAGGAAAAAACCCACTGTTAACACCTTGGTGTAATTTCAGTCTCTTTTCTATAAGGATATGTACATGTATATTTAAATATGCATAATTTGTAAAAATTGGATTATATTATAAAAACTTGTGTAAAGTTTTCATTTTTCTCAAGTGTGTACTTTATTTTTAATGGCTATATAATATTCAGTTTTCTGAAAACCCTGTAATTTGTTATCTTTAGGTGGTTTTCTATATGTTACGATTAAAATATCCCTTTTGCTAATTTCTTATAGTTAAATCTTAGTCAGGTACTTCTATTTAATTCCAAGTTTAATATAAAAAACTTATATATATGGAAATTTTGAAAGAATTTTATAATGAACACCTATATACCCACTACCTAGATTTTATATTTAATGTCTTTTTTGTATTTCTTTTAAATTTTTATTTTAATTGCAGTTAGTTAACATACAGCATTATGTTAGTTTCACACATATAATGTAGTAATTCCACAGTTCCATATGTCATTCTGTGCTCATCATGACAAGTGCACTCCTCAAACCCCATCACCATCCCTCTACCCTACGATTAACATTTTAGTATGCTTACTTTATCACATAATCTATCCAGTTATCTATCCCTCTGTAGTTAATTTTTTGGTAAAACTAAATCATATTTTCTTATTTATGTTGAGTAGCCATCCAGGAAGATTTTTAGGATTGTTTGCACTCTTACCAGTGGTATTTTGCATACTTTTTTCTAATCCTTGCTGACACTGAGTTTTATTTAATGTAATTTTTTAGATAATTTTTGATATAAATGTTTTACTGAATAAATTTCTGATTTTAGCTCTAAAGTGACTCTATTCATATGTAATACTCATGAAACAGCATTCATTTATAGTTTGCTTTGATCTTCTAAGCTGTAGCTTTTGAAAAGAAATGAATGTAATTTGTTCCTTGTGATACTTAATGGTTTTAATGGGAACATTTTACCTGTTTGGTAACCCTTTAAGGTACAGTTGTGATTTCAGTCAGGAAATCTTTAGTTCTTGTGTGTTCAGTTTATGTAATTCTGTGTGTCAGTAAGTACTCTAAAATATAATCTATAGCATATTCAGACTTTTTTTCTCTTTCACAGAATAAGTGAGCTCTTGGAGAGAAATGATTGATTGGGGTAATCAGAACTGGAAGAATCTAATGAATTAAATATTCTTTCATTCGTTAGACCTTTGCCTCACTTCTTAGATCTTTGTTTTATTCCTTGGAACTGAGCCCTGCAAATATAATAATATAAATGATCAGGAGAAATAAAAATGTGAATCTGAGGTCAATGTTAAGGAATCTAGGCACCTTGGGTTGGCATATAATATAAGGTAGTTGATGCAAAGACGTACTTAGAAGATGCTAAAACTTACCATACTGCTTTAAGTTATAGATTGCCTACATTCTGTTTTATTTTAAAAGTAGTTAATATTTAACTTTGGTATTGCTATTTTAAAAAATTATATGGGTATCCCACTAGGAATATGTTATCTTTGTTATTTTATCAGCATTCAATCAAATCTCTCTCTCTCTCTTTTTTTTTTTTTTTTTTTTTTTACAGCTGGGCTCAAAGTGCAGAGAACTCAAAGATATTCATTTTGGCCAGTGTTACAAGATCTCAGATGAAGGCATGATCGTCATAGCTAAGGGCTGTCTGAAATTACAAAGAATATATATGCAGGAAAACAAATTAGTAAGTACTTGTTATCATCTTTGTGTTTTTTATTTTGTTTCTGACCTTTCATTTCCTTATAACTTCGCTTACAAATTTTTATCTGCTTATTTTGGTGTTTTAGAGGCAAATACTACTTAAAGCAAGAATCCTCTCAAAACGATTTTAAGAATTGATCCTATAACTCTATAGGTGCTTTTATGTGATACTTGAAAGTTAAACATTCCTTTTTGTCTATGTTCTGACAGTGAACTAACTCAGGTGAATTGGAAAAAAGTGTTTGTAGTTGCTGAATATAAGTATGTGGTTGTTGTTCCTTCTGATTCCCTAAGGATTGTAATACTTTTAGGTAGTTAGAATTTTTTACTGTTAAGAAAGATGTACACATGTGAAGTAGAACCTTTCATTTAGTATGCTGAAAAATGGGATTTATTAAACTGAGGCAGATAATGTTTGTAGTTATATAGATTTTCATGTTCTAAGCACATACATATATAACATATATAACTCATCACACTTAATGTTTGATACATTTTAAAAACCATTTAATTTTCTTTTATTGAGATATAATTCACATACTGTCAAATTCACCCCTTTAAAGTGTTACAACTGAGTGGTTTTTAGTATATTCACAAAGTTGTGCAGTCGTCATCACTAATTCTGGAACAGATTTGTTATCCCCAAAGAAACTTTGTGCTTGTTAGTTGTAACTCTCCATTTCCCCCTTCCTTTAGCTCCAGGCACCTGGTAATCTACTTTCTATCTCTATGGATTTGCCTGTTCTAGGCATTTCATACAAATGGAATTTACATAGTATTTGGTATTTTGTGTCTGACTTCTTTCACTTAGCATAATGTTTTCAAGGTTCTTTAATATAGTAGCATGTATCAGAGCTTCAATCTTTGTAATGGTTGAGTAATACTCCAAATCTTTTAGATTTTGATGTTAGGTATAGTATAAGTTAACAGAAAAGGTTGTCATTAGGGAGGCACTTGTAGATTCTCCATGTTGAGCAATAGTATACTTAAAAATGTAGACAAGGTGTTGTTGCATATTTACAAAGGAGACCTGCTATTTAATTGTATTCCTCAAATAAAGAGCTCTTTCTGTTGCTCCTTGGAATTAGTTTATAAAATTTGATAAATATATCTGATAAATTAAGTTTTGAAGGGTCTCTAGAAGTGTCAGCACTTCAAATGAGATAATGCTACTATTTATTTATTTATTTGGGAGAGGATGGGGATGGGGAGGGCAGAGGGGCAGAGGCAGAGGGAGATAGAGAATCTTAAGCAGGCTCCATGCTCAGCACGGAGCTGGCTGTGGAGTTTGATCTCTCAACCCTAAGATCATGACCTGAGCCAAAATCAAGAGTCTGACACTTAACTGACTGAATGACCCAAGTGCCCTGAGATAATACTACTTTATTATTTTTTAAAGTTTTTATTTATTTATTTATTTTGAGAGAGAGAGAGTGAGAGAGATTGCACAACCTGGAGAAGGGGAAGAGGTAGAAACTGACTCTGCTCTGAGCCGGAAGCAAGATGCAGGACTCTATCCCAGGACCCTGTGATGCTGACCTCAGCTGGAGGCAGATGCTTAACCTCCAGAGCCACCCAGGTGCTCAATAATGCTACTTTAAAAGAAGATTCCAGTTAGAAAAATCAAAGCACTATGAATTAAAAGTAAATGCTTTTATTATGTAGAATTATATTTGCCAATAGAATTATATTTTCTCCTGAGATTATATGGTAAAAATCCTTCATATTTCTCTTTACATTTAATACAAATTTAATAACTTCTTTTAAAATAGTATGAACTTGTAGAATGAATGAAGTCTTCTGGGTCAGAGATAGTGAATTTTTTTTTTTTTTTTAAAGATTTTATTTATGTATTCGACAGAGGGAGAGAGCAAGCATAGCAGGGGGAGAGGGAGAAGCAAGCTTCCTGCTGAGCAGGGAGCCCAGTGTGAGACTCAGTCCCAGAACCATGGGATCATGACCTAAGCTGAAGGCAGATGCTCAACTGACTGAGCTACCCAGGTGCCCTGAGATACTGAATTTTTTAAAACTGATATTCACTCAATTGTATTGTGATTTTGGGGGAGTTACTTAAGCTCTGTGAACCTCCCCTGCAGACTGGATTATTAATACTTGTGTTTTTGCAGGTATATAGATAGCTCTGAGGATTAAATGACATTAAGGTCCTTAAATTGTGTAATATAAACTTGAACCCATAGGAGGCACTAAAAAACTAGAATGATATTCTAGTTTTATGACATTTTTATGACATTCTGTCTGTATTTGTTGTCTTTTGGTTTCTACTTTATACTCAAATTGAAGGATGGTAAACCCAACTTAAAATTTTTATATTCTTTACATAATGGGAATATTTGTTGAGTAGTTATTATTTATTTCCTTGTTGAGTAAACACAGAAACATTTTCCTTAACACATGAAAATTTTTAGTCAACAGTTTCCCAAAGGAGTTAATTGTATATGTTTTGAAGTTTCTAGTTATGTCCACATTTGTTTTTCCTTAATAATGTGGTCCATTAAAAAGATGTTATATACTTAACATGCTAAGGGAATCAGTTTTATATGTAGTATTACTCAGTAAACATTTGATTTCATTGTAAATTTGACGTAGTTTTAAATCTTAAAGTTTAGTTCAATAAAGTTCCTTCAATTTAATGTTCTAGAAAGGGAAACTTAGAATCATTTGAACTCTTTGCACTGAGCAATTGAATTATTGATAGCTGTCCTCCCATTTGAGCTTTGCTTTGTGGTTTTAGAATTCATGAAATAATGAGAAATCCTTAAATTCTTACAAAGCTGTAATTTTAAGTAGTTAAGGTTTTTTCATTCTGAGAACTATTATTATTAGTCCTTTAAAAACAAGTATTTTATATGGGGTGAGTAGAAATAATAGCAGTCTGGTTAAGGGCAAATATTAATATACTTTTATATATTTATACAATTATACTGCATATGTAATTATAGGCAGGAAATATCACTAAACATCACTAAATAGATTTTTTTTAAGTTAACAACTAACAGAGATATTTAGAGAATGCTGTGTCTAAAAGGATGCCAACAGAATTTGATTTGTACTGATACTGACCATTAACGAAATTATTTTGCTAATTCTCTTATTATATTGTATCTTCTCAAGAGTTTTAGAGGTTCATTGTATAGTCTAAATATAATCGTAGCATGGTGTTTCTTTGAAAGTGTAAACTTTGCTGACTTTAAAATATCAAATTCTCTGCTTTTATATATTGGCAGTACTTAAGTATATGTAGTCTTCATATTCTATCTTGGCCTTTAGATGGCAGCATTGTCTTTGTATATTTCAGGGACATAGCTTTTGTGTCCTTGATATTAACTATAAAGATATAATGCTTGTACATAATTTCTACAGGTATTATAGTTTATTTTAAAATTTTGTCCTTTAGGTGGTTTTGGTGTGACTATTTCTTTAAAAAATTTGAAATATTAGTTGCATCTGTAACGTTACAATATAAACTTGCTATTTTACACAAAACAGAAAGCTATTTGAACATTCTCTATGGCACTGATTTAAGTAAGGTAAACTTTAGGGGAAGGATTCCTGTGTTTGTCAGAGGGAGAAGTTTTACTCAGGTGGAAAGTGAGGAAAATGACTTTACATTTTAAGGTAAAGTATTGAGAGCATGTACATGTAAAATCTTCCTCAACAGAGAATGAATTTATGTTTTATTCATTTTTGAGTGAGACAAGTACCATGATCCACTATGATGTATTTTGTATTTGCTATGAATCTGTTGTATAGACTTTAGAAATAGATTTGAAGAATGCAACTATGTTGAGCTACTTGTATATTGTATACAGTTATTTTCCTCCTTCTGGTGATGGCTTTTATATCACATCTCTGTAGTACTGGCTACAAAGTTATTTTTAAGTTATATTTAGTTTGTATGTACAGTTATTGATTACCTAGACACCTTTTTAAGTACATTCTCCTTGCTTCTTTACTCTTCTTGCTCCAGATTCTGCTCCTTTACTAAAATTTGGACAGAGAAGTTCTTTGGCTATCTTCTTATTCAATTGTGATGGGGTCAGATGGATTGGATTATCTGCCAATTATTATACAACCTGACATTTGAAAGTACTAGGATTTTATAATTTATTTCAAAAATAGCTTCTATGAGGGTCATTATTTTTGTTTAGATCTGTATGTGTTGTGTTTATTTAGTCTCTCTCTTTTTTTTATACCTTCTACTCTATAGAATTGAGTTGTGAACTACTAGGACAGGTTCCTGAATAACCAAGAAAGTAGTAATGTATTGTGTGTATGCTAGTAAACATAATGTAGAATGAATAGATTTTAGAAAATTTTAGGGAAGTAATAAATGTTTCCTGGTTAAAACTTGATGTCCTGAAAGTTGATTATGAACTTTTATTTTTCAGTCTCTCCATGAACTTTTGCTTTATTAATTTTATAATTATATGACATCTCATAGAGTTCTTTGGTGGTTGCCATGGCATTTTTTTATGATGTTTTTTGTTTCTCTATTTATTTATTTTTGGAGGTTTGCATGTATGAATTCACATCTTCAGGCCTTCTTAGAGGCTGTAAGCATTTTGAGGGGTGATTGAGGCAAGTGTCCTATTTAAGTTGAACTAAATTCAGTTCATACCTTGATCCTAATGTTTCTCTCTCTCTCTCTCTCTCTTTTTTTAAAGATTTTATTTATTTGACAGACAGAGATCACAAGTAGGCAGAGAGGCAGGCAGAGAAAGAGAGGGAAGCAGATTCCTTGCTGAGCAGAGAGCCTGATGTGGGGCTCGATCCCAGGACCCTGGGATCATGACCTGAACACACTCAGCCACCCAGGAGCCCCAATCCTAATGTTTCTTACTCATGTGACTTGGGTTAAGTTCTTAATTTTTGTGCTTTCATTTCCTTGTTTGCAGAAAGGGCATAATGCTACCTCAAACATGTTCTTATGAGCATCAAGACTAAATGAGAATTAGAAGCAAAGTACCAAGTGTGTTTTACGGTCCCCAAAATAAGAAGTCTTCAATAAAGGTTACTTCACTTCCTCTTCCTTCCAGAGTTTACTTTCTGGAGTCTACCAATTTGAATTGGGCTGTTACTGCCCAGTATTACCTACAGTGATCTGATTTCATCCTTAAGCTTTTCACAGTTTCATTCCTCTTTGCTGCTTGATGTGATTTGAGGTTGTTCCTGCAGCTAAGTAAATGCCCTGGTAGTCATGTTATCATCAACTGGAGTGTGTAAAGTAAACATTTGCATCAGAGTTTAAATAGCAGTAGCTAATTCAGCATTATATTAAGGCTTGTGTTTCCTGACTCTATTGCTTTTCAACTTAGAGTTACTATATTAAGGGATTTAGTCCCCCTCTTTCCATCAATTCCCCCACTGCATTTTTTTTTTTTTTTTTATCTTATTTCTCAAACACTGCTTGTGTGGTGAATTTACCTAATCCCAGACTTAAATAATTTACATTTGTGAGGGATTCCCTTTTCTAAATATTCATTTTAACTTCCAAATCTCCTAGGGTAGATATTTGCCTTCATTGTCATTTACCCTCTTTTTCTTCTTCTTCTTTTCTCTTTTTTAGAGTGGGAGAAAAGTGGGGGAGGGGCAAAGAGAGAGGGAAGAGAGAGAATCTTAAGCAGCCTCTATGCTCTCCTCCTGGAGCTTGATGCTGGGCTTGATCTCATACGCTTGAGATCATAAGCTGAGCTGAAATTAAGAGTTGGAAGCTTAACTGATTGAGCCATCTAGGCACTGCCCTTTTCTCTCTAAATGGAGTAAGCATTTACTCACTTACATCCAGAGTGGTAATTTCCAGTAAACCCTGGTGCATGAATGTTGCACTCTAAAGAAGGCGACCTAAAGATACTGAACTTTATCCTATTATTGAATGCTACATTTCAGAATTTTGCTGTCATTTGTTGTTATTTAAAAATATTTAGTAATTACTTTTTATTGAGTATGATGTGCCAGGCAGTATGCAGTTTTACATAATTAATCCTCAAAACCATTATATGAGGCAGTCTATTTTTATTCTATTTCACAGATGAGGAAATTGAGACCTAAAGAGGTTAAGTAACAGTAAATAAGTGTCAAAGTCGGCATTGTAACCCAGATCTGTTAGATACCCAAACTTATGTCCTCAAGCCTTTTCATGGAAATCAGATGGAGTTAATCTATTTGCCTTTTAACCATGCAGTAATTTCCAAAAGACCCTATCTGCCTTTAAAATACTTACTGACAGGTGCTGTGAGATGTCAAAGGAAGAAGTTAATTATTGGCTTAAACAGAAAAGAGACATATCTTTTTGCTAGGATGATAACTGATTTCAGGGGAAGTACCAATGGAGACTTACTGAAACTCTTCCTGGAAAATTCCTAAATTATCAAAGGAAAACAGTTTTATAGGTGGTGGGTTTTTGTTTTTTTTTTTAAAGATTTTATTTATTTATTTGACAGAGAGATCACAAGTAGGCAGAGAGGCAGGCAGAGAGGGAGGGGGAAGCAGGCTCCCGGCTGAGAGAGGGATCCTGATATCATGACCCAAGCCAAAGGCAGAGGCTTAACCACTGAGCCACCCAGGTGCCCCCATAGATGGCGCTGAATATTCATCTTAATCCTATATGAATATGAACATAATTAACTTTAATAGTAGAATTAAATTCTTTATGCAAAATATTTTACTTTGTAAAAGCATAGTATTTTATACTTTTTGTGAAATTTGTATTCAGAAGCTAAATACCATTTCATTTTTGTCCAGATTTAAAAGAAATGTGAATGAATCAATGAACTGGTAACTTTCTACTCTGTTTCTTAATATTGTCTCAGATGTTCATTCAGTTCATTTAATATTTGAATACCTACCATGGGCCAGGCTCTATGAGAAGTGTTGAGAAATTAAGTTATACTGCTAAAGGGAGGAGATCCCTGTCTAGTTATAAAAATGCTATGGAAATGCCAATTACAAAAGTAGTTACTTCTATAAGAGATAAGAGAAGAATCAGGAAATCCTGTAAATAGTTGCTGACATTTGAACTGGGTCTTGAAACATATATAGTGTTGTGATGAATATGGTGCAGGTGAACATTTTTTGGGGTGCTTGCAATTGTGGGAAACAGTACTAACAAAGACAAGGCATTGCGAAAATATATGTAATGTTTAATATGTTGTAGGTGTTAAAATAAAATTTTATAGGCAGGGCAGTTGGGGAAGTAAATTAAATAGAAGTGGAAGGAAGTAAAGGAAGGTTGGGATCAGGATAAGACTTTTGAATTTCATGCTGAGGAATTTGTGTGTCTCTAGGTAATAAATAAATAGCATGGGAAATAAATAAATAGCATGGGATTTCAGCAAATGTGAAATGTGATCAAATTTTGGAGTCTTATGTATATATTTTTAATTTTGAAAAAATAAGAAAAACAATACAAAAAGTGACAACATCTATATGCCCATCGTCTACACATTGATACTTGTTTAACATATTGTTAACTTTGCTTCTTTTTGAATTAATAAAGCAAATAAATTTTAAGTCTCTATTGTCTTGCTCCCCATATCATTTCCACTATCTCCTAGAAACAACTACTATGATGACCTAAAATTTAATTTAAAAATTAAAAAGAAAACTTTAACATACATAATAGACACCATGAACAATATAGTATTGTTTAGTTTGTATAACTATATATATAGTTTGTAAACTATAGTTTTTGTAAAATATATACAAATTACAGTTTGTAAACTATATATATAGTTTTTATTTGATGTTATATTGTTTTTTAAAAATTTTTTTAATTAAAAAAAATTGTTTTAAAAGATTTTATTTATTTATTTGACAGAGAGAGATCACAAGTAGGCAGAGAGGCAGGCAGAGATAGAGAGAGGAGGAAGCAGACTCCCCGCCGAGCAGAGAGCCCGATGCGGGACTTGATCCCAGGACCCTGAGATCATGATCTGAGCCGAAGGCAGCGGCTTAACCCACTGAGCCACCCAGGCGCCCCTGATGTTATATTGTTAAATATCTGTTTTTACAAATTATTTATCAGCCTACAGTTTGCATTTTTACTTTTTAAAAAAATATTTATTTATTTGACAGAGAGAGAGTGAGAGCACAAGCAGGGGGAGTAGCAGGCATAGGGATAGGGAGGGATAGGGAGAGGCAGACTCCCAACTGAATAGAGAGCCCAACACAGGGCTCAATCCCAGGATCCTGGGATCATGACCCGAGCTGAAGGCAGACACTTAACAGACTAAGCCACCCAGGCGCCCTTAAATTGTTTTTGACATCTAGCCATAATGAATATGTAATTCATTCTTTGTAACTGTTAGTGTTCTGTCCATTCCTTACTTACTGGAGGACACTTGTATTGCTTCCAGTGTTTTACCATTATAGACAGTGTTGCTGTAAAATCCTTGTGTAAGTCTCCACACTTTTCTGTTAAGAATTTCTGTAGGATCTACATCTAGAAATATAATTAAGATATGTATATTTTCACATTTTTCACATTTTAAGGTATGTATATTTCACATTTTTCTTACATCATACCAAATTGCTCTTCACGAGTAATTGAAATCAGGTTGTCAGGTTTGACAATCCTGATAGATTGTCAACTTTTTTTTTTTAAGATTTTATTTATTTATTTGACAGACAGAGATCACAAGTGGGCAGAGAGGCAGGCAGAGAGAGAGGAGGAAGCAGGTTCCCTGCTGTGCAGAGAGCCCGATGCGGGGCTTGATCCCAGGACCCTGAGATCATGACCTGAGACGAAGGCATCGGCTTTAACCCACTGAGCCACCCAGGCGCCCCCAATTGTCAACTTTTTTGAGGGCAGGGAGTATCTAGTTATTCTTTTATCCATCCCCCATCATTGTGCACATAATAAACATTCAATAAATGTTGGTTTAGTGACAAAGGGATTATTACTGAATTGAACATACTTTTAAAATGTATTTTTTCAAGTGTTTTTGGAATATGCTTTAAAAAGAAGATGGATTTAAGTATGTAAAAGCTTGAAAAATCGCTTAAAGATTCAGAGTCAATAGTTTTTTGACATCTCACATAAGTAAATTTCTTTGTGCTGGATATTATATTAGTGATACCATTCTTTATTTATCAAATGTATCTAGCCAAAGTCACTAATGAAGGAGTATATTCTAGAATGGTTTAACAATATGCAGTTCTGAACAACTAGATTATAATTTATATTCTTATCAGAATTACATGGGCTTATATATTCTTACTGTTAACAAAATTAGTTTTGTTTTGTTGAATGGTATTCGGAAGACCCACTTTAATTAAAAGCAGAAGTTATTTGGCAGAAAAATAATTTGAAAAACAAAGTTAAAATATTATTGGCAGATTTTTCAATCTGAAGAATAAATATGTTTTTACTCATTGTATATTTTTTGCTAAAGCTTACCCTATCTCTTTTTAATCTATTCTTCCCTTTCTCCTAGGGTATTCTTTTTTAATGTTTTTTAAAATTACTTTTTCTCTTTTTAAAACAAATTATAAAAATTTTATTGAGATTTTTATTTTAATTCCACTGTAGTTGACATACAATGTTATATTAGTTTCAGATGTACAATAGAGTGACTCAACTATTCTATACATTACTGTCATCATTTAAGTCTATGCCTCTGGGTATCTATATTAGGTATTTTGGTAAGAACATAAATGAATTGTATTCCATCATTTGAAAGGCAGAGAAAACTTTGTGTGCGTGTGAATGTTTGTGTGTGTGTTTTGTGTCTGGTGTGTGTACCTTTTCCTCTCCTGTGTACCAGTGTGGCATGGAGGGCTGGCAGTGAGTTGAATAATATCCAAAGAATTTTTATTCAAAATGCAGTAGTTTTTTACCTAGCATATTTCCTTGCCTAATTGTATTAGTTTAATAAAATTAAAATTGGTTCACGAACTCAGGACTTATCAAGTGATGATATGAGATGCTCAAATGCAAATAGCATCTCTGGAGGAAGCTAACCTATTATTACAAGTTCCAATACAGATAGTCCAGTTTTGACAATGCAGAATTTATTATGGCTAAAAATAGGAGACTCCAAATGGTATTTACTTGGTCTTTAAAAAAATTTTTTTTTCTGGATGGAATTCTAGATTACTAAAAATTATCCAACTTGTTTTGGGTTTAAAATTTAGAGTTGGTAGTTATTTTTAGTGTTGGGATTCTTTTGCTGGTGTTATTTTCCACTTACATATTCTTTACTTTAGAGATTTTTTTTAAGAAGATGTAATTTTTGTTTACTTTCTTTTAGCACCACATGTTTAAAAAATCAAAGATTTGGAGCAAGTCAAATTATCTTGGATACAAGTGTGAAAGTGCTGTCTAGGGTTTGTACTCAAGTGTTGGTTACAGGAGATTGTGGATTGAGAGAAAAAGCCTACTCATTAGACTTAACAAATAGAAATTTTCTAGCATTGGATGGCATTAGGATTCTGGGAGTGCATTAGGCCTGTCAGTTATGAGTACATGTTCTTCAGCTACCTTTCTAGACTGTCAGTCAACAAGTAAGATACATTGTTTGGATCTAGTTGGCTCGTGTTTAGCTTTCCACAGTAATGAGGTGCTAGGGTTTTAGGATATCTAAGACTTAATCCCATTTATTATTTTAGTGGTTAAGCTTAAGGGGAGAAGTGGATTTTGGGGTGTTTTTTTTTGTATGTTTGTTTGTATTTTTAGATTTGCCTTTCTGTAAACTACAGTTGAATTTGGCTACCAGGTGATAGGATGCTTCTTTTCTAGAATTTTTTTTTACAGTTACTATTAAAAAGATAAGTTGCTGTGAAAGTGCTATGCCTCTTGGGTTTTCACCAGTGATCCTTTCTCCAGGTAAAAAGTCTACAGATTGTGCTCCTGTCTAGGTAACTTGTGTGGTGAGTCCTGTTCGTATTCCTGCTACCAGACTTTGCCTATTCATATTATACCTAGGTTATCTTCCTTTGCTGTATTCTTGAAGTTCTTGTTAAAAGTCTAAACATGAAGTTGCCTATTGGTCAGTTGAAGGCTGAATCGTCCTGAGAGTGTTGGGGTAAATTCTTTTCCTTGGACTATACCTTCTGGTTTTTAGTAGTTGAAGTTTGTACTCTTTTGATATGTACTTAGTTTTTAAACTCTCTTATTGCATCTTACTTGTGTAGCCACATCAAATTTAGATCACAGAAATGATCAATATAGTATTTTTCTTTAGTAGCTACTGTACTTCACTATTTTGGGTTTCTAAAATATAGAAGTGGATTACTTTAGGAGTGTACTTGGGGGTAGAAAATTTAGAGTGTCTATTACCAGGTTTTCAAGGACTGTTTTTGATTTAAGCATAAAATCTAGAATATTTGTCATTTACTTTAATATGATATATTGAGAATGTGTAATTCAAAGAAAAATACTTATAAATCAGAGTCCTTCTAGTTGAGCTATATTTGGGTGATTATTATCTTTTATTTTTCTCCTTTTGACTGTATCTTTGAGAAAATAAAGAGGAAAATTATTGCTTAAATGCCTATCTGAATGCCTATAGATTATAAAGTTATTTGCATGATATATGTTAGCTTTTCATTTGGACTCATCTGAGAACATGGTAGAATTAGGTTAAGTTTTGATTTGTAGATTTTCTTACTAGTGAGTCAAATGAATTTCCATGTCTTTTTGCTAGGTTAATGTTAACTTTAAATATTTGAATATTATTTTGAGTAGCTTGATATTTCATATGTTTTAAGGTATTGCAGGACATAATTTTGTACACATGTATATACCCTTCTACTGTTGACATATTGGTAAGTATTTTTCTCATTATATATAATTGTAGGAAGTTCTATTATGTGATCTTGTATACATTCCATAAATTACATTTGTTTTAAGCCTATGAGTGAAGAACTTAATGCAAAACAGTGCAAAAGATAAAGATATATATTCCACTGAATTCAGTCATGTCCTAAGACATTTCTAAAGGTTGACCTTTTTATTTTTCACATCCACAATCCAGGAATGCTCTTGATAAAATACTATTTTCATCATTTCAGAAATCTGTAATGGCTAACTTCAAAGATTGCTTCAGTTACTAGTCTCTCTTCTCATTACATTATCAACTTGTCCATTTACTCTTCATTTTTCTTATCATCTTGCTTTCTTCTGATAAGTGTTTGATATGTTCAAACTCAGCTAAATATTATTTTTGTCAAACTTTCTTTAAGAATTCCACCACATTTATTACCTTCCCATATCCTATCAGCTCTTCGTATATTTTATAATATCTTATTAATCCATTGATACCTTGTTGTAGGTTTCAAGGCTTTAGTTTAATCGTATAATCTTGTAAATGGAGTGATAATGTCTTTTTTTCAACATGTGGTTAGTATCTGACTCTGTCAGTGTTTTACTTAAATGGCTTTTAGGAGTTCTTAAAATTAAAGGTTTCTACATAAAAATCGTAAAGTTTTTGAAAAGGACTGTTAATGAAAATGAACCATTAGTTCTGGAAAAATTACTTTTGTGACAAGGAAGAAAGCTGTTAAAAATTAGCATTTTTAATGAGACAATTTTAATAACTTTTTTAAAAAAGATTTTTATTTATTTGACAGAGAATGCGAGACTGCAACCACTCAAGCAGTGGGAGAGGCAGAGGGAGAGGGAGAAGCAGGCTCCCCACTGAGTAGGGAGCCCAATTGGTAATCCAACCTAGGACCTGAGCTGAAGGCAGATGCTTAACCGAATGAGCCACCCAGGCATCCCCATATGCCAGAAACTTTAAAGATGACTGTTTATATTTTGGCATATACATATAATGTAGCTTTCAGTACATAAGATTCAGTTTTTATTAACAAATGAATTGGTGAAATATGCTTTATTCTGTAGCAGTGTCAAGTGATTCTTCATTAGTGTTCATACCAGAAGAATGTCAGTGATAGCTTGAGAAAGTAAAAATCCCAAAGAAGTCTGAACTCTTCAAGAATTAAGTAGTTTTCAGGAAATGATTTTGTAAAAGTGAACATTGAAATTTGTGTCTTTAAAAATTTTTTATTGTTAATTTCATTTCTTGGTTTACATACTATTGAGGATATTTGACTTTAGTGCTTCCATCAGTGTGTTTTTTTTTTTTTTCCTGCTTTCTGACAGCTCTAACAAAAATCTCTCCAAGACTGCTAAGAATTGTGGTTTTTTTTTCCTTTTGTAAAACTTTAATCACTTGAGTCTTGAAAAGATGGAAGTTATCAAGTTGCTTCTGTGGATGAGTTTGTTTAGAAGAGCTTGCTTTTATTGTTGCCATTAGAAAGAGGTAGATGAAATATAATTTTTGATAAATATCTTGGTTGCTTGGTACCAACAAAATGCGCCACAAATCTGGTGTTAAATTTACTTAGAATACTGATGTTGCATGCTTAGAGAGTAATACATTATACAGAAATGACTCTGACAAGTATTTTTTCAAAAATATTTTATGTAAAAGTCAGTCCATAATTTCATAAATTGATTCTGTTTATATTATTATCTTTTTGTTCTTTAAAATGTTCTGATGATTTTGTAGAGTCAAAAATTGGGGGAAAGAATAACCAAAAGAAGCATAAATAGACATCTTACTAGAATAATGCAGTTTATATGTTCCTTTTCTTGGAAATTGGAGTGGCATTTGGAAGACTTAAGGAAAAAAATTAGGCAAGTATTTGCTCAGACAACTGTATTTTAATCTTGGGTTAAGATGTATTTTTTTTCAGTTTAGAAATCATATCTTTTTCTGGTACATTTTGATGGTTTTAGGCTGTATAGTTAGTCCAAGCATATAGGAATCATCTCTTTTTAATATATAAAAGTGTATTTAAACCAGTCACATTTTCTAATTTTCTTTACATTTTGATATTTTTTGATTACAGACTCAGAGTCAAGAATTTTTTTTGTTGCTTTTTAGAAGAATATAATTGGGCAGACTGCTGATCAGTATAAGAATAGGAGATAATTCATGTATAATCTTTTCTAGTGGTAAATCATTTTCATTCACTCTAGTGTATGCATTTGCCTAGTGTCACAGGTTAATTCTTTAAATGTTTGTGCCTTTCCCTTTTCTATTAAAACATACCTTTCTTCAGCTGTTGTAGAAACTGATTTCTTTCAGCTATTATAATCAGCTTGTAATCACCTTAATGCTTACCTCCCATATTTGCGATTTTGTATTTGCACATATCTAAGATTATTTATTTTTATGCATTATAATATTAAAGGTGCACTAGATTTGCTTGCATATGTTATTGATCATGCACTTCCTTCTTCTGACCTTTTAAAAAGTTAAGAAAATTCCTGTTTCTTAAAAAAAAAGCTGATGACTTAACCTTGAAAATGATCTTAAAGGCCTCCAAACCTGCATCCTATAAATCCCTTTATTGCATGCCTAATAATGAGCTACCCATCCTTGTGGATGTGTATGGAGAGGATTATTTATTGATGAATACTGAAGAACTCATGCAGTATTTTAATGATAGTTGAAAAATTACTAATAAAATGGTGCCAAAATGATATTTGACCAGATTTTTCTTCTTTCTAGCATTTAGATTATTAATGCCTTAAAAAAAAAAAAAGATTACATAAACTCAGTACATTATTTAGACATGAGTAGGGAAACTTTCTTACACCAAATTAGTATGAGAATTTAACAATTGAAATGATTGCCTTTTGTGAATGTGTGCATTGTTTTAGGAGATCTTTCCATTTTTTGGTGGTGCATCCCAATACCCACTAACTAGTGCTCCTGGTAAAACTGTTTTGGTTTCATTTACTATTAACATGCTCATTGACAGCTGGCCTTTACTAATCTCATACCATGGATTTGAAACTTTTTCCTTAGAGCTTTATAGTTGAATTACAATACATTGTGTCCTTTGTTTTCTCCTGGAAAAGGATTTAAACAAACTTTCTATTGCACTTGTTGAATATGTATTTCATAGTAACCACCATGAAGTTTGCAGCATTTAAGAAGATGAAGAAGCAAAGATAAAAGATACACATTCAAGAATGCTTGGTTTCACAGTTTCTGCATAATCCTTTCTGCTGTCATTGGTACCCTAACCCTGTACCTACCAGAACAAAAGAAACTGAATTGGAAATTGTGGGAGCTGGGGAACATGCAGTTGGCAGCCCATCGCATGGCCCATAGGCGTTGTCAGGTCTCAGTTTGATGCCCTTTATTCTTTCTGACAGATGTGAGGTAGGGTCTATGAGGGGGAAGTCATTACTAGAGAGAGGGCAGTGTCAGATCAAAAGTAACCAGTGATCAAACAAGGTAAAGGGCTGTGGAAAATAGGCTCTCTTTCTGGCCTCAACACCTGCCTGATCACTGAAGGGAATAGTCCTTATGTGTCAGGGAAAGTTGATTTTCTTTGATGTACAGTGAATTAGAAGTCAGAATGGAAGCTTAACTGGAGTACAGAAGATTTTTACTTCCTAGTTCTTGGGCAATTTGGATGTTTAAATTTTTTACTTTAATTATGTAGAAGTTAGAGAAGTCATTCTCTGTTGAATAAAATATTAAAGTTTTCCCATACTAACTTTGTTAACACTATGTATTTAGAGATAATACTAATGAACAAGTTTTAGTGGAGTATGGAACAGGCTTTAGAAGTCACCAAACTCTTCTTTCAAGCATCTAATTATAACTTTAATCAGAACATTTATAAACTTATTATAATGACTATAAAGTGGAGAGTGCTCATCTTGGCACATAGTAGGTCCCTGCATGATAAAATTTTGGAAGTTACCTTGCTAAGTAATTTCAGTAAGTTTGAATTAACTTTTTCTCTCCAAGTGCTTATTGTTATATTTTCTCTTAAGGTAGTCCTTTCTAATCAAGTCAGTTGAAAGAAAGTTTAAAGAGACTCTCATTGGGGTTTTGTATGTATGGTTCTTTTTCCATGCCCTTTCATCTTTAGATAGCATATGACTAATGTCTAGAAGAAGGATGCTATTTTATCTTTCATTAGCTTGCTATGTTGATAAATTGACAATTGAGACATATTTCTAAAAATTTCAATTATGGTGTTTTCCTTTATATTATTAGCAAAGATTTGATCTCTACTAGTTTTCATAGACTCAACTTTCAGTATTTTAAATAGTGCTGAATTTCATTCATTTCATAAGTAGTTAACAGTCATTTTGTCCTCAAATTCTAGAAATAAAATTTTCTTAGAATTACTGATTTTTGAATAAGAAGAATAGTCTTAGTGCCTCAGTCTTTTAAAAGTGACTTTTAATCTAATAATTTGTCTGACTCTATATCTTTTCATGAACTCTTATAATTGTTTTTGATACTCTTAGGTAACCTAAATCATCTTCCTTTATACATTTAGAACTCTAAAAGAATATAAAATATATATTATGTTGTATTACCTTCATATTAAATTAATATTTGGCTTCTAGACTACTGTTGGCTGTAAGTATATTTTATGCTTGAGAAATTTTAGAACAGTATGTTTGAGCATACTTTTAACTACTGATATTTCTGATTTGGCCTTTAAACAAACTTTGCTTATAAATTATCATGAATATATTTGTATTTTTAAGGGCTTTGACTTAGGAGTTCTTATGTTGACATTGTGTAAGATATATTTTTTTATTTGATTTATCTTATTCGGAATAAAATGTCTAATAAATTAGGCTTCTGTATCTAGTTCTGAAGCTTTTTGAAATTTAAGAAATTTATTACAGCTGTATCACATTTAAATACAAGTGGACTCATTTTTTTCTTTTTCTAAAATTATGGACGTTTTAGGTGTATAGCAATATAATATTTTTAATATTTTTGCCCTAAACAGCATCTGAAGGACTGCAAATTGATGCCAATATGATAATATTACTCTGATTTAGGGAGGACAATAATTTTGATTTGGGACTTGGTTTTTCAGAACACTTCTCCAGTCTCCCCTTTAATCTGAGTATTTGCAAAAAGAATTTGAGTGTGCTGATATTTTAATATTATTAGGAAGAAACATTTGTGAAAGGTAAATTTCTTTAAGTAAATGTTAGTTTTTTCAAAATGGACCTTAGCAACATAAAATTTTGCTAGTCATAATCTTTGGTTTATGGCATACTGTCATAATTGGTCCATGAGTGATCTTATTTTCTTACAAAAGTTAATTTATCTAAAAACTATTTAACATTTACTCAAGAGCCCCCTGTCTTAAAGTAAGAACTAGTAGATTGCCAGTAACTTTCATCTACCCATGTATTCCTTCCCTTTCTCATCTCTGACTCCCCTTTACAGGTAACTACAAGTAACCACTATCTTGAATTTTATGATTATTGTTTTCCCCATTTTTTTTACATATGTATATGTGCCTAAACAATAGATAGTTCAGTTTTTATTCATTTTTAATCAGGTAAATTTCTGAAGCGGTCATTGATGAACTGGTAAAAACAGTGCTTTCTCAAATATATTAATGTATTATTTAAGTGTAATTTAATTTTGTCAATATAAGGAAATATGTTTCTGAACTTAAACTTGTTTTTTTTACATCCAATTTGTGATATAGTCTCTGCTGTGTTTTCATGTTATTTTAGATCTATTTTAGATCTTTTAGATATTTTAGATCTTTAGAACTTAGATTGAATGTACAATATCTATATGTTGATCCTTTACAGTTTGCATCTTTCATTTATAAATTATAAATAAAGGGAGGCAAGTCTTTTCTTAGTTTTGGTTTATTGCAATTGTAGAAATTTCTGTGACTTGATGTACAGGTTAGAAAAGTTCCTCTTTTAGGTGATAGAAGTAGCTGGTTAGGAGAATAGCTAAATAATTATGAGTCTGGTATGGAAGTTAGTGAGTTTTAAGCTTACCAAATGACCTTTATGTTTTACTTATCAATTTAATGTGTCACTAGTAATATAATAAATCCAACTATTGTCTTTTTGCATAGGGATAAAGTGATTGAGCTAAATTTCTCTGATTGCTAAATATACTATTGATATAAAAACAGCTTTTGGGGGCGAGAAAAACTATATTACATATTTACGTTGATTTTTAAAACTTTGTGTGATTTCAGAGCTACTAATTTACAGAAAAGTATCTTTTTACCCCCAGTGTAGTTCATTAGATTGGTTAGTAAGTAAGTATTGGTCTGATAAATAAGTTTTGGTGAAATCAAACGAAATGGCAAATCTGCTTGACCTCAGGTGGATTTTTCTCTAGTTTCTATTTTTTAACATGGAGTCCTTGTAAAATAAAAATAAATATTCATATTGCCTTCATGTTCTTGGTAATCCTTTGGAAATATGGTTGATTATACCTAAGAAGAGTTAATATTCAGAATGGCTAATAATTTGTATATTGAATGAGCTAATTAATATCAATTGGAGATCAAATTAGCACATTCCAATTTTGATTACAACAGATTTTTTTCCCCTTTGAGCAAGTTATGACCAATTCCATTTACAAGAATGTAGAATATACATTTTTTTAAAAGATTTTTTATTTATTTGACAGACAAGAGATCACAAGTGGGCAGAGAGACAGGCAGAGGGAGAGAGAGGGGGAAGCAGGCTCCCTGCTGAGCAGAGAACCCCATGCAGGGCTTGATCCTAGGATGCTGAGATCATGACCTGAGCCGAAGGCAGAGTCTTAACCCACTGAGCCACCCAGGTGCCCCATGAATGTAGGATATACATTTAGTCTTTGTACCAATCTTCATTTTTTAGGAGATTTTTCAATCCAACTGTAAAAATCATGCATATTGTGTGTGTGTGTGTGTGTGTGTGTGTGTATGCATGCATACATATATTTGTATAAGTATATATTTATAAATAATATATAAACAATAAATATATAATAATAACAAATTTGTATAAATATATATTTATAAAATAACATATATTTATAAAATAAGGTTGGTGAAGTGATTTCAGATTAACATAATTGGAATTTAAAATGGAGATCATTTTTTCCCCTTTTTTTATACTGATGAACTATGCTTTGTTTGCTCCACAAAGGAGTCCAAGAGGTCCACTTATTAACTGTTGATTCATCTTTTCTCTCCAAAATATATCTTGGTGAGATTGCTTGTGAATAATAAATGCAGTTGGCAGAAAGCATTTAGGGTTGTAGTTTGAGAAGCTACGTGTAGTTCATTCCTTGAGGTATATTCAGTGTTTTGTAATATGGGGTACACCTGAAGAAACAAAGCAGTATTCCCTTGTTTGCTTTTTTTTCAATTAAAAAAAAATTAACATATAATGTATTATTTGCCCCAAGGTACAGGTCTGTGAATCATCAGGCTTAAATATTTCACAGCACTCACCATAGCACATACCCTCCCCAGTGTCCATAACCCAGCCACCCTCTCTATATCCCCTCTCCCTAACAACCCTCAGTTTGTTTAGTGAGATTAAGAGTCTCTTATGGTTTATCTCCCTCCTGATCCCATCTTGTTTCATTTTTTCCTTCCCTAAACCCCATGACTCCTCTCCCTGCCTCTCAAATTCCTCATATCAGAGAGATCATATAATTGTCTTTCTCTGATTGACTTATTTTGCCTAGCATAGTACCCTCTAGTTCCATCCATGTTGTTGCAAATGGCAAGATTTCCTTTCTTTTGATGGCTGCATAGTATTCCATTATATATACCACATCTTCTTTATCCATTCATCTGTTGATTGACATTTGGGTTCTTTCCATAGTTTGGCCATTGTGGACATTGCTGCTCTAAACATTCGGGTGGATGTGCCCCTTTGGATCACTACCCTTGTTTGATTTTTGAAAGAAGTATCAAATAATTTCTAAGCATATAATGGTATTATTTCTTTTTTTTTTTCTCAATGCATACCAATCATTTGGAAAATTTAATGGAAAAAAGTTATCACAGGGTTTATAGCAGTCATTAAATACATTGATTTATGATATTTGAGAGAATAGAAGCTAAGATTACAGGTGAAGATTGAAAGTGGAGTGACATTTTATGCCCTAGAAAATGATACAAAAGCATGGAAATAAAAGATGCTTTAGTTTCAGTTGGTATAATTCTATAGAATATATTCCCCTTGGTTTCTTTATGGTTACTAGCTACATTTTTTTTTTTTTTTAATAAGCCCTTGGGGAACCTGGGTGGCTCAGTCAGTTAAGTGTCTGCCTTCAGCTTGGGTCATGATCTTGGGGTCCTGGATTGAGCCCTGCATCGCATTCCCTGCTTAGTGAGGACTCTGCTTCTCCCTCTTCCTCTGCTCCTCCCCCGACTTGTGCTCTCTCTTTCTCTCTCTCACTCTCTCTCTCAAATAAAGAAAACTTTAAATAAATAATTTTTATAAGCCCAATATCTTACCATTCACTCATTTTTAAGCATTTCTTGAATACTAATTACATACACAGTACTGTGCTTCCAGATCCAGTTTTTGGGGTCATGCCAGCCTACTTTATAGTAACTTTTAAGTAATAGGAGAAATTTATTAGTATCTTTCATTGTTTTTAAAGAGCCTGCTGCAGAGTAAAGTAATACCCCGCAACCCTGGGATCACAACCTGAGCTGAAGGCAGATGCTTAACTGAGCCACCCAGGCACCCCTCTTTTAGTTATTTTAATTTAAAAATTTATTTTTTATTTTATTCATTTTTAAAGATGTTATTTCTTTCAGAGAGAGAGAGAGAGAGAGCAGGAACATGAGTTGGGGGCTGGGGAAGGGTAGAGGGAGAAGAAGATTCCCTGCTGAGCAGAGAGCCCTCTGTGGCACTCTGTCCCAGGATCCTGGGATCATGACTTGAGCTGACGGGGGACCCTTAACTGACTGAGCCACCCAGATGCCCCTTTAAAATTTTTTTAAAATTGAAGTTTTGTTTTAGTTGTTTGTAAAGATATTTTGCTTTTAAAAGATTTTGTTTATTTGAGAGAGAAAGAGTGTGTGTGTGAGAAAGATCACAAGCAGTGGGGGAAGGGTAGGGGGAGAAGCAAACTCCCCACTGAGCTGGGAGCCCAATCTGGGACTCCATCCCAGGACCCTGGGATCATGACCTGAGCTGAAGGCAGATGCTTAAAATACTGAGCCACCAAGGTACCCAAGATAGTTTGCTTTTAAAGAAAGACTTGTTTCATTGAGCCACAGTAGTACTTGGGTAGTATATGGGTTGTACTACTTCAAGAATTAAATATAGTGAATTGGGTTTTGGCATTATTCCATTGAGTTAGTGTTTTAATTATTATTGGGATATTTATAAGGTCATTGTTAACTGTACACATAGAATACTCCCTTCTCAGAGCTTTCAGTTAAATATTCCTCCTGGTCATAGTACTAGGAAAAACTAGACTTCTGAGCATTTGTTTTCTTCTATTATTTTATTACTGTGAATTTTATAAAAGACATTTTGGTTTCCTGTCCATCTTGACTTTGGCATCTTAGAACTCAAGAAACAAATTAGTAATTAGTAATTAATCTAGGGCAAAGCATTTCAGGACTTTGTCCTTTTATTATAGAGTAACTTTTGTTTTCAACCCTTATGTTCCCTTGCTTTAATTTTCATTTCTACTTTTTATCTTGTAGGGTTAAAGTTTCTATGAACTGCCTCAGTTCCTTTTTGGAAGAGGAGGGATATACCTGAATACAACCAGAAATAATTACCTAAGCACATTTTAACTTGAAAACACTTTCTTTGAATAGGCAGTTGTGATATAATGGGAAAAGCTTTGGAGCTTGAATTAGGAAGACAAAGGTTTAAATATTATCTGTATCCCTTTGTTGAGTAACCTTGAGCCAGTGTTTCTGAGGTGGTTTTCATGTTAATAACATTAATAAAAATATTACCTTAGGTAGCTTATATATGAGTAGTAGTCTCATGTTAAGTGATCAGTAACATTTTTCCTTTAGCCATTTATCTGTCAAGTTGTTTTTAAATATTAAAAGCTGGGGTGCTTGGGTGGCTCAGTGGGTTGAGCCTCTGCCTTTGGCTAGGGTCGTGATCCCGGGGTCCTGGGATCGAGCCCCACATTGGGCTCTCTGCTCACCGGGGAGCCTGCTTCCCCCTCTCTCCCTGCCTGCCTCTCTGCCTGCTTGTGATCTCTGTCTGTCAAATAAATAAATAAAATCTTTAAAAACATATATATATTAAAAGCTGACCATAATTTAAAAAATATTTGGGGGCCTCCTGGGTGACTCAGTTAGTTAAGCATTGGACATTTGATCTGAGCTCAGGTCTTGATCTTAGGGTTGTGAATTCAGGCCTCTCACTGAGCTCCATGCTAGATGTGTAGTCTACTTAAAAAAAAAAAAAAAAATATATATATATATATATATATATATATATATATATATATATATATATATATTTGGGAGGATTCTACAAAATACTGAGAAATAACCCTACAACCAGCAATTGCACTACTGGGTATTTACCCAAAAGATACAAATGTAGTGATCCAAAGGGGCATCTGTACCCCAATGTTTATAGGAGCAATGTCTACAAATAGCCAAACTATAGAAAGAACCCAGATGTCCATCAACAGATGAATGGATAAAGATGTGGTATATATATCTATATATTTATATCTATATCTATATCTATATTGACTCATATAAAATATATATATATATATATATATCTCCACATCATGGAATATTAGCCATCAAAAAATTGAAATCTTAGATTTGCAATGACGCGGATGAACTAGAGGGTATTTAAGCAAAATAAGTCAGTTGGAGAAAATTATGATTTCACTCAAGGTGGAATTTAAGTAACAAAACAGAGGATCATAGGGGAAGATAGGGAAAAATAAAATAAGACAAAATCAGAGAGGGAGACAAGCTGTAAGAGACTCTAAACTATAGGAAACATTCTGAGGGTTGCTGGAGGAGAGGTGGGGGGATGGGGATAACTGGGTGATGGACATTAAGGAGGGCAGATGATCTAATGAGTGGGGGTATTGTATGCAACTAATGAATCACTGATCGCTACCTCTGAAATTAATAAACACTGTATATTAATTGAATTTAAATAAAGTAAGAAGACACTGAGAAACATAAGAGACCTACATAACCCCCTTACTGTCATAGAACAATGCATGTGCATAGTTGTGGAGTTGTAATAAGATAGAAAAGTAGAAAATGAAAAGTGAAAGACCTTGCTAATCCTTCTGATAATTATTTACAGATAACTTTCAATGCATATGACAATATGTATGCATATGTTCTTATTTTAAAAATTTATACTATATATTCTGTTCTACAATACATTTATACTACATATTCTGTTCTATAATACATTATTGCTGGATAGTTAGGGTCTTTCTTTTCCTTCCATAACAAATGATAGAACCACAAATTTCACTGGTTTTCTATTTTCCTATGTGCTCCCCCCGCTTAAGATTTTTACGTATTTGAAAGAGAGTGCACCTAAGCATGAGCACGTGTAAAAAAGAGAGAGCAAGCAGACAGAGGGACAGAGGGAGAAGGAGAAAGAAACTCAAGCAGACTCCCTGCCAGGTGTGGAGCCCTACCTGGGGGTCAGTCTCATGACCCAGAGATCATGAACTGAGCCTAAATCAAGATTCAGATGCCTAACCAACTGAGCCACCCAGGTACCCCACTGTGTGCCCTTTTTATGATACGTTGCTGATAATTTTGTTTAAACCAAGAAGCATGTCTTCTCTACATATGGTTCTTTATTTCCATTCCTAATGCTTTTGTTTTTTCTTTTAAATAGTGACTATGTCTTCAGTTGGCATTTTCTGAGACCATCAAATAGTTCAACACCTGGAGGTAGAGATAAGAATAAACTAGGTGCTTTAAAAAATATTTGATACTCTATACTCATTCACATCATAAGGGAATGTATTTTTCTTTCTTTCTTTCTTTCTTTTTTAAAGATTTTATTTATTTATTTGACAGAGATCACAAGTAGGCAGAGAGGCAGGCAGAAGAGAGAGGAGGAAGCAGGCTCCCTGCTGAGCAGAGAGCCTGATTCGGGGCTCGATCCCAGGACCCCGACATCATGACCCAAGCTGAAGGCAGAGGCTTTAACCCACTGAGCCACCCAGGTGCCCCGGGAATGTATTTTCCTTATGAAAAGTAACTGATGCTTTCCTTTGGGCCAGGCCAAAGGGAGACATTGTGACAGAACTCTTGCAGTTTACCCCTACCAGGAGTTTTGCAAAAAGGTAGCTTTTGTGCCAGACAGATATGACTTCGAATTCTGGCATTACCAGTTTTCAAGTTGTGGATTCCTTCTTAAGCACTTAAAGATTTTGGAGCTTGGATTCCCTTGTTTATAATTGGAGATGATGCCATCTGTTTTGGTCATTGAGAAAATTAAATGGACTGAGATATAGCATATGTAAATTGCCCAAAAAGCATCTTGGCATCATGAATAATAATTTTCCTTTTTTTCATGTTAACTTCCCAACTGCTATATCTCTTCTTTCTCTTCATAACCAAAGGAACTGGGAAGGAAATCATTGCTAAAGCTTTGCTGGTAGTGAATGCTTTAATTACTGAATGGCTTGGCAAGGAGGAAAGGTAACTGCTTTATGTATTAGAGTTCAGTGAGCCTTTTGTCTTGAGGTGAACTCTGGAAGAGTCATCTTTGACCATTAGTGTTTGCTTGATTTTTAAAAACTCTATTTATCCTTTTTACTGATTTTATATCTTGTATTCCTGGTAACTTAAACACAATTGTGATTCTAGTTAATTGATTTTTTTTCCTTGGGTTCCTATTATTTTCTTTATCCTGAATCTTCATTCTTATAAGTTAAATTTTCTTATTATTTAATATTGTATTCATTGTTATGAGCTACATCATAACATCTATGATTCACTTGACTGCAAGTTAACAGAAAACCTCACTCAACTTGCTCAGATAAGTTCATTGACTCATAACTGAACTTTGTAGAAGTAGTTCAGGGTTTCGGGTTGATTTGATTCAGTATCTTTTACAGTTGATTTATGGAATTGGATCTTTTGGTCTCTTAGCTTTCTGCTTTGCTGTTTTCAATCGCAGCTTGGATTCATTTATAGTTCACAGATTGTTTGCAACAATTCCTAAGTACATTTTCTATGTGTGTGATTATTAATTCCTTTTTATTGCTGAGAATGTTGTACTCAATTTTATGTTTGGTATAAAATGTAAATTTTTTTTTTTTTTAATTGTAAACAACGATTTATCCTCTCACCTGCTAATGGACTTTCTGGTTGTTTCCAGTTTTTCAACTGTTCTACATAAACCTATTATGAACATTCTACATAAACCTATTATGAACATTCATGAACAAGTCTTTGAGTGGACAAAGACTTTCATTTGTCTTTAGTAAATGTCTAGGATTGGTATAGCTGGATTACATAGTAAGGGTTTGTTTAAATTTTACCTTGTGAGAAACTGCCAGAGTTCAGTGCCAGAGTACAGCTGGCATTTTGTATAGCAAAGTGGTGTTCTGTTGTTTTATGCTCCTTCCAACAATGTTTGATAGCTTTATTTGACTATATCCTCACCGACAGGTGGTAATGTTGGACTTTTTAATTTTAGGTATTCTGATGAGTGTGTAGTGGTACTTTACTGTAATTTTCCATTTGCTTTTCCCTGATGTCTGATGATGTTGAACACGTTTTACTGTACATTTTAGCCATTCCTATCTCTGCTTTTGTGAAATAGCTGTACAAATATTTTGTCCATTTTTTTGTTTACAAATTTGGTTATTTATTGAATTATAAGAGTTCTTTATATGTTTTGGATACAAGTTATTGTGTCAGATATATGCACTGTGATTACTTTTTGTCTGTCTTTCGTTTTCATTTCCTTTCATTTTCTTTTGAAGAGCAGAAGATTTTAATTTTGATGAAGTCAGATTTGTCATTTTTTCCTCAGTGGTAAGTGCTTTGTGTCTTGTGTAAACTCGTTGCCTAGTGTCAGCAGTTTTTTTCTCTGTTATTGTGTACTATGCTGCTCCACTAGGGTATAAACTCAATAGGAGTAGGTTGCTTATCTGCATTATTCACTGTTGTATCCTCTGCCCAGAAGAGTGCCAGGCATATGATAGTTGCTCTAAAGTAATTTTTGAATTGGTGAATTTTTTTGGTCTCATAAACTAGGAAATTTTATTATTATGCTTTACTCTCTTCTGTCTTCTGTATTTCACTCTTGGTTAGACTGTCTTGTTTCCTTTAACTGATACCTTGCTTTTCTAGTCTCAACTGCTAACCCTTTAGTCCTAGCCCCTTTGTTTTTGTGTGAATTGCAGTATCTCATTGTGCTTGTCAGATGTCACCCGTTCCTCCTTGGGTTTAAACTATAAATCAGTTCCAAACAAATCGGTAAGATACTTACTCTGTTTCTCAATGATAATACTTTCTTTGGAAAGGTGTAGAAGCTGCTATCTTCGTAATTCTCTTTCCCTTTGTTCTTATTTTTCATAGTTTTAAAAAACCTTTGTTTATTCTTCTCTTTCCTGGAATACTAGCCCTTTCCCTTTTGTCAAAATAAATCCCAGGTATTGGTTAGGTCTTTTCACTTACTTTTAAGATCAGGTTTTTGCCTATCCTCTTGCTGAGTATTGCTCAATATTCTATGTTTCCCTGTCTGTATTGTTTCTTTCTTGAGATAACAGTTGATGCATTCTGCTTCTTTCTTAAGGTTTGATTACAAGGTGTTACTTCTTGGTTGATCACTCCTTTGCCTCCGTGACTGAGTTTGAAGGTGGCTCATTGAATGGGAAGGTAGTACCCTTATATCAGTTTTTCACCTCTTCTAAAAATTATTTTATTTTTAGTTGTGGTAAAATACATATAAACATAAAATTTGCCATCTAAACCATTTTTAAGTATGCAGATCACTAGTGTTAACTTCATTCACATTGTTATGCAACCAATCTCTAGAATTCTTTTCATTGGAAAACCGAGACTTTATACCAATTAAACAATAAGATTTATTTCTTCTCTCCCAAGCCCCAGGCAACCACCATTCTACTTTATGTCTTTATGAGCTTGATTTCCTCTCGATATCTCATATAAGTGGAATCATACAATATTTGCCCTCTTGTGACTGGCTTCTTTAACTTACCATAATGTCCTCAGAGTTCATCCATGTTGTAGCAGTTGTTAGAATTTCTTTCCTTTTTAAAGCTGAATAATGGCCTATATACCTCATTTTGTTTATTCATTCATTTATCAATGGATACCTGGGTTGCTTCCATGTTTTAGTTATTGTGAGTAGTGCTGCTATGAATATGGATATACAGATATCTCTTCAAGAGCCCTACTTTCAATTCTTTTGGGTATTTAACCAGAGGTAGAATTGCAGGATCGTATGGTAAATTTTATTTTTAATTTTTTGAGGAACTGCCATACTCTTTTCCTCAATGGCTGCCCCATTTTCATTTCCACCAACAGCACAGAAGCATTCCAATTTCCCTGTGTCCTTGCCAACATTGTTATTTTTGATAGTAACCACCCTAATGGGTATGAAATGTCATCTTATTGTGATTTTGATTTGTATTTCCCTTATGGTTAGTGATGTTTAGCAAATTTTCATGTGCTTGTTGGCTATTTGTATATCTTTTTAAAAAAAATTTTTTTTAAATTTACTTTTTAATTTATTTGACACACAGAGAGAGCGGCTTTATCCACTGAGCCACCCGGGCGCCCTGGCTATTTGTATATCTTTGAAGAAATATCTATTCAAGTCCTTTGTCCACTTTTAAATTGGATTATTTTTGTTGCTATTGTTGAGTTCTATGAGTTCCTTTATATATTCTGGATATTAACTCCTTCTTAGAGATACATATGGTTCACAAATATTTTCTCCTGTTCTGTAGGTTGACTTTTCACTTTGTTGATTGCATCCTTCAATGCACAAACATTTTAAAATTTTGATATAGTTCAGTTTATCTCTTTTTACTTTTACTGCCTATGCTTTTAGTGGCACTTCCAAAAATTATTGCCAAATCCATTGTCCTGAAATTTTTCTCCTATTTTTTTTTAAACAGTTACAATTCTTTTTTGTAGTTTTATCTCTATGTTTAGATCTTTGATCTATTTTGAGTTAATTTTTATATATGGTGTAAGGTAAGATCCAGCTCCTTTTTTTGCACGAATATCCAGTTTTCATAGCACCATTGGCTAAAAAGATTTCTCCACTGAATGGTCTTACCTCCCTTGTAAGGATTTATTTCTGGGCTCTGTATTCTGTTTGACTATGTGTCTTTATGCCAGTATCACACTTTTGATTACTGTAGCTTTTTTTTTTTTTTAATTTATTTGACAGAGAGAAATCACAAGTAGACGGAGAGGCAGGCAGAGGGAGAGAGAGGGAAGCAGGCTCCCCGCTGAGCAGAGAGCCCGATGTGGGGCTCGATCCCAGGACCCTGAGATCATGACCTGAGCCGAAGGCAGCGGCTTAACCCACTGAGCCACCCAGGCGCCCTGATTACTGTAGCTTTATAATAAGTTGGAATCAGGAAGTGTGAGACCTTCAAATTTGTTCTTTTTCAAGATTGTTTTGACTATTCATGGTTCTTTGGGATTTCAAATACATTTTAGGATAGATTTTTTTTTTTTACTCTCTGCAGAAAGTGCCATTGGATTTTGATAGGGATTATATTACATTTTTAGATCCCTTTGGGTGGTAGTGACATTTTAATGGTATTGAATCTTTCAGTCCATGAACATGGGCTATCTTACCATTTATTAATTTTTTTATACAATCTTTTGTTATTTCCAGTACATGATTCTTTGACGTCCTTGGTTAGGTTTATTCCTAAATAATATATTCTTTTAGATGCCTTTGTATGTGGGATAGTTTTCTTATTTTTTTCATTGTTAGTGTAGAGAAATACAACTGATTTGTGTGTGTTGGTTTTGTGTCCTGTAACTTTGCTGAATTCCTTTATTCGAATAGTTTTTTTGGTGTAATCTTTAGGGTATTTTATATATAAGACCATATAATCTATGAACAGGGATAATTTTATTTCTGCCTTTCCCATTTGGATACTCCCCTCACCCCAGTTGCCCTGGTTTTGACTTCCACTACTATATTAAATAGAAGTGGCAAAAAATGGCATGCTTGCTTTATTCCTTATCTTAGAAGAAAAGCTTTTACTCTTTCAACATCGAATGTGATCTTAGCTGTGGGCCCATTCTATCAGTTTTTATTGAAAAGTACTTGTCATAGTCATTATAGAGCATACTTTTTTTCTAGCTATAAATGAATCATGCTATATTGGCATTAACTTAAGTTTTGGGGGTTTGTCTTTTTATTTTTGCAGGAGGTTTGCATACAGTATGTTTCCAATTAATATTCCAAGTAATGACTATATAGGCATTGATATGGCCCTTGCTACTTCATTACTGTCTTTGGAAACATCTATTAAATAACTGATGGCATTTGTAATACACAAATGACTTAAGATAGCTAAAGTAGTGTTTTTCCTCCACTCACATCTGGCAAAATCAGCACTTTTTGGAATAGTTACTGGTTTGAAAATAAAATTCTTTTAAAAAATACATACCAAACCTGTACCCCTGGGGCTAATAATACATTATATGTTAATTTAAAAAATACATACCAATAAATCTTGCTCCCCGGTGTTTCTTTATGAAAATATGAGAAAGTAGAATCATACATTCTCATATTTTTTTCTTGTACAAAAAGTAGATTGTATTTACACAAAGGATAGCATGCTAATTACACAAAAGTTAGTATGTGTATTGCACTTTTATTTTCTTTACTTCACAGATCTCTCATAACAGATGCATGATATCTCCCTTGGGTTTTTTTTTTTTTTTTTTTGTCTTCTATAACTGATATAGTTGTTTATTTTTGGAGGTGGCATAATTCACTCATTCAACACATGATTGTTGAATACTTAGGTTATATCCAATCTTGCTATTATAAGAGTTGTCAGGTTATTTACATGTATATTATTTTGTACAAAATGTAAGTGTATTTGTCCAGAGATTCTGAGAGTGGGATTGTTAGGTCAGGGGGTACAGATACCTGTCGGTGATACCTTATTTTGGTAGATATTGTCAAGTTTTTCTCCTTAGGGGTTGTGTTGTTTTGTATTCCTATAAATATGGAAATGGATTTAGAGTGCTTGTTTCCCACAGTGTTGCCTATAGTGTGTTGTCAGTATATTAGATTTTTGCCATTTTGATAAGCAAGAAATGGTATCTGACTTAGTTTTAATATTTACTTCATGCTTTATAAGTCTGATTGGACATTTTTTTCATGTTTAAAAACCACTGGGATTTCCTTTTCTGTAATTATTCATCCATGACTCATTTTCCTTCCAAGTTGCTGATCTTTCTCTTATGTGTTCTTGGGCACTTTTTATTTATTCAAGATACTAGGTTTTTTTATGTGATTAGAGTTCTAAATATTTTTTCCTAGTTTTCATTTGGCTGTAGCCCACTTTTGCCTCATAGATTTTTTTTGTTGTTGTTGTTGTTTTTAAATCACCTTTTTCTTTTTTGGCCTCTGAAGTTTGTTATGTAGTTAGAAAGGCAGAAGCACATTATATATAAAGTATATATATACACACATATATATAAAGTACATTTATATAATAATGTTATTATATGATATATAATATATGTTATATATAATTATATAAATATATATAAAGTACATTTATAAGTGTACTGGAATAACCTCAGGTAATAGGAACATTAGCAACATAAATTGTACAACTTCTTGTATGGCAGAGACATTGGAACATTTTTAGGACAATAGAATGCAGATGTACTTTTATATAATAGCATTCAACACCAGTCTACATTTCTATAAATCAGAGGACATTTTTTTAATGTGATAAAGTGTGGAAATGATGTCTACCCATTCTTTCAGATCTGCACCAATAAAAGACATACACTTAATTCGATCAGCATTTGGAAAGAAGGCTTTTTCTCCACTCTTCTGTCTTCAAAAGAGAAGCAGAATGAATATTTTAAAATTTGTGAATATATCTCTAGTTGGAGTCACTTCATAGCAATTTCTTATAATTCAGTGCAATACTGATTCACTAATTAAAGATTTTAACTGTGAGTATTGCTATAGAATTAAACATAAAACAACAAATGCATATGTGCCATATGATATGTAAGTAGTAGTAATAATAATATTTTTATAAGCAATAGTTGTAGGCAACATCAAAATTATTCTCTTTAGATATATTATTGAATACATAACCTTAGGACACTCCTGCTAGGTGAACTAGTTGGTGATCATTTATTTAATTTTTGATATTTGACATAAAGCTTTATTTGCAGATAGGCATTAAACTGTGCTTTTCCTTTAGATTTGTATGATTGTTCTGAAATAAAAATCAGCATTCTCTATAAATTTTTAAGAGTTAATCTTTTTTAAAAAACACTATTTGAAAGTGGCCAACTCAAATACGTAATGTTGAAAATCAAGTTTATAAAGGCTTTGGGAATTACTTTAGTTATTTGTTTTTTTAGTTGCAAAATCTGGGATTTTCTTTTTTGAATAATCTAGCAATTACACATCTAGTAATTGATACTCTAATAAGTTGGAGCAAAAATGTGTGGGAAGCAGAGAACAGTTTAGCCTTCCCTCAGATGTTTAAATAAAAACAATCGAATAAAATTTAAAAAATTGTCAAGACACTTAGAGTCCTAGCTTATAAAGATTTTATTTGCAGCATTTTTGTGTTCAATAAACTTGTGAAAAGAGATTGAATTGTTATAGCTCAATTATGTTTTTAGTTCTCTTTTCTAAGCAAGAGAGAGGCAGCCAAAAAAAATTTTTGGATGCTTTCCAAGAGCTTTATGTGTGTGCATGAGAAGTTATAATCACTTGATTCGAGTCTGAGTTTTATTGGACAGGCTTGTCTGGTGGGTTAAAAACCCCTCATCCTCTCCCAGATGATAACTGGCTTCTTTTTCTTCCCTTAAAAATAGTAAGAATTTGTTTTTTATAGCTATCACAGACCTAGTGTGACATAGGTCACTTTGGCTTCATATGCTGCTGGCTTAAAGAAAGAATGAAATATGAAAAGACAAAAACAAAGAAGGGCGTAAGAGAAGGTAAGGAAAGGAATAATGTTCAAGGTAAAGGAACAGAAGAACACTGAGGATTAAAAATGATGAAATAAGTTGAAAGTAGTAGGAGATAAATATACAGTGCTAAATGAAGAAAGGTCTCATTATCATCTCAGAAAATTCTTTTTCAGCTAAGAGAATGGATATTTTTTAAAGAATATAATATCAAAATGTTTGTTTTTAAATGATGTATAAATAATACTCAAGGCCAATAGATCACTTTTGGATCTTAGAAAACAATTTTGGGCCATGTTTGATAAACTTATTTTTCATTGCCCACATTTCAGAAACACTTATTTGAGGAAAAATATTGCTGTTCAATTTTTGGTAGTGTCTAGCATAGATTCTAGAGGTAATTATTCTACTTTGTGTGGTAACAGACATTTACAAATAACTAATTTAAAAAGTGGAAGTTATAAAAAACTTTAAATTATATTGTTTTTCTGAGAGATAATTCTATCCAACTAAAATAATTTTTGATTGTTGATTTTTGTCTATCTAAAGTATATTTTAGGGGTGTTCATAAGTATTTTCAAAATTATTTTGCATATAAGAAATACAGTGTAATACAGCTATTAAAACATTGATATGTTCATATTATTTTGAATTTCTTAGAAGTAAATTCTGTTGAAAAAAATTAAATAATTCAAAGTGTCTCATTGTTAATACTTTTTGCATTGTAGTACACAGTTAAAATTCATTACATACAACCTTCCCATAATGGTAGTTTTTTGTTCTAATCAAACTGGGAATGCTTTAATCCAAGAAACATGATACTTAATTTTGTTTTACTGTAGGAGTAATGCAACACTGATAATTTTCCTATCTTGGAAAATTTCATAGAAAGTACATATTGATGTATTTTAAAATGTTTTAAGGGGAATGATGATTTTTTTCCCCCATGTTACTGTCTCTGCCCATTCTGCACTTAGAATGATCAATTTCAAGAACAAGATTGGTTATGGTTATGTACTTTAACACAATTATATAGAAGAAAAATTTAAATAGAGTAGCTTATTTAAAATACTTCCTTTGTTGTCTATGTAGAATAAAACCATTGGAAGGCAGCACTGTTTGTTCCCACCTTGTGTCTTTTAGGGGGAGTAGACAAAGCAGAATGTTCCAGCTGTGTCAAATCAAGCATAGTCAGTCATGATTGGGTTTGGCCTTGTTTTGGGGCTATGCTATAACTTATTTTTTAAATGGATATTTAATTTCTTCTGTGATTTTTAAAGCAGTAATGTTAAAAACCTTTTAATAATTAATTGTAGCTGTCCTATCATAAATATAATGAACATTAGGCAATTATTTTCGTAACCATTACTTGTTTGGCTTATGATTTTAATGCTGTGGGTGGAAATGTTAAACATTTCAGTCTGAGAGAAATTGTATTATATCTTGTGTGCTGTTTACATGTATTGCAATTCTAAGTCTCACAAGCCTGTAATATTGGGCTATTGTTTTCTGTTTATGGTTGTATACAGTACCCAGAAAAGCTGAATTAAACACAGTTTCGTTGAAGAATTAAAATAATACCTTGTATCTGAAAATATCATATACAAACAGTAAAAGATACTAAATGCTATCAGTCTTTAAAACCAGTTTTCACTTCTTGCCTCAGAAATTTCAGGGCCTCTTGCATGTTGGTTATTGAGGAACACTTTTTTCTATATACTTTTTTAAAAAAGCAACATTGGATTATTTGGGATTTATTTAAAAATAAAAATAAAAAGGATTGCAAAGATATTAACACTTAACACCATGTAAGGTTTATAATAGGAGATTAGTAAATACTTTTGCTTGATATTTGTACAAACTTACTGATTCATTTAAGACGTAGGAAGGGTGAAAACCTGCTAAGACATTAAGTTACTGGATATGGTATTGTTCTCTTTTTGAGTGTGATTTGTGGTTATAACCCACTACTCTTATTTTAAAATAAATTAGTTGAAAATTACTAAGAATATAGGATGTCTTTTTGTTGTGTGTGGGGGTCTTTTCCTCTATATTAGAGAACCCAGTGTTCATTTGTTAGGGAAAACATTCACATGCTCTATAGCTGTCTATTAGGATGTTATTTTATCATATGTATAGGCATTGAAATGTTTTGTGAACTGTTTCATTAAAGTCATTTTAAGTTAGAACCATGTATTTAATTTTATTGTTATTTAATGATCTATTAAGGATTTCATTTTGGCAAATACACTTCCAATAAAAACAGTTTAGTTTTATGTGATTGTTTATTTGGTGATACATAGAATGATAGGATGAATAGATAGAATGTTTTTGCATTTAAATCCCTGGATTTGTAAGGTACAAATATTTTGATGCGGTATTATACTATTCAATTTGATCACAGAAATTCCCTATAGATCTTGGGATAGAAATTTAATCATACTGCTTTAAGGTAATATTTTTAATATGACTAAGTGTTATGTGCATATTGGTATAATTTTTTGTGAATTTGGGCATATTAAGATGTATAGAAATGTTTTCTTATGCACTTCATTAAGGTGGTTAATTTTCAGTGTAATAAATCTTAATTTTTATACCAAAAATATTGAGAGTATTTTCTTCAGCAAATTGCAGGAAAATCATTGTTATCATTGAAAGTGCTCTTTGTATCTGATTTTTAAAAAAGTTATGACCAAAAGTTTGGTAGTGTGACTGTAAAATATAAATTAATATATACAGGATTAATTTTTGAAACTAATATGTCAACTTTATGTGTTTTTAAAAACTTACTCATGGATATTACAATCAGAAAATTAACATTTAACAAGACACCTGTTCCACTTAATACCTGTTAGGATTTGATAGAAACGTTAAGTCAGAACTAGAAATTGAGATTATTTTTCATGATTTGTAATTACTATTATAAAGAATTTTAAATGTGATGGATAAATACACAAACAAGTAATTTTTAAAAACCTAAAATGGACTAAATTATATTGGGTCAGTGTCAAGATTGGTATTTTGTGTAATTAGTTGAATTTACAATAAATTATAACATTGCTAATGGTTTAATAATTTGGTATAATTTAGTGATTACTGATCTCTAAAATGTCAATAGTGTAGTTTCCAATATATATTATTTATTTTATGGTCTCTTCTGGGATGCTGTTATTTAATTCATCATTTGTTTATTTGTTTTTAGAACATGATAGTACTGTTTAAAAAGTAATAGACTTGATTGGCATGGCTAAACCATATGGAATCTAGTTTGTTTAATAATGAGTATGGATCATCGAATACAAGAAATCAGTATTCTGAGTTTGAAGATGTTTCTCACTTTTTTGTTTTGGTATTTTAATGTTAAAAACAGTTCATATTTAAAGACAGTTATTATGTATGTATAAGCTTTTGATTGCCTGCCATGCAAATGCCATCTACACAGTGATGACTAGTGCTTGTGTTGTGAAAGATAGTATTTTACTAATCATCTATTAAGGGTCTTTTAGGTTTAATTTGTAATCTGTGACAGAAGTAATTTGTTATTATACAGTTATTTCATGAGAAATTAAAATTGGTACTGTTATGAAACATGGGTTATATTTCTAATACAATTCTTTGGTTGTTGGTAATCTTTTAAAAAATGTATTTGTTGTATTTTAATAACAGTGGATCACCTTTTTATCTCCTTAGAAGTTTTTAGAGGGTCAGGTAAACAAGATGAAAGTCTTTTTTTTTTTTTTTAAGATTTTATTTATTTGACAGACAGAGATCACAAGTAGACAGAGAGGCAGGCAGAGAAAGAGGAGGAAGCAGGCTCCCTGAGGAGCAGAGAGCCTGATGCAGGGCTCCATCCCAGAACCCTGGGATCATGACCTGAGCCGAAGGCAGAGGCTTAAACCCACTGAGCCACCCAGGCGCCCCACAAGATGAAAGTTTTAATCTTTCTTATGGGTAGTCTCATTGGCTTAGTATTATGTCATTTTTATGAATCAGGATATATCCCATTTGGGATAAATATATGTGGAACTTGATTCAAAGAAGTTTCATTACTGACGACCCTTGTTAAATAGATGTCACAAGATGGCCTCATCAACAAAGTATGCGTGTGTGTAGGACAGCATTGTTGTCAGACTTCAGTTATATTTTATGCTCATTTTGGGACATTAAAAATGAGGGCTATTTACTTAATGGATTTATTCTATATATCAAAGACAAATGTCTCCTATTTATCAATTCTAAAGTGTTCTGTAGGTTGAGAACATGTTAATTTGTTCTTAAATATTCTATATATCTTTTAAATATTTAGAAGATGTTAGATTTATATTCTAACTGAATTATCAAATGATAAAGATTAACAAGCATAATTTCAATTGTATTTGAAGATTCTTTGAGTTTTTATGAGACAATGATGCTGAATTAAATAAGCATATGCTTGATGCTTGGTTGCTTAAAGGGATTTTCTTTTTCTTGACAATGTTCATGTTTTGGGAGAAAATAAAAAGTCTCTTAGGTTGTATTGTATTGGAAGAAAAATACTGAAGGAAAACTGTTCTCAGATTTGATTAAAATTATGCAAGTTTGGGGTGCTTTATAGTATATTATTTCATTTTTTATATATAAGAAAATGTTTTGAAATACAGTATATACACCACAGTTTATTCACTGCAGCATTACTAAAATTATACATAAGTATTTTCACCTCACCATTCAGAGACACAAAATAATAAATTATAAATGACTCTTCATTATCTTACTAAGGGGTATTTCTGTTTTTAGCCAAAAATTCAAAACAAGTAAAACTGAAAATAGGTTACTCAAGAAAAGTTTCTTCTTTTCCTCTCTAGATCTCATAAATTCTAGATAGATTCTAAAGACGGTATATTAGAATTTTTTGCAACGTGTTTATCTTTTTTGCTTCAGTAATAATATGACCTGATATGCTGTTTTCCTAAGGTAATGAGCTGCATTATTGGAACCTTGCTAATTGATCAGTTTAAAAAAATAATTCATCTATCATTCTTCATTTTTAGAGATCTCATAGTGAACTATGGTATTTGTCTTTTTGTTCATAAAAATAAAAATGGTAAAAGTTTTTTAGATAAGAAAATAAGACAATAGATGGTCTTAAATATTACAGTGGGTTTTAAAATTTACGTATTCAGTTGGTATTATGATACCTCTCTTAAATAGCATTCAAGATTATAGAACTAAAATAAGATTATAGACTAAGACAAGGTTATAGATTTTTGACGATTTTATAAGGTATAAATGTTATACAAATATGATACTATTATTTCTTAGAACTCCAGAGACTTTCTTGCCTTATTTTAAAATAATGAAATGAAGTAAATGTATTTCGTCACTCTTAAAAGTAGAAATTTCAGAAACTGAGTGTAATTTTTTTTTTTGGCCTAATTTCTAGATAGTAAAGACCATTTAACTTTCTAAGACTATGTTAATCTGAATTAAATTTGTAATGGGAAAGAAGAAATATTCAACTAAAAACAAAATTTAGGATTAAAGTAAATATCAAATTGTTATTTGGAACCCAGCGTGTGCCAGTCATTGTAATAGAATGGTAAATTATAAATTATTTCCCTTTTTGTGCTAATTTTGTGAATTCACTTATCAGAAAATCTTAGGAGTTTGTTGTTTCATACTGAATTATTATTCTCTTATAAATCTAGTATTACCAAACATGATTTTAAGACTTTTTGATTATACAGCTTTAAGACTGGCAGGCAATGCAAAGTCCCTGATTATCTTTAAGAGAGTTTTGGAAGTCATAGATTTTTTTCTTTACCACAGTTTAGGAAACTGTTTTCAGAAGAAGGTGGACAAATGGTAGCATTGAAACCTGTTCAATTAGTCATTTAATATTGGTAATATTAAAGAAAATGTTTTAAATGTGGTCTTTTTTGCTTTCATTTTAGGTGTTTAAATTTTTTCATTTTGAAATAACTTCAAAGTATAAGTGTTGCCAGAATAGTAGAAATAACTTATATGCACTTTACCCAGATTTACTAATTTTTTTGACATTTTGCCACCAAATATGGTATTTCCCATCATCCTCTATTTTGATTCTGAAAGTATGTATTTTTCTTGATGGTTAGTATTCATAGTACTCGGAATTTTATTTTTTATTTTTAGATCTTTTTTCATCAAGTTCTTCACCTAATCTTTGTAAACTTTTTATTATAAAGTAAAATAAAAATACTATAACTTGGATGTTCAAGAAATATTTTTAAATATGGTTTGGTACTGAGGCATTAAATAACTACAATGTATAGAGCTGTAAATGGTGATATTTACCTAAATATTTTACAGAATATGTTGTGTTCATTGTCATTGAGGCTGATGAGTGAAATGATAGCTCTTAGTGTAGTTGGTAGAGAAATAATGGAAATTTGGTACATATAAATATAAATAATTGAAGATAATCAGCAAACTCAATACTAGCCTTTGTTTCATCCTTCTTTTGCTACTATCCAGCTCTTTCTGAAATGTAAATGAGCAGAATAGTTTAGTATAGCTACGAAGGGCTTATTTTGTAGTTGTTAGCTTGCTGTAAGTGAACGACAGAACTAGGTCTGTCTGCTTTAATTCCTACCTCGCTAACACAGTGATGGACTTCCATGTGGCAGAAGTTAAAGTTAGAATTAAATGGCTGTAAGCCTCTACTTTTTGAAGATAAATTCCTCATTGTTTCCGGATTGAAATACCTGCTCTCAAAGCATGTTTATCTAGTCCATTCAGGTACCCAAGTTTGGAAGTAAATGTAGGTGGTTGGTAGGACTTAATTCCAGAGGAGTTGGGATCCCAGGTCCTTACCTGAATAGAACAGTTTATATATACATCAGTGTTGTTAGGATTATTTATCCGGAACAAAGTTGGAAGAGGTGAATTCTTCTTTTTAACAACTTATAATTGTCTGATTTATGCAACATTTAAAGATTTATTTTATTTTATTTGACAGAGATCACAAGTAGGCAGAGGGGCAGGCAGAGAGAGAGAGAGGGAAGCAGGCTCCTCGCTGAGCAAAGAGCCTGATGCGGGACTCGATCCTAGGACCCTGAGATCATGACCTGAGCCGAAGGCAGAGGCTTAACCCACTGAGCCACCCAGGTGCCCTGATTTATGCAACCTTTAAAAACAAATTTCTCCTGTCTATTCAGTGAAGTAAGAAGTGAAGAAGAACTGAAAGTGTAAGTTGGAGGGACAAATAAAAGTAGTGTAAGCATTGGATAGTGGGATCTTCAGTAACTGACTTTTGGCTTTATGTGAATGTTCACTTCCGTTTAAAAATATGACAGATGATCAGTTGGAGTTTGTTAATTGATTACATTTAAATTCAAATTGTGTTTTATATGAGTAACTTTGGTCTGACCTAAAAACAACAGTCAAGGACTCTACTAGCTTATTATGGTGCAATGAAAGAAGAATATGTTAGCTACTACGGTGACTATGTACTAACTTAGAAATTGTTAGTATTAGAGCATTTTAATAAGAGAGGCCGGAAAAGACATATCTTTGTGAATATGTTATATAGAATAACATATATTTGTGTTTGCTCAGGGTAGTGAAAAATTTACATAATTGTATTTTTAAGGATAGAAACTTTTTTTTTTTTGGATAGAAACAATTTTACCATAATGTACTTTTGAAGTAACAAATTCAGGATTAGCATTGCAGCCTTTTTTTCCTTTAGCTTTATAGGGCTCTTCAACTGAAACTTAGTTTATAAAAGTTAGTTTTTTTGCTCACACTTTGGCATTTGGGCAGTGTCATAACATGTGTGACTGCTTAAAAAGAAGATACGTGTGAAATTACTCTCATCCCACTGTTGGATCGCCTTCCAGCAATGGCTTGGACTGCTACAATCAGGCAATCTGCTACTCAGGATATTTAAGTTTAGAAACCAGAGATTCTTTTTTTTTTTTTTTTTTTAATAGGAATAAAGGAAATTGCTTTTCTACGTGGAAAGTTTGCCACACTAGTTATGGTTGTATCGGAAGTGTAGGTAGTTCATGATTTACAAATGAGCAATGTTTTAAGAGTTGAAGATGTGCTTTTTAAAGGAGTTGAGTGGAACTAGGAATACTTTCTTTCTAGGAGTATTTTATATAATGTGTTTCTAAGCTCATCTACAATAAATACCTTTTCATATGAACTATAATAATGCTGGTATTATGAGGTATAGCTACTTTTAGTAAGAATGTTTCTGTAGAAAAATATCTTTAGAGCACTAGAATAGGAGATCCAGAGGACACACTTCTGTCTTCTCATGGTGGCTGCAAAGGCCAGACAGAATCTTTAGTAATGAGCTAGCTGGGGGCACAGGAGTAGAAGCTAAAGAATCTGACTGGAGCTCTTCTATTGAAAATACCTAGAGCACACTGTTTCCTGGCAGTGGGCTTTCATCTGTCTTCTCTTTCATAGGTTTGTTACTAGCCTTTTATCACCTGTTCTTTTTGTAACTAAGGTTTCTTTCTTTTATTTAAGATACAAAATCTTAGCATGTGCTTCTTTTTTTCTGTCATCAGAACAAATCTATCTTTTTGGGGGGTGACTGTTTTCTAACAGTATATAGAAATAATAGGAATTATAGAAATAATAGAAATTTGGAGAAGGAATAAAAAGATTCTTATGGAATAAGATACCAGTGGTGGGTATTTGGCGATCCATAAACCAAAAGTCATTTTCTGTGTTGGAAGAACAATCAGAGACACTTCTTGGAACATTTCCAGGAGCATGTAAAGAATTAGGGATTAAAAAAAGTATGTGAGTGAAGGGTAGGTAAGTAACTTTTTGCAGTAAAGAACTGAAAGTAGATTGTGATGATTTCAGTGGTGCTTACCTTTCACTTATTTCCCCTTTCCCTTTTGTCCCAAATTTAATTTGTGTTGACCTGGTCTTGATTTGTTCCCTGTTTGAAGCTAAAGTGGTGATAGTTAGAATTACCTGAAGAAGTTTGCTGACAATTTGGCTAGGAGAGGAAAGGAGGTTAAGTCTTTATCTGGCAATAGCAGATAGTAAAAGAAAGTTATCTGTGATTTTGGTCTTGGGCTGTATAGGACATGTGTAAGTAGGGGATGTTTGCAAGTCACATACTTGTTTTTTGTTTAAAACAAAACCCTTAAATTCCACACCTTTGATTTATACTTTGATGTTAAATAATGATATAATGGTTGTTCATTTTTTTTAAAGGGATTTATTTATTTAAGATTTTATTTATTTATTTGACAGAGAGAGATCACAAGTAAGCAGAGAGGAAGGCAGAGAGAGAGGAAGGGAAGCAGGCTTCCTGCTGAGCAGAGAGCCTGATGTGGGGCTCGATCCCAGGACCCTGAGATCATGACCCGAGCCGAAGGTAGCGGCTTAACCCACTGAGCCACCCAGGCGCCCTATAATGGTTGCTTAATACAGTAGTGGCAGAAGGCCCTTCAATAAAATTAAATAAGTATTCTAATATACATAATTCATTGATTCTTCAGTAGATATATCTCTAAAGTGGTTTTTGGAAACAGTTTAAAAAATGTCTCAAAGTTCTAATGGAATTTTTAAAAAAATATAAGTAACTTACTAGAATTTCAAATTATATACATTGTAACCAGTTAGGTTGTTTATTAAAGCTACAGAGTTTAAATGGGCAGTTTCTGACATAATTAAACATTTTAGGATAGAGATAACCTAACAGGATTATTAAATGAAAACAGGGTAGATAAATTTGGGCAGAGGCTGTTTTAAAAAATTATTTCTTAGAGTAAAACAGTTTTTAAATTTTGTAATAGGGAGCTACTTGGGTAGAAAAGGAGTGTTTAGTTCATATTTTACTGGTCAGAGTAAATGGATAGTATGGAAAGTGTTTTTTCTTAACCCTCCTGTCTTTTTGCTGCTATGGAAAAAGGTAGTCCACTCAGAAATTTTACCTGTCCTGTGAGACCTTGAGATTCTGAAACTGTGATCTCCTAAAGGAAATGCTATTCCAGAAAGTCCTGGTGATGCTCAGGAAGACCTGGAATTATTCTTGAACATAATTATTTAAAAGTAACCCATCATGCACAGAAATTCACTGGTCTTAAACCTTAAATATTTAATTTATAAAATGATACTTGTATTTGATAGAAATTTTGAATTAAAAAAAACTTTTTAGTGATTTTTAGGTGTGAGATTAGCTAAATAGAATAGTTTTCACTTGAAGTATTGGATATAGAGTATTTGTTATTTTAAATATAAACAGGTGAGGAGAGGTAGAGAACTCTTATTTTTTTATTTTGCTTTTTAAATAATAAAATTGATACATTGTCACTAAAGAAAGCTTGGAAAATACAAATAAAAAATGGTAGAAATAATTTCCCATAACCTATCACCCCAAGACAAATCAATCACTGTTTATACCTGAATGAATATTGTCCAGATTTTTCAAAAAATGTTATATTCTGTATATGACTTCACTAATTAATATATTTTAAACATTATCCTGTAACAGCAAATAATTTGGTAGAACACCTACAGAAAGGTTTACACCCTAGACTGAATAACTAAAGTTTATTCATTTAAATTTAAACCTTTTTCAATCTTTCTAAAATATTTTGTTAAAGAGAATATATTAAGATAGACTTTTCTGGTTCAGGGTCATCACTATAAATATCAGTAACAATGCTGTGCTATATACAGTGATACATTCAGGGACAATTGAGAGGTATAAGAGGACTTGACCTCATAGTTGATGGTCCTAGACTATTATTTTTAGGTTTCATGATGGATACCTAAAAACAATGTGTACCACAGAGAAGAGATATTATAAGAAACAATAAATGACAGTGATTGAGGAAGTCATAATGATGACAGTGAATTAATACATTTAATGGCATGGGGCAATTACTCGTGTCAATGTTATGGATTTTTTATATACTAACTAGTGATAATTAGAGAAGAGGAAAAGTATGAAGGTTCAAGTTTTCTTTTCTTTATGTAAGACCTTCAAGTAGGCAAAAATACTATGACTCAGTGCTCTGTGGACATCATGATGGGAAAAATGGCAACTTTATTTTCTATACTGAGAATGATCAAAAAGTTGGCAAAACCACAGTGAGAGTCCCTTTTACTTAAAAGAAGCATGAGTCTATCAATGTTAATGATAATAATATTTAACATTTGAATCCAACCCTCTGTGATACACTTTATATATTTTAACTAGTTTAATTCTTAGATAATTTCTATGAGGTAGGTATTGTTATTATATTAATTTCTCAGATGAGGAAACTTGAAGCACAGAGAGATGAAAGCTAGTCAATTTCAGGGCTAAGCTTAAAATCTGGGCAATATGTCATTAAAATTCATGTTCTTAATCACGGCTCTGTGCTGTTTCTATTAGAGCTAATTAGGTCTAATGTTTTAGGCAGAAAAGAAGTAAAAATTCCTCTTGGAGACTTATATCCTTTAGTAATTTATATCAAATGTAAAACCAACAGTGTTTCTTTCTTATTCATTTCAAAGCATTATCAAATTAAGTCTTCAGGACTACTTGAGGCATTGGGAAGTATACTTTCCCTATGTCTAATAATAAATATGCTTATATATTTTTCAAGAAAATGCATAAAAATTTATCTTTAAAGTAAAAACATCTTTAAAAATATAGAAATTCATGTATTTCTCCATTTATATGGACAATTATGGATAAGACTTAAAAATTCAAATGTAATAGCCCTTAGATACCAGTCTTTGAGTACAGCAGTACCTTAGATCAGTGTTACTCTGCTGGTGAAGATGCAGGTTTTGCTATTAAACCCAAACTGGAAGTTGGTTTTTATTTTTATTTTTTTAATAGGAATAGAAGTGATCAGATGTATTATACAGTAAATGTCAATATTGTTTTTACAGACTTTAATTTTTGGAACTAAATAGATGACCGTATGGATTTTTTTTTTTGTGGAGATAGATCGAAATATTTGGAAAAGGGCCACTTAACAGTTCTTTAAGTTTTGACTTCAGCTACTTCATGTAAACTGAGAATGCCAAATAATTCTTAGTCTTATTGTCTTTATGTTGGAATGTTTATTTTTAGTTCAAACTAAGCCATGCTCACAGCTTGACTGGACTGAATTAATAATTTTATGTACCTGTTTCTCTCAATTTACTTTTTTTCTGTGTTCTTGTTCTTGAGTAAAACCCTTCAATTTTTATTTTCCCTCTCATAAAAAGTAAGAGACTCCACATTCCTTAGAACGGTTGGCAGTATTCCTCTTGGCCTGACTTCTGCTTAGCAAATCTTGCTCCTACTGTGCCCCTACAACCCACTTTGCCCTAGCTGAATCCATGTGTGGTTTTCTGAACATGCAGTTCATACTTCATTCTTTCTGCCCAAAATTCTCTTTCCCTTCTTTTCCATCAGGCTCATCTTTTAAGACTTGTTGGTTTATGACAACTTTATCAGGTAGGTATTACTACCTCTCCATTATTCAGATGAGAGGAAATTAAAGCTTAGAAAGTTTAACCTTCTCAGGAAGTCATCAAATTCCTCTCTTGGGAATTAGAAATTGGGAAAATGAATTAGTTCCTCACAGAAAAACCTTACTGTAGATATACAGTAGAGAATCAGTTCCCAGTGGCAAAGTTTTATTTTTATTTTATCATAGATAAAGATCAGAAAGAGGTCTCCCTCCACTCAGGGGTGGGATATTATTTTTTATAGAGTATGTATGAGGCAGAGACAGAAAGTAACAGAAAAGAAATTACTGAGTGTGAGAGGTCGAAACACCAAGTGAGGGAGAGAGGGTAAGCTCTCTTGGTTCCTAGGTCTTTTCATTCTTGTGTTGATAATTGTAAGAGATTTTCTGTCTTTGGAGTTCATTTGACTTGACTTTTTTTTATCCTTTGCAACCTAAAGAGCCAAATTAAAGCAGATGTATATATTTGTGTGTATTTGCTAGCTTAGTTTCAGTTAAGTAGAGGAAATCTTCACCAAAAAGTGACTGTATTCCACAGATATATTTATGAATTTGATTGAAACCTAGAAAATGGTTTCTCATGAAGTTATAAGTGATAATTATATTCTTTGGTTAGCTCATCTAGGTTTTATCGGGTTGAACTACTAAATACTATATTGTAATAAAAATAGATTACTATTGAAATGTGATTACTAAAATTAGTGATTCAAATGAAGACAAAAATAGTTTTTATCAGATGCTAGCATCTGAGGAAAAGCAGATTTAATTAAAGAAGCTTAGGGTAGTACATATAAACTTACATGGCAATTTTAGCTTCTTATTTATTTAAAACAACTGTATTAAAGTGTTTAGCGTCCATGATAGATTGTATTTGTTTTGTGTTTAAAACTGTAATAAAATTGAGAGGGATGGAGATACATGTCTTTAGGTTGTGAAAGATAAATAGGGAGGAACATGATATATGATATTCCCTTCCATTAAAAGCAGTCCTTGCAATAGGGACCAAATTTCTTCTGTTTGTAGTTCTCAAACTCTTTGGTCTATGGACCACTCTATACCCTTAAAAAATTATTCAGTACTCCAAAGAGATTTTGTTTATGTTTTTATATCTTTTGATATTTTTTTGTACTTAAAATTAAAAAAGTAAATTTTGAATATAGAAGCATTCATTCCATTAGTTATCAGAGTGATTATGTTATTACAAGATCATATAATTCTGAAAAACTCCACTGTATACTCAGAAAGTGAGTAGAAAAGGCATTTAACCAAAATAGTTTTTGATTTTACAGATACCCTGAGCAGGTCCTAGGTGAGAAACCCTGGACCAAACTTTGAAAACTGCTCCTATAGTTACAATACTTCTGTTCAAATGGGAGAAGATTTTAGTAGAAACAAGAAATTAACTATCTTCAAAATATGTATATATTATGTTGAGCAGTCATCCCTTTTAAATTCATTTATTTTCCACAGTAAAAGAAAACAATTTGACTTGGCTTTGTTTGTACTTACTTTTAGATTGGAAGATGAAAATATGAAGGAAAAAAAAAGAAATGGGTAGTATTGACTGTGGGGTGTGTCTACGTGCTTGGGAGAAGTGATCTAGTCAAATGGAATTGAGCCAGGTACTAGAAATGTAGTCTGGGTGGCTCATCTAATGGTGGTCGTTTGCTTTCTGTTTTTAGTCATACATTACGGTTCACTATTATGGCTGTTATTTGAGCACTATCACAGGTAACTTAGAGATTATAATTAGAAAAGGGAGTATATTTTGAAGCATTCTTCTATATGAGAGAATCTCATGATCTTTCTGAACCTTAGGGAGAATCTTTATATTAAGACCTTGGTATTTTGTGTTGTTACTAATCCTAGCTGGATTAGAACCAGGGACTTGAATACAGTGGTGAGTAGTATTTGGAGCTTTATATTTAGGTACTCTATTTCGAAAGTGAAGGCAAATCACCTTCTCTTTTTCTTTTACATTGAGTTATATGTTAATTTAGTTGTGACATTTTTGACTGAAAGAAATTCTGTGGCTTTTCTTTTTTCTTTTTAAGTAATCTGTGCCCAGCCTGGGCCTCAGACTCACAACCCCAGTTTCAAGAGTCACATTCTCTATTGACTGAACCAGCCAGATGCCCTGATTCTGTGGAATCTTTTTATAAAATAAAAAAATTATTTTGAACTGTGAATTATCACTGATTTTTCTTTTAGCATAGGTTTTTTTCTTAAAAAGTGAAATATATCTATCTATGAATTCCATAGGGTGCATTATAGAAAAAATTATTTAAATAAGGGCTAAATGCCCATGTCTGAAAAAGATTTTATATTAAAACATCCCATGAAATATAAATCTATAACCTTAAAGTATTATTTAAATATAGTAAATACCACATATAATTAAAATACTGCATATATTTCCTAAATGGTCCAATTAGATTTAGGGGTTTGATGAGGAAAATGATTATATTAATTACAGTTGTTTTGTTAGAAGAAAATTTTCAGGTTTTGTATGTAAAATTTTGTATCTTAATTTTTCAAAGCTTCTCTTAAGCCTAGGCAACGATGAGTTAACTCACTTTTTTAAAAGGGCTTATTTGAAAGTGATTACTTATTTCTTGATGTTCAAGATTTATTTGGAGAGTCTTCAGAAGACTTACCTGAATAGAATCAGGAAGCAATCTGTATTTCTAATTTTCTTTTTGCTACTTTGAGGTAATTATTCCAAAAATCATAGATGAACCCTCCACTCACTTTTTTGAGGGAAATTACTCTTCAATTACAATGTGTTGATATAATTCATGGAGGTATTTTTGACTAGTGATGACTTTATATTCATATAGGAATAACCATTACACTATTTTTGTCTCTATTGTAGTGTAAAATTTTGTTTTTCCTTGGATGTGTCAATTTAGTTACATTGATGACATCTGTATTTTCAGCTAAATTAGCCTTGACCAGCTGCTTTATTGATTGGTCCAAATTTGTGGCATGTTTTTCAGAAAGACTTATGATGGGTTGGCGCACAGAAATGTCATATTCCAATCACGACATGAGAAATGGTTGGATTGCCTGTCCTTCTAGGAGGTATTCTTAAAATTAGTTATCCTGTTATATTATATCAATACTTAAATCTCCCATTAAGAATGAGAAATATTTAGATTTTGTTATTAGCAGAGCTTATTTATAAATTTGTAGAAATTATCATTTTAGGAATTAAATTGCCAAACTTCTTTGGATTCCAAATTTTTGATTGTTCCTCTAAATAGAAAACTATGTCTCTTAGTAAGTAATTATTAACCTACTCCATTTATGCTGATAAGTTATAACTGATATAATTGACTCTGATAACTCCATTTACTGATAACTATAATTTTCCAGGAATAATGAAATTTTGCCACTTAGAATCGATGCAAGAATAAGTGTTATTTCTCCAGTGTTTGTCTTTTTTTTTTTTTTTTATTTTTATTTTTATTTATTTATCAGAGAGAGAGAGGGGGAGAGAGCGAACACAGGCAGACAGAATGGCAGGCAGAGGCAGAGGGAGAAGCAGGCTCCCTGCTGAGCAAGGAGCCCGATGTGGGACTCGATCCCAGGACGCTGGGATCATGACCCGAGCCGAAGGCAGCTGCTTAACCAACTGAGCCACCCAGGCGTCCCTGTTTGTCTTTTTCTTAAGACTAGATCTATGGTACTGCAACAAAAACAGAAACACAAAACTTGCCTCAATTAATTTCCATTACATTCAGAGGGTGGTTAACATAGGTTTTTAACTTTTTGCTATTTAAATCTCTTCAAGTGGTATGTAAGAAAGATTTAAGAATTTTGCAGCATAGGTAAACTGTAGTAACTGTGCTGAAAGAAATTTAGGAAAATTACTGGCTTACAGTTGTTTTGCAATTCAAATGATGCCAGTAGTTCTTCATGAAAAGATGACTTGTTTTTAAAATTCTCTTTATTAATACGCATTTTTAAAGCTTTAAAACCCATTTTTGGTTTTTATCAATTTATCTATATAAATATGTGCCTCCTCCATTTTAAGACTAGTTAATAGAAAACTTAGCAATAAAATAAAGCCAAAGATTACAGAATTAACAAGTGGTGGAAATAACAGAATTCAGAGATCCCTGAATCTTATGCCTCCTTTAAATTCAGTAGACAAAAATGCAGTGAAAAGCTACAATTGAAATGTTACAGTGGTTACTCCATGAACATAGAAAACACCTTTGGCAGGTCTTTTGCTTTTTCATGTGTACATATACTTTAATATAGTTTACTTTCTATAATCTAACTATAGACCCATATTTTAAGCTATTATTTTAAACTATAAACATATTTAAACATATATATATTCTTTAATATACATTTATTTTTCCTAACTATGATCTTTAGTTATAAATCATTTTGAGTCAGTAGTATTTTGGAGCTAGCAGAACTCTACCCTTATGTATGTAAAACAATTACATGTCGGCTTTCATTGTACAAATTCTAGGTAATAAAAATATGGCCAGATAAACATGTCTTTATTTTTTTGCTTTCTCTTTGTTGCCTTTTTTGTGTGTGTAAAAGAAGCAAAGTGAATTATTTCATACTAACGAATAATTTTTAGGGCTAGGAGCTGCCCTCCAGGTTTTCCCAAATTGCTACCATAGGAAAATAAAACTAAGCAGAACTCAATAGAATGAATACATCTCTTCTGTATATAGAACATTGTTAAACATATTTAGTTTACAGTAAAAATTTACATAGGGAGATAATTAAGTAATATAAGAGAAACATATCTTTTATAGTCATTAATTTTTAACAACTACCCTATAATACAGTAGGTAATTTGGTCTGCACATTTAATTAAAACCATTATCTTTCTTTTTGGAAGCATTTATTCTACAATTCCAAAAACTGTTCGTGGAAAAAAAAAATCATGGATCTATTTGTCTCTAAATTGGGCTGCTTTGAACAAGTAGGAGAAGGAGATTGTGTGTCTCTGTTTAAAGAGTTCTTTATTTTAGATATTTGACATAGCTGAATATTAAAATATCTAAAATTATTTTAGTTATGTCCCTACAATTTTTTGAGTCAGAGATACAAAAATGAAACTATTTAATCTATTTATTAGCAGAACCAACAATTAGTTTAAAAACATTTAAAAAAAATTTCAAGCTGTTAAGTAACCATCTATTTCTAGCTTTAGACAAAACTGTAATGAATACCTTCCTTTTGAGCTCTAAGAAATTCATTTTCTAAAACCTTTAAGTTTAAGGTCTAAACTTGCACATTTAGGTTCATTTGCCCATCATTTCAGATGTTCTGGGAAGAGATATCTAATGATTTTTCCATGGCATTTACCTTTTTTTTCAGATTCTCGACTGACATTTTATCGTGTTATTGTGTTCCACGCTATTTAGTTCCTCCTGGAGCCTTCTGAATTTCACATGCACTACTTCCATCAGCTCGTGCAGAGTGGATAACTTACCTAGGGACCCAGGTCTTACTGGACAAGCAGGCAATTGTGAACAGAGGCGGACTGGCTTGCTTTTTTTTTTTTAATTTAAATTTTCATAATTCTTTGCATTTTAAAGTATAGATACTCATTTTAGGAATTTATTGGAAAGTAAAAGCCAGTGAGTTTCTGTAGGAAATATATGTCTTTATCTAAAATGGAAGGATTGTGTAGAAATGAGTCTACCTACATGATGGCTTTTTTTTCCATACTCAATAACTTTTCATTGTAACTGAAACATTTTTCTATTTCTAAAAACTAAGTATATCTGTTTTCTAGTACTTATTTCTGTAATGTAAACATACTTGTGTAGGTATGAAAAACAAACAAACTGTTCTGTATGCAAAAAATATAACTTACTGGTATCTTGTTAGGAGGTAGGAACCTCAGGTTTACTAAGAAGTAGAAGAGAGGGATTTATTTAAAGGAGGTTTAAACTCGTTGCAAACTGGGAATTTATCTTGTATATCATAAAGATAGAACTTTGCCACCAGTTTAAAAGAAAAACAAGATTTTTGGTAGAATCTTTACTAAATGACTTAAAAAATACTAAAGAATTCTAGAAATTGTAAGTCAGACTGGTTTAGAACAGCAACAATAAATTGGGCCTACTTTTTCAGATGTGTACCCATTAAAATTAGGTATCTCTATTGGCAGTTAGGTAACAGGAAAAATTGCTATATTGTGTTTTAATGAAATACTGGCACTTACTAAAACTGAAAGTTAATTTTAAATATTATTTAGATCTGTGAGCCAGAATTTTCATGTGGATATGGAAGAAAAGACTCACAATATTAACTGCAAGAATAAATATATTTTAAGTGCTGAAATATTAAGTTTAAATTTTTTGTTGCTTTGAAAACATGTAAGAACTAAATTAAGTTTTTGATTCGTGGCTAGTTAATGACGGGGAATAAATTAGCATGAATCTAAAAATTAAACAGAATGAATTAGGAGTTGTTAGACATCTGATGCTTTAAAATTCTATATGAGAAAATAGTGTATTATCAAGGGAAGAATTGTGGTTTTTGTTGATTAAGAACTTTGCTGTTTTTAAAAATTCATTTATATATTTTCTACCATTACAACATTGTTTCCCATCTCTCTGAGTTTGAGCTGATTTCTTCTTAGCACCATTAGTCGACTTAGTGTAATCAGTGGCATTCAATTTTTGTAAAGCAAAACTTAGGGCTTTAGATGTTTCCAGTAAAACTAAAGCCTATTGAAATTGTTTTGTTTGGATTTTAGTTTAAATCTTGTCTATCCTGCTTTATAGCTCCCCCTTTGACTAATAGATTAGCAGTACCTTTTTCTGTATAGAGATTTTATGCAAAAAAAGTAATTTTTTTAGTATCCTCTATCCTTTTTTTTTTTTTTTTTTTGACATTCAGAAGTCAAATACTGTGTGCTTTATCTTCACATTAAGTAGCAAGAAGACTGTAACTTGAATAGAAAAAATTACTGCATTGGGGTATTTTCTATCATAGAATGCTATATTTTGTAGAATTTCTGTAGTATTTTGTGTTTCTTCCATTAGAGGAAGAAAGAATTAGTTGTTTAATAGATAAATTAAAATTGTATAGTAGAAGCCCTAATTGGATATTTTTGGTAGTGCAAGAGTGAAATTGTTTTAGCATTCTTCTGGTAAGAAGTAACCACATTGCTTCAGGTGAGAGTGGCATGTACAATTAGAATTCAGCCAGATGATTGGGTCTTAAACTTTTTTTTTTACAATTCAGCCAGATGATTGGGTCTTAAACTTTTTTTTTTACAAACAAAAAATATAATGTCGTATAGAAACCTGAGTTTTCAAAAACGTACTGATTCCTGGCTTAGCTGAATTTCTTAGCTTTTGTTTGTTTTTAAAGCTGTCTTTCTTGTAACAAAGGGTAGAATGTTAAATATTTAGTAAGAATTTGAAGCATGAATTGGTATAAAATGACCTAAAGTTAATTATTTCTTAATTTATAATGAACACTGGAGTAATTTCTTAAAGTGTATTTCTGAGTTGCTTAACATTTTTTGCATTATTCAGTGTTAACTTTTAAAAGAAATGTTTCTGCAACATTTAAACTGGTTTAGCAGTTGTCTATAAATGAATGGGCAGTGTCAGTCTTAAAATTCTTTTGCAAAGTAACCAAATAATTTTCCTTTGCACAGTAGAGACAGTTAAAATAGTATTTATACATTGGGTTTTCTCTTGGTATTTGAGTTTTTAAAACTGCCACATAGTCTGAAAATGATTTTATTTTGCTAGAAATGCTTTTGGGAATGTTTATTTTCTGTAAAAGTGGAGATTGAGCACCACCTGTTGGTCAAACAAATGTATTTTAATTTGTGATTTCAGCAAAAAGATTTTGTTGTGAAATAATTACATTTCTTAACAATTGAGGTCTTATATAATTCTGTCACAGTATAGATTTATGTCTAAAAACTGTACTTCATAAAATCCACCAGAATGCCTTAATTATTATAAATTATAAAATGATCCACCTTTAACATCTTTACTATGTAAATTTTCCTAACTTTATTGCTGTATTCTACTGAAATATGTAAGTTATCCTTTTAAGGAAGTGGATGGTCTTAACCTTGTGTTTACTTACTAAGTTATTAAGAGAGATGATTATTTTATTTGCCTTATGTGGAAATTATCAAATTGAGGAAGAACAGTTTGGTGATTCCTGTGTTATTTATGCCTTATCTGAATGCTGCTAGATTTAATATTTAAGAAAAAAATCCTTTAAAAATTATTTTTAATAGCAGTCTGAAGTAAAAGTGTAAGAAGTTTTATACTAGAAACAGCAATTACTATTTTTATTAGTATTTTATATAATTTTACACTTTGTTATGTTGAATGTTTTGTTTGAAATAGATAAAACTAAAGTAGTCATTAATAAAGCAAATTATTAATTTTAAAATCTTAATTTTAATAATTGATATGAATACAAATATTAATGAAACAAACCGCTCAGAGCAAAGCAAAAAATATCTGAAGTGACATTTGATACTCTCAGAGATGTGAAAACTCTATTTCCATTAAGACTAGGTACAGAAGGCAGCTATGGTACTTCTTTCACTACTGACTTCAAAGTGAGTGCTACAGCTGTATCAAAGTCTTAACCCCTCATCCATTAATAATGTACAGTAAATAAATCAGTCCTTTTGGGTTTTAGGGAGGTTGATCTTTTTATTTTAGGTTATACTTTCTAAGAAGAAATTCCATGCTTAGTGTTCCATGCTTAGTATTAGATATATTCTTACCAAGAAAACAGTACAAATAAAGCCAAAAAGATAAATTTATTTACATTGATATTTTATGTATCATAACAGAAGGTAACTGATGTTTTATATTAAAATTAAGATTGATAATCACCAGGTTTACACACTTCACAGCACTCACCAATATGTTTATAAAAAAATAAAAAATTAAAGATTGATAGTGTCTACTATATTAGATTGTTTCAAATTAAAAATCATACCCAAGTTTCCTTCAACTTCTGTTGCTTTTTCCTATGCCCATTTAATGTTACCACTTTTTGCTTATTTTGTTAAGCTGGAAACTTCGGAGTCAGTCCTGTCTCTCATTTTCACCATGAAATTCAGTTTCTAAACACTGGGAGTAACTCCTCATTCTTCTCTCCCTACTGTTGCACTACTTCAGTCTTCCTTATCCCTCTGGCTAATTCAGTAGCTTACTAATTTCATTGTTTCCGGTCTCTTTCCTATTTTACCCTATCTTCAGTAGAACTTGGAAGTTTTTCACTGGGACCTTAGGGTCCAGTTCCAGTCTACTCTTCGAGCCTTACATCCCCCGTTCTCTTTCTCACCTTTTGAAACCAAATGTTATCTCCTTTGTGAAGAGTCACTTTTTAAGAATTAAACATATAGATTTGAGCTCTACTAGCACTTTGGTCATATTTCTAGACGGTCTCTAATCACTAGAACAATTGTTAAGTTTATGCAATTATAAATAGTTAGGAAGTCTCTGAAAGCAGTGACTGAAAGCAGTGGTTTGTTTGTTTTAATTTTGAATTTTAAGTCCCACGAATATTCCTTGGCACACAAAAGGTTGTAAACTTAGGGTAAAGAGTTTGTTTACTTTGTCTCCTGGAGTGATTTACATACTCAGACCCTAAATGTGTTTATATATGTAATATATTTAGAACAGTACTGGTATGTAGTAAAGCCTCAATATATGTTAACAGTTATTGTTTTAAAAAGAAAATAAGCCATTTAAATATATTTCAGTATTGGGGAAGGTACACAAATTTGAAGCAAAGTTCTTAAAGACTTTTTTTTTTTTTTTCGCAGTGAAATATCACATATTAAAGCTAATTTAAAATCTTGAGTATGTGAGAACCATTTTATTTATTTTATTAAAAGCTGTGCAACTGAGAATTGACTTATGTAAAGTTTTATTAAGTTTGTCTTTTAGAGTTAAAAAATATGTACACATACATAAATAACTGCTTAATCTTGTCTTAAAGTTGTTGCCATATTATGTTAAAGTAATTTCACTCTAAACTATTTACCAAAATGGTTTTTGGTGATAAAGAGAAATAATGTTAAGAAAATAAATGAAAAATTGGCATCTTATTTTTTAGGGTAGACATTTAAATTAAAAAATGAGGACCTAGCATACAGTTTTTTTTTGTTTGTTTGTTTTGTTTTTGTTTTCCAGATAGGCTGGGTTATAGTTATGTTAGTAGAAGGTTTTAAAAAACAACTGTAAGGGCACCTGGGTGGCTCAGTGGGTTAAGCCTCTGCCTTTGGCTCGGGTCATGATCCCAGGGTCCTGGGATCGAGCCCTGCATCTGGCTCTCTGTTCAGCGGGGAGCTTGCTTCCTCCTCTCTCTCTGCCTGCTTCTCTGACTACTTGTGATCTCCATCTGTCAAATAAATAAATAAAATCTTAAAAAAAAAATAAAAAACAACTGTAGAATATTTGAAATAAGTCATTCTATCATAAGGCTTATGGCAGACATAGATTTGGTTTTGACTTGACTGTCTTAGATTTACTGGTTTTGTTTGTTTGTTTTATTTTCTTCCATCCTTCTTTGCTTGATGAATTTTCTCATCAGTTCAGTCAAGTTCAAAGTGAAGATTTCCTTGACTTTTTTTCAGTGGTTTTGAAGGGGAGGTAGGGGGATTCAGGGATACATAAGGAAATGTCAACAGAATATTTTTTTATAATATATGTTATAGTTAAATCTGATTTCTTTAGTTAGAAATCTTTATTTATGATGTGGCATTGGAAGATGAAGGTTAAAAGCATCCATTGGGATACAGGCCTCTGAATCTAGACAGTTCTCAAAAATTCATAAAAACATTCATAATGAATGAGAATCACTGAGTAATGTTAATATTAGCTTAGATTGTAATGCTAAGTATTTTTAAGGAGTTTACAACTTTTTGGAATTATAAAAGGTGTTTTTTTAGACAATAGAGTAAAGAGAAATTTGATTCTTTGTTGGGTTGGATCTTATATTTTGCAATCTAGTATCATTAACAGTATACATATTATATAACTTTAAAAATATCATTGATATTAATCATTTTCTTTCTATGATTGAATGCTTATGTTGGAAATAAGTATAGCATTGAAAGTCTGTGTTTAATATTACGTGTGTCTGCTTTGAATTTCTTTTTTGATTGACATACATTACTCCTGAGTGAGACGCTTACTGTTGATAGTATTCTTAAATAATTTCTGCAGTCTACAATTAATAATTTAACTGCAGATGGCTTTCTGTTGATTCTATGTTATTTCATCTTATGATTATAAAATATGCCATAATATAGTAATTTATTTGGGGGATTTAATTAAACATTTGAGGATGAATATAGAGTCTTATAATCTTGAATTTTATTTTATTGTTTAGTAAATTTGTATATTATTCCGTAAGAGATGTGTGCTCAGGATAATGCAGAGATTTTAAAACTTAGGGGAAACAGAAATATTTCAAAACTATTTCCTAGCAATAAAATTCTACATGTCTCCCTATTTGAAAATATCTTTTAATTATTGGGTTTACAGATTTCACAGTTTGGTTTAAATCTGAAAGTTTTCAGTATTTCTTAAATGAATAAGCCAACGAAAGTTAGTGTAAAATATTTCAATTTTATATTTTTATATTCAGTATATAACCCATATTCATACGTAGTATTTTGCTTTATTAGTAGAAATTTCTCATTGTTAGATGTAATCATTCCTACCAAGGGATATTTTAAAGTATCAGTGATAACCATATTTTCAGATTAATAAGAAGCTAAGAGAAATATATAGTGTTTATTCAGCAAGTATTTTGGTGTCTGAAAAGTATTGAGACTATGATTTAAGTTTGGTTATTTCCTAATTAAATATTATTTAGGAAGAGAAAAACATTAGTAGCAAAGTAAAATGCAGTGTTATATGTGCTATAACACGTGATGTGAAAGAAACTTAGAGCAGTGCTTAAGACTTTTTGAGGTTTGCAGGTTTTTGTGACATTGTGATGTTTCGTTCATTTATAAGGAATTGAATATTTCTAGGTGGTAAGAGAAAGAAGGGGTTTGTTGTTCAGGGAGCACTATGTGCAGAGGTGTGGAGGCATTTAGAGAGCAGGGCTTCGAAGAGGGCACTGTGGACCATGAAGCTGACTGGAAATGTAGGCTATAAAAGTTTTTTGGGTCTTATGGCAATAATTTTGGATATTATTCTGTAAGCATTGGTGAGGGATTAAAGAATTTTGAGCAGGAGAAGAACCTGTACCCATTTCCATTTTTGTAAGATTATTGTGGTCATACTGTGGAAGATGAGGGTAGAAAAGTCAATCAGGGAAATTTCTACAGTACAAGAAAGAGAGTACCTGAACTAAGTGGCAGTGAGAGTAGAAAGGGAGAGGTTAAAGGAGATAGAGTCAGTCCCACAGGTTTTGATGATTAATTGGTTGTTGAGGTTCACAATGGTTTTTTTTTTTTTTGGATCACTCAAGATGGGTATCTAGTTCGAGCTACTACTCATTGACATAGGGACTAATAGAAAGAGGGCATAGTTTTGGGATAGGGGTGGACTTTAGTAGTAAACATGGCCTTTTTAAAAATTTAAATTCCATTAATTAACATATAACATATTATTAGTTTCAGAGGTAGAGTTCCGTGATTTATCAGTCTTATCTAACACCCAGTGCTCATTGCGTCATGTGCCCTTCTTAATGTCCATCACCCAGTTATTCCTCCCCTCTAGCAACCCTCAGTATGTTTCCTATGATATAGAATCTCTTACAGTTTGTCTCCCTCTCTGAATTCATCTTGCTTCATTTTTTCCTCTCTTCCCCATGATCCTGTTTTTTTTTTTTTTCCTTAAATTCCACATATGAGTGAGATCTTATGACACTTCTCTTTCTGATTGACTTATTTCACTTAGCAAAATAACCTCTAGTTCTGTCCATGTGGTTGTAAAGGATTTCATTTTTTTTTTTTTTTTTCTGGATGGATGAGTAGTAGTCCATTGCATACCACATCTTTTTTTTTTTAAATTTTTTAAATTTTTTTAAAGACTTTTATTTATTTGAGAGTGAGAGAGAGTGTGAAGAGGAGAAGGGAGAAGCAGACTCTCCATGGAGCCGGGAGCCCAATGTCAGGCTCAATCCCAGGACTTTGGGATCATGACCTGAGCCAAAGGCAGTCACTTAACCAGCTGAGCCACCCAGGTGCCCCATACCACATGTTTTTTTAATCATGCATCTGTTGATAGACATCTTGGCTCTTTCCATAGTTAGCTATTGTGGACATTGGTGCTATAAACACAAGGGTGCAGGTACTTCTTTGGATCACTACATTTGTACGTTTGGGGTAAATACCCAGTAGTGTAATTGCTGGGTTGTAGGGTAGCTCTATTTTCAACTTTTTGAGGAGCCTACATACTGTTTTCCAGAGTGGCTGCACCAGCTTGCATTCCCACCAACCGTATAAGAGGGTTCCCCTTTCTGCACATCCTTGTCAACATTTGTCATTTCCTGACTTGCTAATTTTAGTCATTCTTACTGGTGTAAGGTGGTATCTCATTGTGGTTTTGATTTGTATTACCCTGAAGCCAATTGATGGTGAGAATTTTTTCATGTTCCTGTTGGCCATCTGTGTCTTTGGAGAAATGTCTGTTCATGTCTTATGCCCATTTCTTGATTGGATTATTCTTTAGATGTTGAGTTTAATATGTCCTTTATAGATTTCAAATACTAGTTCTTTATCTGATAAGACATTTGCAAATATCTTCCCCATTCTATCAGTTGTCTTTTGGTTTTGATGACTTTGCTATGCAAAATCTTTTTATCTTGGTAAAGTCCCAATAGTTCATTTTTGCCTTTATCCTCTTGCATTTGGAGTTGTGTCTAGCCACAGTTTGTTGCAGCCAAGGTTGAAGAGGTTGCTGCTTGTTCTCCCATAAGATTTTGATGGATACCTGTCTCACATTTAGGTCTCTCATTCATTTTGAGTATGGTGTAAGGAAATGGTCCAGTTTCATTCTTCTGCAAATGGCTGTCCATTTTCCCAACACCATTTGTTGAAGAGACTGTCTTTTTTCCATTGGATATTTTTTTCCTGCTTTGTCAAAGATTAGTTCACTGTAGAGTTTGAGGGTCCATTTTTGGATTCCATTGATCTTTATGTCTGTTTTGTGCCAGTACTATACTGTTGTGATGATTATAGCTTTGTAATAAGCTACTAGCTTTGGTTTTCTTTTTCAACATTCCTTTGTCTATTCAGGTCTTTTCTGGTTCCTTACAATGTTTAGGATTATTTGTTCCAGCTCTGTGAAAAAAGTTGATGGTATTTTGATAGGGATTACACTAAATGTGTGGATTACCCTAGATAGCATAGACATTTTACACGGTGTTTGTTCTTCCAATCTGTTTTTCTGTTTCTTTTTGTCTTTCTCAATTTCTTTCTTGAGTGTTCTATAGTTTTCTGAGTTCAAATTCTTTGCCTCTTTGGTTAGGTTTATTTATAGGTATCTTACAGTTTTTGGTGCAATTGTAAATAGGATAGACTGCTTAATTTCTCTTCTGTCTCATTGTTAGTGTATAGAAATATAGCTGATTTCTGTGTATTGACTTTATATCCTATCACTTTGCTGAATTCCTCGATGAGTTCTAGCAATTTTGGGGTGAAGTCTTTTGGGTTTTCCATGTAGAGTATCATGTCATCTGCAAAGAGTGAGAGTTTGACTTCTTCTTTGACAGTTCAGATGCCTTTTATTTCTTGTTTTCTGATTGCTGAGGCTAGGACTTCTAGTACTTTGTTGAGCAGCAGTGGTGATAGTGGACATCCCAGCCATGTTCCTGACTTAGGAGAAAAGCACTCAGTTTTTCCCAATTAAGAATGGTATTTGCTGTGGGCTTTTCACAGATGGCTTTTATGGTATTGAGGTATCTTACCTCTATCACTACACTGTGAGGAGTTTTAATTAAGAAAGGATGCTGTACTTTGTCAAATGCCTTTTCAGCATCTATTGAGAGTATCATATGGTTCCTGTTCTTTCTTTTATTAATGTATTGTATCACATTGATTGATTTATGGATGTTGAACCAACCTTGAAGCCCAGGAATAAATCCCACTTGCTTGTGGTGAATAATCTTTATAATGTACTGTTGGATCTTATTGGCTGGTATTTTGGTGAGAATTTTTGCATCTGTGGTTATCAAGGATATTGGTTTATAATTCTCCTTTTTTGATGGAGTCTCTGTCTGGTTTTGGGATCAAGGTAATGCTGGCCTCATCAAATGAGTTTGGAAGTTTCCCTTCCATTTCTATTTTTTGAAACAGTTTTGGGAGAATAGGAACTAATTCTTTAAATGTTTGATAGAATTCCCCTGGGAAGCCGTCTGGCCCTGGGCTCTTCTTGTTTTTGGGAGATTTTTGATGACTGCTTCAGTCTCCTTACTGGTTATGGGTCTGTTCAGGTTTTCTATTTCTTCCTGGTTCACTTTTGATAGTTTATATGTCTCCAGGAATGCATCTATTTCTTGCAGATTGTCAAATTTGCTGGTGTATATTTGCTCATAGTATATTCTTATAATTGTTTGTATTTCTTTGGTGTTGATTGTGATCTCTCCTCTTTCCTTTCTGATTTTATTTACTTGGGTCCTTTCTCTTTTCTTTTTGATAAGTCTGGCCAGGGGTTTAATAACATTATTAATTCTTTCAAAGGATGAGCTCCTAGTTTCATTGATCTGTTCTACTGTTCTTTTAGTTTCTATTTCATTGATTTCTGCTTTGATTTTTATTACTTCTCTTCTCCTGCTGGGTTTAGGCTTTCTTTCTGTTCTTTCTCCAGCTCCTTTAGGTGTTAAGGTTAGGTTGTGTATTTGAGACCTTTCTTGTTTCTTGAGAAAGGCTTGTATGGCTATATACTTTCCTCTCAGGACTGCCTTTGCCGTCTCCCAATGATTTTGAACAGTTGTGTTTTCATTTTCATTTGTTTCCATGCATTTTTTTCAATGCTTCTTTAATTTCCTGGTTGAGCCATTCATTCTTTAGTAGGATGCTCTTTAGCCTCCATGTATTTGAGTTCTTTCTGACTTTCCTCTGTGATCAAGTTCTAGTTTCAGAGCATTGTGGTCTGAAAATATGCAGGGAATGATCCCAATATTTTGGTAGCAGTTGAGACCTGATTTGTGACCCAGGATGTGATCTATTCTGGAGAATGTTCCATGTGCACTCAAGAAGAATGTGTATTCTGTTGTTTTAGGGTGGAATGTTCTGAATATACCTATGAAGTCCATCTGGTCCAGTGTTTCATTCAAAGCCCTTGCTTCCTTGTTGATCTTCTGCTTAGATGATCTGTTCATTGCATTGAGTGGGGTGTTAAAGAACCCTAATATTATTTTATTATTATCAATGTGTTTCTTTAATTTATTTTTAATTGGTTTATATAATTGTTTTCTTTCTTGTTAGGGACATAAATATTTACAGTTGTTAGAACTTCTTGTTAGTTAGACCCTTTAATTAAGATATAGTTTCCTTCTTCATCTCTTATTAGAGTATTTGGATTAAAATCTAATATGTCTGATATAAGGATTTTTATGCCAGCTTTCTTTTGATGTCCATTAGCATGGTAAATTGTTTTCCACCCCATCACTCTCAATCTGGAGGTGTCTTTGGTCTAAAATGAGTCTCTTCAGACAGCATATTGATGGGTCTTGCTTTTTTATCCATTCTGAAACAATCTGTCTTTTGATTGCAGTAGTTAGCCCATTTACATTCAGAGTAACTATTGAAGGATATGAATTTAATGCCATTGTATCACCTGTACAGTCACTGTTTCTGTATATTGTCTCTGTTCCTTTCTGGTCTATGTTATTTTTGGGCTCTCTCTGCTTAAATGATCCCTTTTAGTATTTCTTAGAGGATTGTTTTAGTGATCACAAATTCTCTTAATTTATGTTTGTTGTTGAAGCTTTTCAATTTGTCCTTTTATTTTGACTGACATCCTAGCTCAAATAGGTATTCTTGGCTGCATATTTTTCCAATTTAGCACCCTGGATATGGATATATCATGCCAGTCCTTTCTGGACTGCCAGGTCTCTGTGACTAGGTCTGCTGCCATTCTAATATTTCTACCCTTGTTGGTTATGGACCTGTTGTCCTGAGCTGCTTTCAGGGTTTTCTCTTCGTCTCTGAGATGTGAAAGTTTCACTGTTATATGTTTGGGTGTTGACCTGTTTTTATTGATTTTGAGGGGGGTTCTCTATGTTTCCTGAACTTGAATGCCTGTTTCTTTCCCAAGGTTAGGGAAGTTCTCTGCTATAAATTGTTACAGTATACCTTCTGTCCTCCCTTTCCTCTTCTTCTGGGATCCCAATTATTCTAATACTGTTTTGCTTTGTGGTATCACTTAATCTCTCAAATTCTCCCCTTGAGATCTGGGGGTAATCCCTTTTTTCTCAGCTTCTTTATTGATCATCATTTTGTCTTCTATATCACTAATGCTCTATTTTTCATATATCCTAGCATTTAGAGCCTTCATTTTTTATTGCATCTTGTTAATTGCCTTTTTGATTTTAACTTGGTTATATTTAGTTTTTTAAATAATACCCAGAAAGAGATTCTTTAGTGTCTAATATGTTTTTTGCAAGCCCAGGCAGTAGCTTTGTAATAATTTTTTTCTGAATTTTGTTTCTGACATCTTACTTATATTCATACTCATTAGGTCCCTGGCAGTCAGTACTGCCTCTTGTTCTCTTTTTGGAGGTGAGTTTTCCCGTCTTGTCATTCTGTCCAGAGCAGACTAGATGAATGTGAGAAGAAAATACTCCTAGTCTCCAGCCCCAGAGACAACAGTGATCTCAGAGAAATATAAACTAGATAGAGACCTGAAGGTGGAAAGTAAATAAATAAAAATTAAAAACAAAAGAAAGAAACTATAAACAGATGAACAGCATATAGTAATACACTGGCTCTTCTGTGTATTTTCGTTTGCTTCTTAGAAAATTAGATCCCAAAATTATAAAGAAAGAAAAACTTACATATGTCCAGAAATAAATTTAAATACAATGAAAGGGTAGGCTATAACTACAAAAATGAAAAAGAGAACAAAAAGGAACATAGACAGGTGAACAGAATAGAGCAATATGCTATATCCTGGGTGTGTTTTATGTAGTTTGTTAGAAGCAAAAAAAATCTCAAAATTGGAAAACTATATACACACACACACACACACACACACACACACACCAAAAAAAATTATTGAAAGGATAGAATGTAATTGTAAAGATGAAAATTAAAAAAGACTAACAAAACAAAAAAGAAAAAAGAGAATATGATCAGATAGGTGAAGAGAGCATAGCCATTCATTAGATTCTGGGTGTAATTTGGTCTGTTTGTTGGAAGAAATTGCATTTCAAAATTGTAAAGAAGGAAAAACCCATATATACAAATATAAAATTAAATACCATGAAAGGATAGAATACAACTGTAAAAATGAAAATTAGAAATGATTTTTAGAAAAGTTGATAAAATAAATTGGTTGAGAAAGAAAAGAAAAAAATTAAACTTGAAAGATTAAAGAGTCATAGGAAAATACCCCATGAATTCTATATGCTATTTTCCCCTAGGCTGGAGTTTTGCAGTTCTCTATGATTGGTAGATTTGGTGTTAGCTGGTTGTTCTTGATGATCTTCTGGGGGAGGGGACTGTTGTGTTGATTCTCAAGTGTCTTTGCCCGAGTTGGAATTGCTCCTCTGATGCCAGGGGCCAGGCTAAATAATCTGCTGTGGATTGCTCTATGTGGCTTTTGTTTCTTGAAGGTTTTCTCCAGAGCTTTAGAGGATGAAAATGAAAATGGCAGCCTCCTAGTCTCCAGCCCCAGAGGCAAAAACTGGAGGCCTCACTGCTCAGTGTGTCCTCAGGGGAAAGTAGTCAGTCATTCCCATCTCCCTGGTCTCCCTTCATACCCTGTGCTCACCCAACCTGTGACCTCGTGTTTCCATCTCAGGCTCTTGACCCTGCTTCGAGTCTCTAAACATTGCAGAATCCTGTGTCATGCAAATGTCCTGGTCCTCCTGAGGGAGGAAGGGGGTTCTCACTCGTTCTGCATCTTGCTGGGTCTTTACCTGGTGAGTGGTTTCCTGAGTTTGTGGTTTATGGCAGCCCCAAGCTGAGAGCCCACTCCTGGGCTTGCTGATTACAGCCGGCTTTCCTGCTCTAACACCTGGGAACTCTGCTGTACTGAGGCTCCCTCTGTCTTCCTGTGACTCTGAGGACCCTGAGGCCACGCTGCTAGTGTTCTGCCCCACTTTGTCACCCTTCAGGCAGGGATGTCCCTCCCCTGAGCAGACACAAAAGTTCCGATTTTGTGCTCTGCTGTTAGGTCACTTTCCAGTAGCTGGGGTAAGGAGACTCCCTACTCCCTGAGGTTTATCTTCCCATATACTGCTACGGATTCACTTCTGTGCACCTCCTACCTTGCAGAAAGTGGTCACTATTCTATTTGTAGATTTGTAATTTGTATCTATTTTCTTAGATCTTCAGTTGAGTTCGCAGGTGTTCAGAATGATTTGAAAGCTATCTAGCTGAATTCCTGGGAGCAGATGAAACTAAGGTCTCCTACTCCTCTTGGACCTGTCCATCATTTTTGAGATGTCAGAGAATAGTAGCTTAATGAATGTCCAGCTGGGCAGTTGGATGTGTATAGATCTGGAGCCCAGGAGATAGAAATTTTGAAGTTAGCATATGGTACCCAAACTCATTTCATCAATTTTATTTTTTGGTTTGTTAATGACTCTCTAAGAAAAAGGTAAAAATAATGAAAGTAAGGAGAATTTAAAAATTGGGTTAGAGAAATTTTGGAAAAATTAATGTCTGTGTAGTCTATTTTGGATTTCAGGGAAACTGGGGTTTATTTCTACTGCCAGTAAATTTGAATTCTTTGCCACCAGCTGTCTCATGTGATCAGTGAAGTCGTATCAAGGGAAAGGAGGACAGATAATGACCAAGCTGTTCTGGATACATAGAAATTTAGGGGATGCCCACTTTTTAATGTATAGTCAATTTACCTGGGCATTATCTGTGGGGGTTTCTTATTGTATGCATCAACATTTCTTTGAGTTGATGTGGGAAATTGAGAGTTGAAAATAAAATCACTACGGTGAGCAAAAATAATTGTTTTGGTGCTATTACTACTCATTTATTTCAAGACCGAAGAAATAAATTGGTATAATATTTAATAACCCAACATTTCTTATGTATCATATATAATATGTATATGTATCATTATATATGAGTGTGAGTTTTGGATGCTTTGTTATTTCCAGGACAATTTAAATCTGTGCTTTAATTATTTTAAATGAAGTTGCATATGAGTTAAAAATTTTATATTTGGGGGCGCCTGGGTGGCTCAGTGGGTTAAAGCCTCTGCCTTCGGCTCAGGTCATGATCTCAGGGTCCTGGGATCGAGCCCCGCATCGGGCTCTCTGCTCAGCGGGGAGCCTGCTTCCCTTCCTCTCTCTCTGCCTGCCTCTCTGCCTACTTGTGATCTCTGTCTGTCAAATAAATAAATAAAATCTTTAAAAAAATTTATATTTGGACTTTTGAAATTGTAGTATTCTGTGTATCATGGAAATATTTTTGTTAATTTTTAAATTATGATATGTGTAAACATACAGAAAAGCAAAGTTGAACATATTGTACTGCCATATATATTTGAGATTGCTGGATATCCCATCAACTTACAGAACATAATTTAAACACCATTTATAATAACCCCCAAAATAAATACCAGGGACTAAATTCAACAAAAGATGTGCAAGACTTCTTTGGTAAAAATTGAATAAATTTATTGAAAGATGGAAGAACTAAATAAATGGAGAGAGATACTATGCTCTTGGGTGGGAAAACAAAGAATAGAGATTCTCCCAAAGTGACACCATCAAGTTCAATATAATTCTGATCAAAATCTCAACTCATATTTTTTACAGCATTTCACAGTCTGCTTTTAAGATTGACATAGAAGAGTAAGGGTCAAGAAGAATGAAACAGTTTTGAACTATTATGGTTAGATTCCCCCTACTACATATCAAATTTATACCTTAAGGTATAAAACAATAGTAAATTAACTAGTGGATAATGACACAGGTGAATAAACTAATGGAACAGTCTACCTTTCACTCTTTGCCTAACTCCTCTTTGTATACAACTATGTGCTAGCCCACTCAGACTGTATATGCCAACATCATGCTGGGAATTGTAGTATTGTGCCTTTGGTATTGCTGCTCTCTGCAGAATTCCCTTCATCCCCATAGACTATACTTTACTGATTCTAAGATGCATTATTATTTTATGTCCTGCTAAGAAAAAGTTGCCAATTAAACTGACATATCATCATTGCTGGGTATATTCTGTTTCATAGATTTTAAAACATGAAAACATGTGTCTTAGGATCTTTGGAACATGGAATTTAAAATGCCAGGGTATCTAGAAAGAATATTCCCTGGTTTTTCTTATCTGAAAGTAAGTTCTGTCACTAAGAATTTGCATTTATCTTATCTTTTTGTGAAAATTTTATAACTGATATATACAAAACCTTTTCCTCTCAGTATTCTCTTTCTGAATGTATGCCTCTTTGATGATAATCCTAACAGGACCAAGAGTTAACAAATATTGAGCACCTACTGTGGGCTGCCTGGTTGACTCTGTCGGGTTGGTTAAGCATCTGACTCTTGATTTTGGATCAGGTCATGACCTTGGGGTTGTGAGATCAAGCCCCATGAGGCCTCTGAGCTAGGCATGGATCCTTCTTGGGATTGTCTTTCTCATTCTGCTGTACCTCCCCCCTGCCAACTTCTCTTAAGAAAAAAAGAAATACCGAACACCTACTGGATATCCTGTGGTAGTTACTCTAAGGATATTATCTTGATCTTTAGGCAGCTCTGCAAGGCAGTTACTGTTACACAAATTTTTATGTTGGAAACTGGATCTTGGAATTTAAGATTATAGAACTAGGATTGGAACCACAGACTGCTTGACTGAAAAGCTATGACATATCACATCACACTGCATTTCTGCCTCTCTACTTCCCTACCCTGATTACAGTGAGCTATTTGAGGGTAGAAACCATGTATTTTGCATCTTTGTATTCTCCATATCATCTTATTCATTTCTTGAACATAATGGGTTGTTATATTAGTCAAGAATAACAGTGTATCAAGCACTTCACTTTCATTATCTCATTTAGTTCACAAAATAAATAATCATAATCATTAATACTATAGTTACCCTTTTTTGTACATGAGAAAACCCAGGCAAAGAGCTGGTAAGTCATTGTCCACCATGTCACTGTTGGTAAGTAGAGGAGTTCCAGTTTGTCTAACAAAGCCTACATTCTTCTCTCTGTTTTGGTTTTTTCCTTCCTCCCTCCCTCCTTTCCTCCCTCCCCCTGCCTCTCTCCTCTCTCCTCTCTCTCTTTCTTTCTTTCAAGATTTTATTTATTTGACAGACAGAGATCACAAGTAGGCAGAGAGGCAGGCAAAGAGAGAAGGAAGGGGAGCAGGCTCCCTGCTAAGCAGAGAGCCCGATGTGGGGCTTGATCCCAGGACCCTGGGATCACGACGTGAGCTGAAGACAGAGGCTTAAATTAAACCACTGAGCCACCCAGACGCCCCTCATTGTGCCAATTTCTAATTATCTTAAACTCTGACCAAACTATAAACTCTTTTCAGTATGAAACCAATAACATAATTAGTGATGATGTTATTTTTGTTATTTTTTCTCAGAGACATTTCTTCTGGAGCCCTAAGCCCTTTTGCTTCAATTTAGATTTCTTTTGTCTCTTTTCTTTGTTAGATCCCTATTTTTCCTGTTTTCTTTATTCCCTCTTGTTTTAATTCTCAGTTTTAATTCCTCTGATGGTTTTTTGAGAAAGAATGCATGAAGGTTACATTTTGCCCCTGTGGATAATTTAAAGTGATAAATTGATGTGTTGTTAATTCTTTAACTACAATAAAACCTGCTCTTTTTTCCCAAACTGCCCAATAGTAAAAATGAATTGTTTCTTATTCTGTAGTAAGATAATTTAGGAGAAAAAAATATGGTGAACTTTTAGCTTGTTGAAACTTTTCCCCTCCAGTTTGCTACTGTCAAAGATTTCAGATTTAATTTAACAAATGATGAAACACAAAGAGATTTAGAGAAAGCACGGTTAATATAACTCCTCATATTAAAGAGGTAATGTCAGTTATAAAGAGTGTCATGGCTCTGTTTTCATTGATCTAATGGCATTTACTTTAAATAATTCTTGGTTTAAATTAAAACATCTAAATTGTAGTGTTTAAAGGCAATTATAAGTTAATTTCCATATAAAGATGTCCAAGGTACCATCTAAATATAGGCTAAATGGAAAAAATATCTTTTATAATTGCCTATGGAAAAAAATTAACCAGAATATGCATGTTGCCTTATCTTTTATGGTTTTTAAGTGGAAGCTTTCTGTTTCTGACATTGCAGAGGAGGCTTTTCTCATAAATAACCACCCATAAATCATTTCAAAATGTCTAAGTAAGGGCCTGAATAATAATTTTTTTCTTGAGTAGTCTGCAAATGACAACTCAGTCATTAACTACTTTAGGATAAAAGCATTTTCTAACATTGAGCTTCACTCACAATTCTATAACTTGTTTGGATTGGCATATGCTGTTTATAGTATTGTATTTGACTTGTTAGATGTCTTTTTTTTTCCCCCCTTAGTAAGAAATTTTACTGTTAGTTAGCTTGTCAGACATCATTATAAATAGGGGGATAAAAATCTTGGTGGTAGATTGCAGTGTTTTATACTGAGCATTATTGATCCATAAAGACTTACAGTATATTATTCTAAGGTTGTCATTGCTGGAAAGGACTGAGGAAGGATTAAGGAACTACATTGACAGAAGTCATCATTTTAATGGCAGGCAATTTAGTTTGAGGTAACTGAAGCAGGGAAAAATGCAATCAATCATCACAGCAAGGATTTTCACAAATGTTTACCAGTCTATAATGAATGTTGTGTAGATCATCAAGGTCATTTGATAGTTTCTCTGAAAGTAATGTTTTCATATTCTTACAAAGCAATTCTAGTATTTTGAATAAACTACTATGTCTAATTCCTAAAGTTCTGTGGTACATTGACTTAGTGAAATACAAAATTTTAGCAGGTTGGGAAACATGAAAAAAATCAACTAATTCATTGAGCATTTCATTTTATTCTTGGAACTAGAAATGTTATTTTCTCCCCAGTGGTAGTTTCCTCAAGTGTCTGGCTAAGGAATATACATAAAGGATAATTGAGTATTGCATCATCTTTACTTTGTTATTTGTTTTCAAGTTTTGATGTAGTGTTAAAAATTTTATGTTTAACAGCTCTTCATATTGTTTTCTTTTGATTATCTTGAAGGGGAAATCTACATGCAGTATATAAATTCCCTTCTATCCAGGATTCCCCATCCATTTAGTTCTGGAATTGTACACAGGAGGGATTGCTGTCTTAGGAGATTCGAACCGGTTAGGAAAGTGAGGATATATGTTGCTCCCTGGTTGGGAAAGCTTTAGAAGTAGTTTTGGGTTCAGATTTAGGCTCTGTCTTTTACTGGATGGGTGCTCTAGTCAAGAGGAATAAACCTTTTCTGCGGAATGGGAATAATCATACCTTGCCCATGTGGTGGTTGTGAGGATTAATCTCATAATTTTAATCTCAGTTTTTGTTTTATAGTTCTTGATACAAAATAGCACTTCAAAGATGTTTAATTTCATTCTTCTTCTCCACCTCTCCTTTATGAGTGCAAAGACAAAACAGTTGATCTTTTCAATGGCAATAGTGGTAGGTAGAAGGGAGGCATGGTTATTATTTTACTTTCCAATGAAGATATACTCAGAGCAAGTCACAATAGGCTTATCACAGGCCAAGACTATTAGAAGGTTAAAATTGTGGCTTAAAAATTGTTTTAATGATTTTATGTAACTCTTTTGATTTAATTTACTACATCCGTCTCCCCATCAAAAAAAACACCTGGCTTAATTTATTTGACCAAATGGTTTATTGGAGGCTTGTGTCATAAGTACTATTTCAGTCAATCAGAACTATCATTGTAGTTTTATGCTGAAGGAACTATCCCTGTCATCTACTTTATAAATTACACATTTGCATTTCATTCAGCATTCATGGCAAGTAATCTTAAAGGTCATTAAGTTCTTTTTGTCTGTCTCTTTGTCCCCATATCTATCTATCTATCTAGAATTCTGAGTGAATTGATAGTTATTTGTGGAGAGAGTGTTCATATAGTTGAGAAACTCTGGTTTTGGGGTTGCACAGACCTGAATTCTAATTGTGAGTCAGTCACTTCCTTTGTTTAGATTTTAATCTCCCTGTTTCTTAGTTACCTTATATTCTTAATTAGGATGCTAAGAGTACTTGGGGCACCTGGGTGGCTCAGTTGGTTAAGCATCTGACTTGATTTCAGCTCAGATCTTGATCTCAGGGTTGTGAGTTTAAGCCCCATGCTGGGCTCAACTCGTGGTGTGGAGCCTACTTTAAAAAAATAAAAAGTATACTAATAGTACCTAAATCTGTAGTTCTGTTTTTAACTAATTAAGATAACATATGCGTCTTGAAAAAAAGAGAACAAAGCTGGAGGATCACACTTCCTGATTTCAAACTATGTGAAAATACCGTAATAATCAAAACTGTGTGGTACTGGCATAAAGACATACAGATGGGTTAATAGAACAGAATAGAGAACCCAGAAACAAACCCACATAGATGGTCAATTGATATATGACAAAGGAGCCAAGAACATAATGGGAAAAGGACAGTTTCTTAAATAGTGATACTGGAAAGATTGAATAGCCACATGCAAAAGAATGAAATTGGACCCTTATCTTACACCATACACAAAAATTAACTCAAGATGGATTAATGACTTGAAAGTATGACCTGAAACCATAAAACTCCTAGAAATAAACATAGGTGGTAAGCTCCTTGACATTAGTCTTGGCAATGATTTTTTGAATTTGATACTAACAGTCAAAGGCAACAAAAGCAAAAATAAGCAAGGGGGACTACATCAAACTGAAAAACTTTTTTGTACAGTGAAGGAAACCATCAACAAAATGAAAGCACAGCCTACTGAATGAGAAAAAATCTTTTCAAATCCTGTATCTGATAAGGGATTAATATCCAAAATATATAAAGAACTTATACAACTCTAGGGCAAAATAACAATCAGATCTTTTAAAATGGGCAGAGGATCTGAATAGATATTTTTTCTAAAGAGGACAAACAGATGGCCAACAGTTTCATGAAAGGGTGATCAACATCATTAGTTGCAACTGACCCTCAGAACAATGTACTGCTTTAATCCATGAGAAATTTAATTAGTTACCAAGCATGCTTAGATGTAGCTTAAGAAAAACATTACTGGCAACAGGCCTCTGGGGGAGAGGATGATAGACGTCATTGAAGCTGAGCAGCTGGGAATGCCCAGCTTGCTCACAGTGGAACACTGCCTGCTTCATTTTTCTGTTATCTCTCCTTCCCCAGAGAGCACCTGCAGTTAGTCAGACAATCCTTTTGTTTGGGCTTGCCCACTATAGGTCATGTACTACGTGACCAGACACATTTTGCCTTTCTTCTTACTTATCTACAGGACTCATGGTCAATGTGTAACCTACTCTGGCTTCTTTATTGGTTGTTACCTACTTTCTAATAAGTATGAGACTGAGAAGTTGTTTGGGGCAGCAGTCTTTTCTTCTGTCATCCCCTGTTCCCATTCTCTTGCAGGTAACTTGTTTGTGCCTCATTCTTCTCCCCTGCCCTGTGGGAAGTGGCAGTTAGTCACCAGAGAAGTGCAAATCAAAACCACAATGAGGGGGCGCCTGGGTGGCTCAGTGGGTTAAGCCTCTACCTTCGGCTCAGGTCATGATCCCAGGGGCCTGGGATCGAGTCCCGCATAGGGCTCTCTGCTCAGCAGGGAGCCTGCTTCTCCTCATCTCTCTCTCTGTCTCTTTGCCTATTTGTGATCTCTCTCTCTGTCAAATAAATAAATAAAATCTTAAAAAAAAAAAAAAAAACCACAATGAGATATTGCATCACATCTGTTAGAATGGCTGTTCTGGAAACAGAAGAGATAACAGGTGTTCGTGAGGATATTGGTGGGAATGTAAATTGGTGCAGCCAGTGTGAAGTTTCTCAAAAAGTTGAAAATAGAATTGCCAAATGATAGAGCAATTTCACTTTTTTATATTTATCTGAAGGAAATGAAAATGCTAATTTTAAGGTACATGCGACCCTCATGTTCTATGAAGCATTATTTACAATAACTAAGACATGAAAAAAAAGCAATAACTGAGACATGGAAGCAACCTAAGTGTCCATCAGTGGCTGAATGGACAGAGAAAATGTGGCATATATGCAGTTGACCATTGAAAATCGCAGGGGCTAGGCCTACCAACCCCCTGTGCAGTGGAAAAATCCATGTATTATTGACTGGAAGCCTTACCTATGATAATTGATTAACACATATTTTGTATAATATATGTATTATATACTGCATTCTTGAAGTAAACTGGAGAAAAAAATGTTAAGATCATAAGAGAAAATACATTATGATGCTATATTGTATTTATCAAAAAAAAACCCACATTTAAGTGGACCTCTGCAGTTCAAAGCCATTTTGTTCAAGGGTCAGTTGTGTGCATGTGCGTGTGTAACATATACACATAGTGGATTAGTATTCAGCCATAGAAAAGGAAACCTTGACAGTTGTGACAACATGGCTGGGCTTTGAGGGCATGATGTTAAGTGAGAAGAGGCAGCAAAAGAAAAATACCGTATGTTCTCACTTACCTGTAGAGTCAAAACAAAAAAAACCCAAACCCAACCAACTCATGGAGAATAGAGTGGTGGTTATGAAAGGTGGGTGGAGGTGGTTACAAGGTATAAACTTCAGTTATAAAGTAAAAGTCATGGGATACAACATATAGCATGGAGTCTTTTGTTGATTATACTGTGTTATGCATTTGAAAATTGCTAAGAGAGTAGATCTTAAAAGTTCACATCATGAGAAAATGTAAATATATGTGGTGATGGATGTTAACTAGACTTGTGATCATTTCACAATATATACAAATATGGAAAATATGGAATCATTATATTCTATACATGAAACTAACGTAATGTTACATATCAATTCTCAAGATCTCTGAAGAGTTCTTACCTATGTTTCCTTTCTCGTTTTCTTACTAAGTGCTTGGAAGGCTTTTTTCCAACAGGGTGAAAAGAGCTTCAAGAAATATTAACATGTCACAAATAGATAGATAGCAAAACCTCTCATTTATACTTGAGTCTTCCTGAGCATATTATTTTATAGTTTTTACAGTTTGTAATCTCTTGGCAGGTATACCCAACTCAAACCATGTACCAGTCCACAAATGTTTTCTCATGAAGTTGCCTGTAAGGATAGTTTCCTTCATGGTAGAGGCCCATCTTCACAGTGTGTTCATTGTAGCACCTTCCAATTTTTTCTCCACAGTTTGAATCTATGTTGTAATGAATAAAGAGAACTTCTGTGGGTTTTCCAGGTTCGGGGGCTTAGCAGCAATCTTAACTTGCTTTGTACTTTGCATACATGGTATGTGTGTGTGTGTGTTGCCATCGATCAGATTACTAAATGGATAGAGGAAGAACTGAAAAAGCCTGGGAGTCCAGACTCATTTCATGGAGTAAGTCTTGAGTTTGGAGCAACTCTCTTCCTTTCCAATGTTTCTTTTCCTCAGGAATGATCCTTTGTTTAGCTGAGCTTGGGCCTGGAATTTAGAAGGCCCTTAATAAAAGTGTGATGAATAAATATAAATGAATGGGTGAAATGAATGTCCTCTTGAGCCCATAGATTTCTTTTCTCACCAAAATCAATCTGGCTAGAGAGTGGGAGGCGAAGTAGCTGCCAACATGGATATGACTTGGATATTTGTAGGATTATTAGTGAGGCTAGGCTTTTAGCAGACAGAAAGGGAAGCAAGCTCCAATGTAGTGATTTATTTCAGTGGTTCACTAGGGACAGTGAGACTTTTCAGATGTCATGATTTCTGTCATGATTTGCTTAGTTACTAGGTATTGATTTTCATTAACTATAATCTTTCTTGTTGCTATTCTTTTCTTTTTTTACATCATCTTTTTTCACCAAAAAATCATCTTCCATCATTTCTACTGTTCACTTGGATGTAATTGGGAAGAGGTAGACATGCATGTGCACATGAGGAGAAAGGGAGAGGAGACAGATGTTTACCAAGAATTAGACTTTTGGAAGTAAATTTTAGCAATCTATTTTTCCTTATTACTAAGTGATTTTTCCTCCTTCCTGTAATACTAAAAAGGGATATAAGAGAAATATTTTAAGAAAATTGTTAACATAGAACTTTATATAAACTTTGTACTGAGAAAAGAAATTTTAAATGGCATTTATTCTCAAGGTTTATGGCTAATGAATACTCTCTTTCGTTTTAATAGATAAATTTCCTTAGGAACATGGTTTTTCACACAATGAATCTAAAGCTGTTAAGTGTATGACTTAACTGCATTTGGTATGTATGTTAGGGAGGCATCCTCTTTTCAGCCTATCACTGCAGAGGAGTGTAGAGAAATGCATCAGTTCTTCTTAGGGTATCTGCAGACATTGAGGGTTTCTCAATCTTTAAGGCTCCCTTTTCGTTCTTTTTTTTCCCCCAAGATTATTTATTTATTTATTTGACAGAGAGAGAGAGAGAGAGATCACAAGTAGGCAGAGAGGCAGGCAGAGAGAGGAGGGAAGCAGCTTCCCTGCTGAGCAGAGAGCCCCATGCAGAGCTCGATTCCAGGACCCTGAGATCATGACACGAGCTGAAGGCAGAGGCTTAACCCACTGAGCCACTCAGGCACCCCTCCCTTTTCATTCTTAAGTGCTTCTACTGTTTTTAAGAATGTAACTCTTGGGGTGCCTGGGTGGCTCAGTGGGTTAAAGCCTCTGCCTTCGGCTCAGGTCATGATCCCAGAGTCCTGGGATCGAGCCCCGCATCAGGCTCTCTGCTCAGCAGGGAACCTGCTTCCTCCTCTCTCTCTGCCTGCCTCTCTGCCTACTTGTGATCTCTGTCAAATAAATAAATAAAAAAAATCTAAAAAAAAAAAAAAAAAAGAATGTAACTCTTTGTGTGATAACATGCCTCCTTTTTATCTCCCATAGATGTCTTATAAATGACTGGGGACTGTTTACTTCTCTAATGTCTTTCAATCTACATGTTTGAAAACTTAAGGTTTAAAGTTGTTGAGGAGACCTGTTAGCTTTCGATACTTGCTACTGCTGCTTTTTTTGGTTTTGTCAAGATCTGCCTAGTCTCCTGAGGGGGCTGTAGCCATGCTACTTCACACTGATATTTGTAGTAATAGTAGGGGAAATGCATTTCAGGGTTGTACCAATGTTTTGTTTGGTATTTTAAGCAATACATTTGGGAAGAAAAACCTCATCTAAAAGATTTTAGCTGATATTCTTTGTCTTTTGAATGTCTGTTTTGTGGCAGATTCAAAGATAAACAATGCATAGTCCACTTAAAAAAAAAAAAAGATTTTATTTATTTATTTATTTGACAGACAGAGATCACAAGTAGGCAGAGAGGCAGGCAGAGAGAGAGGGGGAAGAAGGCTCCCCGCTGAGCAGAGAGCCTGACACGGGGCTCCATCCCAGGACCCCGGGATCATGACCTGAGCTGAAAGCAGAGGCTTAACCCACAGAGCCACCCAGGTGCCCCGCATAGTCCACTCTTTGGGGCACTCTTTGGGGCATAGTGGGTGGGTAGAGAGAATGAGGAGGAGATTCAATAATATTTTCATGTTCTTGTTTCATCTCAGATTGCTACAAGTGTGGAGAGTCCAGATTCTTCTGTGCACCAGCTTTATGATCATGTGGGGCCTGTGCTGATATTAAAAATAAATAAAAATGGAGGCACTTGGCTAGCTCAACCAGTATAACATGAAACTTGATTTCAACATTATGAGTTTGAGCCCCATGTTGGGAGTGGAGATTACTAAAAAAATAAAGTAAACCATATTAAAATAAATAAATAAATAAATAAAGACGATGGGATTTGGTGAGAGGAGGCACAAACAGAGCACAGAGGATTTTTGGCAGTGAAAATACACCAAACGACACATAATTATGGATACACTCCATTTTACATTGTTTAAACCCATGAAATGTATGACACCAAGAATGAACCATATTGTAAAGTATTATGCACTTTGGTCATTGTAGGTTCATCAGTTGTTAACAAATGTGGGGATGTTGTTAATGGAGAAGGTCATGCATGTGTCGGGGGAGGGGATAGCTGGGAAATATCTGTACCTTCCCCTCTATTTATTATGAACCTAAAACTGCGTTGAAAAGGAAATTTTTTAAAAAAGATTTTATTTTTAAGTAATCTCTACACCCATTGTGGGGCTTGAACTCACAACTCCAAGATCAAGAGTTGCATGCACAACCCACTGAGCCAGCCAGGTGCCCCCCAAAAAGAAATTCTTCATTAAAAAGTGAAGGAGTTCACACATTTATCTGTATCTGATAACTAAGCTTGATTGAGGTAGGCATATTGTGTACATTCTTTTTATTAAAGTCTTCAGATTATTCTTATCTTGGATTATCTTGAGGTAATGATTTTAGTACTTTTGCTCTGATCATGGATCTCATCTAAGCAATAGATTGAAAACTTTCATAACAGTAGGAGGAAATAATACATTCCAAGATAATTCATATAGTTGATTTTAAAATCCTTGAATTAAAAACCTATAAAAAAAGCGTTATAACATGTAGTAATTGCTACCAACCTCTTTAGAGTCGTGTTTATTTATCTTTAAAGAAATGAATTTCTCCCCTTCGTCAATTTTTTCAGGGGTTGAAATTCTAGCTTTTTAGTTTGATACTTAAAAATAAATTCAACATAGTTCTGATTGAACAGTTTATCAGGGAAGGAGTGAAGAATCAGGCTTTCTGAAATGACTGAAGTATTGTGCCAAGTGGCTGATGCATCTTGGGAGAAAAACATGAGAATTTATGTAATCTAAAGTTCTGGTCCTTTTCTGATAAGGTTGAACCAGAGCCGTTTTATAGTTACAGATTTGCCTTTAAACCTTATACTTTGAGATAAAGTGCCTTGAAATAAAAAGAGGAAAGTGCTAGGTGAAGTTAGGTATAAAAGCCATGGCACATATATGCATGTGTGCATACACACACTCCACTCCATTAAAATCGCTGCTTTTTTGGAATAAAATGAAAATAGAAATGTCATTTACTCATGATTTTTTTCATGAGCTGCTTATCCAGTTTATGGATCATCCATACACTTTATTTCTCTTTATTCTACTCTTCTCCCATCAGCTCCCTACTCATAAACCTCTAGTTTTCTTTTTTTTTTTTTCTCATTACCAACTCTGCCCGAGGGTGGATCATTCCTGGGACACACAGTAATTTAGGCAACTTTGTATCTTAACAGTGATCAAGTGAAAAACCAAAATTAGTTGGGATTTATCTTTGGCATATAGTTGTTTATGCCATCCCTATTTATTATTTTAAGGGATAAATGAAAGTTGATTTTTTGAATAATAAAATTTAGAAAATATATTCGAAACCAAGAACATGATCACTAGCTTTTCATAACATCCTAGGGGTAGGTCTCTGCTCAAACGTTCCTCAAGTAGGCCTTCCCCAATATAACACGGTCTAAAAAAGCAGCACTACTCTTACCCAACCATATCTGTCTTATTAGGACATACTTTATTCATCTGCTTGTCCATCCACCTGTATATTGTGTTAGATTGCAAATGCTGTGGTGGATAGTTGGTCTTACTCACTCTAGCACAGTGCCTGCCTCAGAATAGGCACAACATATTTGTTGTGTATAAACCATAGACAAAGGAAGCAATTTTTACGTTCCTATAGGAATGAAAATTAATAATTAAAGATAATAACTTTGCCAAGGTTACATTACTACTAGTAAGGGTAGGATTAAGTAACACCCTGAATCTGTTGACAGTTTACATAAACAAGAATTTCTAACCACTTAAATTTGTTAATCTGTATCTAAACTAGAAGTTGAATAATTTGTGGTTATGTATCATTTAATAGTGGAGTTTTTGTTTTTTTTTTTAATTTTAATTTAATTTATTTATTTGACAGAGAGAGATCACAAGTAGGCCGAGAGGCAGGCAGAGAGAGAAGAAGGGAAGCAGGCTCCCTGCTGAGCAGAGAGCCCGATGTGGGGCTCGATCCCAGGACCCCGGGATCATGACCTGAGCTGAAGGCAGAGGCTTAACCCACTGAGCCACCCAGGTGCCCCAATAGTGGAGTTTTTTGATTTTCATTCCAGTAGCAAAAATTTGGTCTGTTTTATTAATGTGTTCTAAAGTATATCTTGGAAATATTGCTTTTCTATGTTTGGAGAATTTTGTGCATAGCTGGTTTCAGACATGCTAGATTTTCTGTAGCATGTTAACTGAAAAGCTTCCTGAAAAAACTAATCCCAGACATTCAGATTTGTTTGTGTAAATTTAGAAACTTTGTATTAACAGTATAGGTAAACATTTCATTTTATTTATTTATTTATTTATTTATTTATTTATTTTTTAAAAAGATTTTATTTATTTTATTTGACAGAGAGAGAGATCACAAGTAGGCAGAGAGGAAGGCAGAGACAGAGGGGGAAGCAGGCTTCCTGCTGAGCAGAGAGCCCGATGCGGGGCTCGATCCCAGGACACTGAGATCACGACCCGAGTCGAAGGCAGTGGCTTAATCCACTGAGCCACCCAGGCGCCCCTAGATAAACATTTTAGAATATACACTTTCAAACTTAAAAGTATTATTAAGGTGGCATTTGCAAGTGATGTTTAACAAACTTACAGTCCATACCATCCCAGAAAATTAAGATTAGGGGTACACATAATGCAGCCTTTTCTACAAAAACTTAGAGTATTTAGATATAAGCATGCTTTGTTGTTTGATAGATTATGTAACATAATGCCAAAAGACAAAGTATTGATAATAGAACTAGTTTTTCTTAAGTTGTTAGTTTTATTTAGGGAAATTGGTTCTCTAATGCCAACTAGATTTTTAATGATTCCCTATATAGTTTTTACTCATATTTGTTATGGGAAAATCCTGAAAATATTAATGCTAGTTAAAAATTTTCCCCAATGTAACATTAAATACCTTTAATAGTAAGAACCTTTTTAAGGGGATTTTTTTGTGTGTGTGGGAACTGTAAGTATTTGCAATCTGTTATGCTACATAATAAATCTAAATTTCCCAACTAATTTCATTAGAGTTATTAAAAATTATTTCCCAATATTCAAATATTAAGTTAGTAATGTAGTTACTATTAATTATTACACCTTACTTCAACCTACAGTGTGAAATTTCAAGCAAAATTTGCTTCCTATTTTTAAGTCTTAAAAAAATTCTTATATTTTTCTATGCCTCAACTCTACCACACTCACTCATCTATCACATTTTACATTTAGAAACTAGAAGGAATTTGAATTACTTCACTTGTGTCAGATAAAGCCAAAGGATATTTAAGTCTCTATATGAAATGAAGTATATTGCATTGCTGTAGAAGTTAAATTTAATTGCGATCTTGAACTTTGCTATTCAAAGTATGATTTGAAGAACCAGTCATGCTTTAAAGTTTGCAAGAAATACAGGATCTCAGGTCCCCACACCAGACTCAACTGTCTCAGAATCTGCACTTTAACAAGATGTGATGTATATACACCTTAAAGTTTGAAATGCTCTGGTTTAGAAGGAGTTGGTCAAGTAAAAATGAAAACAGGACTGGACTTTAGGGTAGGGAATGTTGTTTTTCAGAGATTATTAAGATATTTAATACTAGTACAAATTCCCTAAGTCTTGTTGGAAGGAAACATGTCACTCTATATATGTGGCCTGAGAATAGTGGTTGCTTAAGTTCTCTCTTGTAAATAATACAGAGATTGACAAAATGCAACTGAACTTTGGGAAATTGTAAGTAGGATCTTTTCAGTGTGTGCTGATTTTTTTCATTAAATTTTTATAAAGTGGTGTTAGTTTGAACATACTCTAGGTATAGTAAATGGGAATAAGAAAAGTACTTTTGGCTATAATGGCTTTTGTCTTCTGTCATTTAAATTATTTGGGTTGTTTGTCTAGATTTAAGAATTGTATTAGGGGGCGCCTGAGTGGCTCAGTGGGTTAAAGCCTCTGCCTTCAGCTCAGGTCATGATCTCAGGGTCCTGGGATCGAGCCCCGCATCGGGCTCTTTGCTCAGCAGGGAGCCTGCTTTCCTTCCTCTCTCTGCCTGCCTCTCTGCCTACTTGTGATCTCTCTCTGTCAAATAAATAAAAATAAAATATTTAAAAAAAATTAAAAAAAAAAAAAAAAAAAAAAAGAATTGTATTAGAATCTCTAAATGTCAAAATGAAAGTTCCCCCCGAAGATGAGTATCAATAGTTTTGTTTTGTTCTTTTTCCTGATTTAAGTAGAATGATAAATCAGTATTTCAAGAAAACAGGGAACTACTGCCATAGGTTAGTTATATCATCAAAGCAACTAAAAGGGCAATGAAATGATAAGTGTCCAGACATGAAAGCAGAGAATAGATTTTCAATGTAGACAAATCATTGATTAAAACAAAATTCTTAATTATTCTTGTGCTTTTTCTAAAAAGAGTTTTGTGTTCTTGACAGTATTAGTTCATCTAGTAGTTTTTGTATATAGAACCTAATCCATGGATCATAGAAAAGAAATATAGCTTTGATACTATCCCAGTGTCAGTGAAAGTTGAAAACATATTTCTCATCTGTTGTTATAATTCTTTATAGCTTTTTATGTTTACTAGTATTACATAGCATTAGGTAATGTAAATTAGGGAAGTAGAAAATAATTGACTGGTGGTGTGTCTGTCTGGCTCAGGTGGTAGAGCATTTGACTCTTGATCCTGAGATTGAGAGCCAGGATGGCTGTAGAGATGGAGTTCAAGCCCCATGCTGGGTGGAGAGATTACTTAAAAAAAATAAAATCTCTCTCTCTCTCTTTTTTTTTTTTTTTTTTGTTAAGGAAAGAATTGACTGGTTTCTTTTTCTTCATTGAAATTTGAAGAGTTATAATTGGTACTTTCATACTACTAGATTTCTTCTACTGAAGTTATCGTCATGAATCAGTAAAGCAGGCAAAGGTTAGAGCGCTGATCTTGTCTTTTCTCTCAGCCTTGAAACTTTTTTTTTTTTTAAATGAATATAAGATCTGTTGAGAAAGGCTTCCAGATGAAAATCTTGAGTACTTCCTATTTCACTTGAGTGTCAGAAAATTTTAATTTATTTTGGATTGGAATGACTTCATTTTTACTTTAAGCCTCTATATTCCTATAAATTTATAAACATTGAAACAAAGACCTAGCATAGACAGGGACCAACTTGTTACCTTACTTTGTGTAATGATTCATAAATTTGACTGAATATTTTTGTCTATCTCTTTACCAGTTTAAATAGTTTTAGTTCTGTCCCTAGTTTTCCCCTTATCTTTTGATCATTTGGGACAGAGCACCTGACCCATGGAATGTTTTAGGTGCTCTTAAATTATAGAGACCAAAGAGTACCTGCTGTCTTTCTCAGTTGGGACCAAATATATTAATTGAAAAGAATGTGTTAATTGAAAAAGGATGTAGAGATTCTTTAAAAAAAGAATTTAATTACATACTGAACATTTCTTTCCATAGTGGGTAGTGTGTCCAAGTCAAGATAATTTTCTCTTTTTCCTTAATTATGGGTTTTGAAGAATTGATTAAATGTCATGAACACCATGGCAATCTGGTAGAGACTAGAAACTTTCTCAGGATAATGTTAAAATACAAAGACATATAAAAATACATAGATGTGTATTTCTTTTTAATGTATTAAATAATAATATTGGCCAATGACTGTTAATTTTGAAATCATAATAAAAATTAATATTATATCAAGATATCTGCAACAACTATAATGTGATATGGAAACAACTGTATTTTCTGTTGGTGATAACCTCTGTATTTTGTTGCCTATATTTATAACAGAAGTAAGTGCTAAATAGAGGAAAGTGAAAGTAAAATGTAATAGAAGTTAGGGAAAGTAAATAAAGGCAGTTGAATATAAAGATGTAATTTATTTTTCCATCTAAATGTGTGGGTCCGTTAGAGTTTGGAGACTTAATAAGAACCCTTTAATTTGTCTGATAGCTTTCCTGAACTCTTCTATTTCGAACTTAAAAAACATTTTTGTTTTTTTTTTTCTAGATGGATTTTTATATCATCTAAAAATAATAATTTTTTTCCTTTCTTTCCAACCTTGAAAAATTTTCTTTTCTATTTTATTTTGACCATAACCTCAAGAACTTCATTTATGAGTGGTGATGCTAGTAGTCTCCCTCCTTTTGTTCCTTATCTTAAAAAGAATAAAGGTTTTTCATTAAATATAATGCTCCATGTAGCTGATGGCTATACGGGTATTCTTTGCTATCCAAGATTAGCCTGGATTGAAGCCTGGATTCAGATAGTTGGTTGGTGGTGGAGAAAGATGATTTCAATTATTTGGTTATATACGGTTTATGAATTTTGGATAGTAAGTGGTGAGAACTAAGATAGTAAGGAAGACTGAAAACTGAAAATTTATTTGAATTGATTTTGTTACTGAGTTTGACCAGCAGATGTTCAGCTAAATTCAGATGGGACAGTATCCCTGTATCGTTCATGCCAACTTAAGGAAGTGCCCTTGCATTTTTAAAAAAATTGTGACTAACAAATTTATTAAGTGCTTTTCCTGTATTAATTGATAAAATCATAAGATATTGAACCACCTTTGTATTATAGAATACCTCATTATGTCATTATGTATTATCATTTTTTAATGTAATTGTGGATGGATTCAGTTAGCTAATATTTTATTTAGAGGTTGGATTTTTTCTCTTCATTTAACTCATAAGTGAAATAGACCCATATATTTTTTCTTCCTATAAAGTCTGATGTTAGAATCAAGATTCCATTAATCAACTTCTGAAAATGAACTAGGAATTTTCACACTTCCTATTTTCTGGTACAACTTATAAAAGTCATGAATGCTTCTGAAAAGCTTACTGCAATCCTCCTTTTGAGCGTTGGGCTTTTTGAGAGGGGAATTTTGACTATTTTACATTATATCATGATATTTGTTATATTCAGATTCTTCTGCCAATTCTGGTGTGTTATATTTTTCTAGGAATTTATCCATTTTATTTTGATTTTCAACCATTAGCCTCTACTTGTTATACTACTTAAAAAAGAAAATCTAACATTTAACACTCCCCCTTTTCATTCTGTATTTTACTTCTTTGTTCTATAACCCAACCTCACACCTGTCTTTGATGAAAGGGTTGTTATAATTCTGTATACTTACATTATCTTCCCGATTTTATTTTGTTTCATTGGTTTTTTGAAAGTTTATTTTACTTTTTAGTAATCTCTACACCCAACATGGGTCTTGAATTTAGAACCCTGAGGTTAAGAGTGGCATGTTCTTCTGATTGAGCCAGGCAGGCTCCTCTGTTTGTTTTTAATTTGAATACCTTTTCTAAGAATGTTCTCAGTTTAGGTTTTTGTGAGACAAACCATCTGTGCCCTTGTATGCCTACAATTTTTATTCTGCCCCACCTTTGAGAAATAATTTGACTTGATATGAAACCCTACAGCCAAAATTATTTACTATCAACATTTTAAAATGTTACTATATTGTATTATATCTAGTGTTGTTCCAAAGTTAATCTCCTTTTTCTCTGGAGGCTTTAGGCATTTTGTCTTTTTCTTTTTGCTCTAAAATTTAACCATACTGTGTCATGGAATAAAGTCTTCTTTATTTGTCCTATTAGAGGCCCCTTTCATTCAGAGATATTTCATCTTTCTTTAGTTGTGAAGCATTTATTTTAATTATTCCTTTGAAGATTTTCTTTGTCTCTCTCTACTTTCCTCCACCATTTTTCCTGGGACTCCTGTTTTCTGGCTGTTCACTTCTGCTTCCATCTGTTGCCTTCCCTTTCATGTTGTTAGATCTTACCCTTTTGTGTTGCCTTTTCAGAATAATGTCGTATCTGATTTTCTAAATCTGTAATTCGTCCTTTAGCTGTATCCGTCCTGCTATTTCTTTGCTCTTTTTTGTTTTTTATTATAGCTGCTTTGTTTTTATACCACTTAATTATTTTTTTAATAATTAAAAAAATTTTTTATAAACATATAATGTATTATTAGCCCCAGGGGTACAGGTCTGTGAATTGCCAGGTTTACGCACTTCACAGCACTTACCATAGCACATACCCTCCCCAACGTCCATAACCCCACCACCCACTCCCTACCCCCTTCCCCCGGCCACCCTCAGTTTGTTTTGTAATATTAAGAGTCTCTTATTTTTTAATGATTTCTTATTTATGACTCACACTGCTGATATCTTTCTTTATTGCCTTAGTATACTGTGTTTTTTTAAATTATTGGTACAACTATTTCAATAATTTTGCTCTAGTAGATATATAAAACTCCAAAAGATTATAAAGTGAGTTCAGATTTTTAATTGTGTAGGTGCCAAAATATGTAATGTTGATATTGATGATAGGGTTGGAGGAAGCCTTTGCAGTTTGCCTGCCAGGATTTCTGGGCCTTAGACTGAGAGCCCAAGTGGTCCTAGTCCTTGCTGTGGTTTGGTGCCCCCTAGCGGCCACTGCCTCTTCTGTCTTACATTTCCATGGACATGATTTAGTTTTCTTTTGTGAGTTCCAGCACAGCAGCAGCAATTATAATTTTAAGTTAATTGTCTTTCATTTTGTGTGTCTGCTTGGAATGATTAGGGTTTGAAAAATAGAGGAGTTTAGGAACCCACTCTCCCACCTGCTTCTAGGAATGGTGTTGCTTGACATGGCTTTGCTTGCCCTTTCACTTCCTATCTCCTACTCTTTCCTTACTCCTACCAGAAAGGGAATCTGGTGGTATATGTTTATATTTATGTATTCATTTAATTATGGATGTTCTTCATAGATGTTCAGGGATCTAGATTTCTAGGTCTACTCTTGTTCCTAGGACATAGTTACTATGTCTTTTAATGTGAATTGGGAAGTGCTGAAGGCCAGCCTCTGGTTTGTTAATCTGGCCTTGAACTACAGTCACCACTGGCTTCCTGTTGATGCATCACTCATTGCCTCTTCTCTATCTAGGGGTTTCATCCTCATCTCACAAGAACCTTTAAACTGCCCCATATTACCGTGTTGACATTAACAACCAGCTATCTGCTGCCCAGTTTCTTTGGTGAGGTGAAGTTACACACTTTGTTTATCTCAGAGGAGAGGTAGGAGTAGCACTGAAAAGTTTTCCAGCAGCCTGTTTCTTTCCAGCATAGTCTCCAGCACCCTGACTCTAATGTACGTAGTTTTCTTTTGGTTGGTCAGCTTTTCTTTTCTTTTTTCTTTTCTTTTCTTCTTTCCTTTCCTTTTTTTTTTTTTTCCCCTCTTCTTTTCTTTCTTTCTTTCTTTTTCTTTTTTAGGTTTCTTATAACTATTTCCTCTACCAAGCTGTAGTTTCTTCAGGATTGATTTTTGTGGAGGAAACCAGTAGTGAAGGGAGTTTACCATCTTAATAAGAACATAAAAATATGTTACCTTATAGGTAACCACAAAGTAAGTTTTATCTTACCCTAGGTTAAAAAATGATTAGTTTCAAATTGGTAAATTTAAAAATAGTATTTTATTGCATTGCCTTCTAGGATTTAAATTTTGATTTCACTAGTTATTGAAAAAATTTCCTTTTGGAGTTCTCTGTATCCTTGTATGATTCTTCGCTTTGGGAATTCCTTTTGCCTTTTATTTGTTTTGCTTTATATTTTTTATCTATTATCATGTCTTTGACATTAGGAAATTGAACATGCCTTGGACTTCTTAGAAGCGCTCATATTTTTAGCAACGTTTCTAGAGAGCCCTTTTACATATATTAATTGCATTTATTTATAACTGACATTATGTGGAGGAGATTCTAAGGCTCAGAGGAGTCAACTTTGTTGGATACAATGACACAGCAAGTAAATATCAGGCCAAGGATGTAAACCTAGGACCAGTTTCAGTTCTAGGGCTCTGTCTGCTATACTACAGCTACACTGGGAATAATTTTTCACATTAGAATACTCTGATTTCTTTGAAAATTGGTCTTTATTTTTTATAGTGAAATGAATCTCCCATTTTTTTGCTGCTTAGAAACTTTTTTTTTTTTAAGATTTTACCTATTCATTTGTCAGAGAGAAAGAGAGCAAGCACAAACGTGGGGAGCAGCAGGTAGAGGGAGAAGCAGGCTCCCTGCTGAGCAAGAAGCCTGATGTGGCACTCCATCCCAAGTGCCTGGGATCACGACCTGAGCTGAAAGCAGACATTTAACTGACGGAGCCAACCTATGCATCCCTTTTGCTTAGAAACTCTTAAGTTAGATATTTTCACAAACACACATATTCTATATTGGTAGGCATTTTTGAAAGATTATGCTGTATTTTTTCTTAAACCAACATAACTTGCTTTGTACCTGAGTTTTCTCCTAGATCAAATCTCTCTTCGATTCCCTATTTTCACAGCTGGGAAAACAGTGTTGTTTGTGCTTTCTTTCTCCAATTCAGATTATGCTGAGAAAATAGCTGATAGCAGCCAAGGACTTATTGTTGGTGGGGGGCACCTGCTACTTTTGAATCACAGAAACTGGTTATTTAAGTGGAAATTGTGTAATTGCTTTCATTATGATCTAAAGACTGTCTTGGAAGTATGTAGTCTGGATATAGCCTCTCAGAGTGTTTATTTTATTTTCTTAATACATTTAGTTTTTCTCTTGATGATTGGGATCTAATTTGTGTCATTGGAATTTCTTTTAAATTCATTGTTACCACTATAGGAATATATCTTGAGCAGATTCTTCATTGATTAATTTTCCACCACCTAGATTATAGGATCTTAAATGTTTTAGCAGAAAAGAGGTCAAAGGTCATCTAGCCTGACTTCCTTGATTATGTTTGAGCAAATCGAAGATTAAATGACTTGTCCAAAGTCATTTCACAAATTAGGGCCCACACCTCCCCAGAGCCCAGGTTTTATGACTACAATTCTTGTTCTTTACGCTAACCACTTAATCTCCTTAGTGAATTGTACACAGAAATTTTGTATTTTTTATTTGAATCTGTTTCTCTTGTGGGAATCTCACATTATTTTTCTTTTCAACAACGGACTACTTCTTAGCTGCTTATTTTTTCCTCCAGCATATGAAAATGTAGAAAGAAGAAAAGAGAGCTAACATTATTAAGTCTCTTCTACATTGATGTGCTCTGTTAGTCTTCTTGGGTTGCCCTACAAAAATACCACAAAACTGGGGGACTTAAAGAGTAGAAATTTATTTTCTCACAGTTCTGGAGTCTGGAAAGTCCAAGATGTAAATCTTACAGAGTTCATTCTCTTCCTGGCTTTCAGACTGTGTCCTCACCTGACTGAGAGAGGGAGAAGGGAAGAGACAGAGGGATAGAGAAAGAGAGAGGAAGAGAGAGAAAGAGAGAGATCTCTCTATTCATATAAAGCCATAATCTGGACCCATAAGGCCCCACCCTTATGACCCTTTTTAACATGAGTTAATTCCTAAAGACTCTATCTCTAGATACAGTCACATGGGGGTTAAGACTTCAACATAGGAATTTTGGGAGAACACAATTCAGTTCATAGGATGCTCTGTGTATCATAACTGTTTGAAGTGCTAGCATTCCTTACAGCTGCTAATATGCCCGCCTCATCATCCTTAATGGGTCAAAGTCAAGGACTGAGGAGATGACAGATTGATACAAGCACAGTTTCTTCTGCAACCTTTGAAAATCTCAGGCAACCTTTGAAAATCTCATGCAGCCTCATTGGATTATTCTCAGTTCCCTAATTCAGGCATGAGCAGGGTTTTCTTTCAAAAAATTATAATGTATGTATGATCAGTTTAAAGATCCTTTTACCTGTTTAAATTGCTGTTTAAATCTTAATGAAATCCATTATCAGGTCATGATTGAGTGTACATGTGAGTGTTCTTTGACGTTGGAATTCCCAGATTTGGATCTTGGGTCTGTCACTTAGCATCTGTGAACTTGAATAGGGTATTTATCACTCTACTTCAGCTCATCTGTAAGGCGAATGGAATTAAACCTCTAAGCTGCTGACACTGAGGAGTAAAGGAGTCTGTGCCTGCTTAATAGTAAGTATTCAGGGGCCCCTGGGTGGCTCAGTCATTAGGCGCTGCCTTTGGCTCAGGTCATCATCCCACAGTCCTAGGGTTGGGCCTTGCCTCAGGCTCCCTCCTCAGCGGGAAGCCTGCTTTCTCTCCCTGATTGTGTTCCCTCTCTTTCTCTCTCTCACTGTGTCAAATAAATGAATAAAATCTTAAAAAAAAAAAAAAAAAAAGAAAAATAGTAAGTATTCAGTTAATTATGATTATTATCTTTATTTGCTACTCTTCCTAACTGTTGGGCCCAAATGACTCTAGCTTATTTACTTCCTGTAGTAGCCATAAAAATGCCTTCCTTTGTCATTTAGGGCGTTGGTCAATGTCAGTTAAATCTGTTTCATGTCGTGGAAAGGTAAATGATTATGGGCAATTTTATTTAGGTTCTTTTATTCTTAAATTATTCCAGTGGGTAGAGAGTTCAGAAATGAACTTATAATATGCCAACAACTTTTATGTTCTAGATGAGGAACTGAGGCTCAAAGAAGTGAGTGACCCCTTGTTCACTTATAGTGAGCCAGAATGTCCTGACAGCTCTGTCTGCCTCCATCTCTTGTGCTGTTTCCATTACAGTCCATTAAAAAAAAAAAAAAGAAAATCAATACTTAAAAAAAAAAGATTTATTTATTTTAGAGAGAGAGCACATGAGTGGGGGGTGGGGAAGGGGGAGAGGGAGAGAGAATCTCAAGAGGACTCCACTCTGAGCATGGAGCCTGACGCAGGGGTGGTTCTCACAATACCAAGATCATGAACTGAGCCGAAGCCAAGAATCTGATGCTTAACCAACTGTGCCATGCAGGCACCCCCCAAACAGTTCAACACTTTTAAATGATATGAATAGTGTAAAGTTGGTAACATTTGAAATATCCCTAACCCATATAAAGGCAATTTGGTATCCAGGTCTAACAGAATCCTATTCAGTGAAACACAAAGTTGGTAACTAAAATACTGTTAAAAACAATTTAAATATTTGTGGTTCTCCTAAAAATGCCACAGGGTCACAATAGTTATGATAAACATCAAAATAATGAACATAACGAACATCAAACTAATCATCTGAGAAAACTGAAAATGCTTATTACTTTTTGGAAGGAAGAAATGAGGGTGAGGGGAGAGGAGTCTGCTTTTTTTTTTTTTTTTTTAAACTTCTGAAGTTATTTGTTATTCAAGTCAGATACATATATAATTTTAATAAAATGAAAGTTAAAAATAAAAAAAAACTTTTGCCCAATCATAAATATTTTGACTTTAACTTAGCTGATGTTTTGTTTAAATGTCAAGATAAGCATTGATTTTCTTTAGAAGATATTATAATTAATTGGCCTAATATTAACTGAATGTCTGCAATGTGCTAGTAATAGCAGGGGATATAAATGTAAATTAGACAATAATCCTTGCTTCCAAGAAAGTTGTGATCTAGTCAGAGATGAGATATATGCAAATAACCTAAATAGAAGATAGTAGAAAATACCTGCCAGGAGAACAGGGTTTCCTGAGCCGCCTTCACTCTGAGCTTTGCCTCAGGCCTTGGGTTAATTTTACAGCTCATATTTCTAGTGTATTGGCCTTGCTTATGATTTGCAGACTTGGCCTCATTCTAGATCTTAATCTATTTCTAGTCTTGGTTATCTTGACCCTTTTTTCTCATGGCTTCTCAGTGTTTTAGTTTGTTTATTTTGAGTGGAATTTTCCTAGGAAGACACTCAGTTGGAGAAATCCAGTAGGCAGGGTGTCTTCCTCTGTTGCTCCATTTTCATTTCAGATTTTACTTATATATGAGGAAAAATATTTCCTCATTTGTGAACATGTTTTCTGAGTAACTATGATAGGACAGAGGTAAAGGTAGTGAAAACTTGGTTACAATATTTATATGGGATAAGAACAAGATGCTCTCTCAGATTTCCTTCCAGACCAGTCCTTTGAGGCAGAAATTCTTCTAACCAGAATGGTTAGAACCCAGGAATATGGATTGAGAGATTGCAGATGAGGAAACAGGCTTAGAGAGGTTTAATAGCTTATTTAAAGGAAGAGAACTGGTTATTTTTGGAGTCAACAGGGAAGCCAGTGTTTGAAGTTTTTGTAAATGCTTATCATGTGCCCGATTTTTTGCTAAGTACTTTTATTTATTTATTTTTTAAAAAGGTTTTATTTATTTGACAGAGAGATCACAAGTAGGCAGAGAGGCAGGCAGAGAGAGAGGGGGAAGCAGGTTCCCTGCTAAGCAGAGAGCCCGATGTGGGGCTCGATCCCAGGACACTGAGATCATGACCTGAGCTGAAGGCAGTAGCTTAACCCACTGAGCCACTCAGGTGCCCCTGCTAAGTACTTTTATATATCACAAGATCTCTGTGTTTTATTTCTGCCTTCCCCAAGACCAGGTTAAAAAAACCCTGGGGAATCTATTTTTAGCAACACCTTCAAATTTGAGTTTTCCTAAGTGATTTGTCTAAGGTTGCTTTGCTAGAAAGATGCTTAAAGGAGAAAAAAAAAAGATGTATTGTTTTCCAAATCCTTGGAAAAATTTGCATTACTTTGGACTTTAAGACGCTTGGTATTTGGTTTAAAAACAGCCAATTTAAAGCAATATAATGTGTGAAAACAAACTTAATGTGTGGAAATAAATTAACATGCCTGACAAGTTAGAAATGACATCCTGGGAGGTAGATCTAGATCATGTAGTGAGACTGGTCAGTCTTTCTATGAACAGGAAGCCAGAGGACTGCTTGGGGTTGGACTAAATATGAGCCCATCCTAGGTCTGTTATATTCCCATAAGCCTATTGTGGGAAAATAGAAGTTGGAAAATCTTTGTCTACCGAATTAAAAGTCAGTTATTAGATTGTGTTAAAAAATAAAACAGAACACCCCATCCCCTGGAAACCTATTCTTTCTCTTTTATAAATTTGCCTTTGAATCTGCTTAAATATAGTGATTAACGAGCAAGCATTAAAAATTATATCATTTTCTAAGTTTCTGATTTTATAAAATACTACAAAGAAAAGATTATAGGAACAACCAAATGAAAAAGTTAAAATTCATTTTACGGGGGACCCTGGGTGGCTCAGTCTGTTAAGTGTCTGACTCTTGGTTTTGGCTCAGGTTATGATCTCAGGTCATGAGATCAAGCCCTGGGTCAGGCTTGAGATTTTCTCCCTTTGCCCCCACCCCCAACCCCCACTAATGCTTGCTTGCACTCTCTCTCTGTCTCAAATAAATAAATAAAATCTTTATAAAAAATCCATTTTACAGGATATATATATTAAAATCCTCAGCATATTGAACCTTCAGGACACTAGAACATACTTCTTATTTGTAAAATAATTATCTTCTGCCACAATTATGGTCAGCCTTAATGTTTTTTAAGATTTTGGAAAAAATGTATTTCAGGTTGCCAGAGTATAAAGAGTGAATGTATATTGAGATATATGTATATGAACATTTCTTCAAGATTGATTACATAATCTCTTTGATGGAGGTAACACTCAGCACTCTTTTCTATTAAGTTGTATAAGTTCTTTACACACTCACAAAAGCCACATTAATTATCTCACGTAGCATAGATATGTGTGTAAAGCAACAAATTTTGTATGCAGATTGCGCAGTGCCCTATTACAATAAATCTAATAGCTGAATACCATATGTGTAGTCAGTTTAAGGAGGAGGACATTAGGATTAATTTAAACACTGACACTGAATGGTTTTCTGAAGAGTATAATGCAGTACCTCTGATAGCTCTAATTGAGGAAAAAGCAGAGAGGGTAGGGCTCTCCTTTGTTCTCTGGTCTCACCATTATAATTTAGCTCACCTTTGTGGGATAAAAGTATATTTTTGTGAAAATATGGATTATTTTAAATTATTAAGTATTATTTCTATGAATTATCATATTGTATCTTTCCTTGGAATGTAACTAAATAGGAATCTGTCACTCTTCAATATTATAGAATTGATGCTTGAGAAATTAGAGGCATATATGATTTCCATTTTCTCTCATTGTTTGATTCATCCTTTGGGAATAAGTGATGTCTTTAGGATGTCTTGATGATTATTTCATATCCTTACTAGATCATCAAACTTAGTCACATCAGTCTTTTAAACAGTGGAGCAATGGAAAGCATGGGGGACAGAGTTTTCTCTCTAGGTGGATATTGAATTAGGGAAGAAGCTATGTATAGGCAGAGAATTTTAGGCATTAGTAATTGGTGTCTTGTTTCCTCTGAAGCACAAGAGAATATGTCATTTAACCAATTCAGGCTCAGCTGGGGAAATTGACTTGAATATGTTGCAATTTTTTAAAAACCTTATTCCTCTTTCTTTTTTAGAAGCATAGTTTACTAGTTAAGAGCTATATTACCAGTAAGTTTTTTTTAAATATAAAGCAATTTGAAACTCCTTAAATTTGAAGTTTTAGACTTTATGAAAAGTAATCATGTCTTAATTGTTTCCATGAGTGCAAAATACAGATTTGCCTAAGGATACCTATATTGTGGGAAAAGGTGATTTCACATTTATTTATTGCTTTTATGCGGATACTTCTTTGCAAGTTTTAAATTATTTGCATAATTACTTCTTGAATTATTACTACTTCTAATTATCCATTATGCCTACTGCTAGGTGTTAGAGCAAGGCGCATGGGCCAAGTAGGGAGATTGGCCTGTGGCTAGATCTGGTATACTTTATCATTTTCTCTTGTAAGGAAAACAAAGAAATAGAAAGGAATAGAATTTAATGAATGATATTGGTAAACCTTATAACATTGAAGCAACCACTAAATGATAAGGTAGTACTTTTGACCTTTATGTTATACTTTAACAAATATAGAAATAGTAGTGAGGACTTAAAGTAATACATTTAACAATATGATGCATTTGAAGGCAGACTTTTTTTTTAAGATTTTATTTATTTATTTGACACAGAGAGAGAGATCACAAGTAGGCAGAGAGGCAGGAAGAGAGAGAGGGGGGGAGCAGACTCCCCGCCGAGCAGAGAGCCTGACCTGGGGCTCGATCCCAGGACCCCAAGACCATGACCCGAGCCGAATACAGAGGCTTAACCCTCTGAGCCACCCAGGTGCCCCATGAAGGCAGTCTTCACTGAAACAATTCTACATGCTTAAACATAAGAATTACCACTATAGAAAATCTGCTGAGGCACAGAAGAAGAAAAAATATACCTAAAAAAACCAGATACCCTTTTTTTTTCTAGAATCAAGTCTCCTTTAAAAAAAAAAAAAATCACGTGACCTGTCTTTAAAGGGAATTTTCATATCCAGGTTGGGAAAGCTCTGCTTTTCTACATTAACTTCAGCAGTTGCTCTGATCATGCAGTAATAATTTTGAATGTTTGTTCTGGGAGTGTTTTATTGATACTGAGATCTGCTTTTACTTGACGAGCTGGTTTAATGATTGTAGTTCTTTGTAATCTTGTAAATCATTGATAGAGAATCTAAGCAAGTCTTTTAAAAGATCCAATGACTTGACTCAGTGGCCTCAGATCATCTTCACATGAGCTTATGCCTTTTCTAAGACTGCAGGTGTAATAGATTCATCTGGACAGCGGTTCAGATTTATGCATTATGCATAATGAAAATTTGGGAATTTTCTAATTAGAGCATAAAGAACAGTAGCGGTACCTTTTACCCAGCTTTGTGAATAAAATAGTGTTTATCTTTTGGCTTTCAGGGAAATTTAATATCTATAAAGTTTTATTTGGGACCTAGAATTATTTCTTTGACTTTTACCTTCATATCAAAGCAAGGCATAGTCTGATAAATTTTCATGTATCTTTTTGTATGTAGTAGAAATAGGTAAGTATTAAATTGTCATGAATATGTACATTGCCAATTTTCAGATAACAAATGACAGCTGGAATCCATACCAAATATATCACTCTGTTTTTACCTCATTTTAATTACTTCATTTGTTCTAGAAATTTTAAGAGCAGTTTGAAAGTGATGTTCTTTTAGAATTCTGGTTTATCAGAATTTGTTATCAACATGGTATTTCTGTCTTATCAAAAAACTTGCTGATTTGATTTTGTGCTTATGATGGTTTTTAACCCTGTCAAGCACTGTTTTTTGATCATATATTAGTGTGTTTCCCATTGCTGCTTAATTGCTCTGAATACTCAGTACTTGAGCCAGTTCTATATCTGATAACAAAAGAAACCTCTCAGTTAGGAAATTATGAATGCGACAAATCTTAGGAATAAACGAATTCATAGTTATAGATTAAGAAACTTTATCAGTATATGGCCAGATTGCTCTCCAAAATGCCTAAGCCATTTTATGCTCTCACCAATAATGAAAGGAAGTTCTCTTTTCTTTATATCCTCTTCTACACTTGTGCAAGAGCTTTTATTTTATTTTATGTATTTGACAGACAGAGAGATCACAAGTAGGCAGAGAGGCATGCAGAGGGGAAGGAGGGAAGCAGACTCCCTGCTGAATAGAGAGCCCGATGCGGGGCTCATTCCCAGGACCCTGAGACTATGACCTGTTAAAGGCAGAGGCTTCAACCCACTGAGCCACCCAGGCGCCCCTGTGCAAGAGCTTTTTTAAGATTCAGCAATTCCACTGCTAGGTGCGAACTTGTATACACATACATGTCGTACAGAGGCTGTTATACATGTGTTCAAAGAGATGTGTGAGAATTTCGTTGCCACGTTATAGTGATTTAAATATCAGTTAATAAGATAATTGATAAATAAATCACTGTATATTAAAGAGTTGGAAATGGTTAAATTAGTGGACTAGATCTCTATGACTGTATCTCAGCAATATAATGTTGAGTGAAAAAAATGAAAGCAAGTTGTAGAAGGATATGTACAATATCCTATTTATATAAATAGTAAAACTGTAAAACACCACTTATAAATGATGGTAGAACATTATTTGGCTTTATACAAAGGGCTTATACAATGTAGAGAATTGTGTGTTATGTATAATGGGGTCGAGATTGTCTGTGCTTATAGCTATAGGAAAGTGGGTGTATAATGTGTTTACTGTTCTGTGTCCTAGTGTTTGTAACTTGCTTGTCCTGTATGTTGTTTTGCCAGCTTCTATTGGCTCAGTGTCAAGGAATCTTGTGAATTTAGAAAACAATTTATTAGATTGAATCAGAATAATAAAGTCTGGCCGTAGGAAGATTTCTATTAAACTGTTGTTCGAGTCATCTGATAAGGGATCAAGCATTTATTGAGTAACTGTTATGTATCAAGCCCCAAACCAAAGGAATCAGACTTGATTTTCTTGTTCTCATTAAACAAGAAAATAATTGAAAACAACCATTCTTGAATAAACATATGAGGTTTACATCCTTATTGTAATGAAGAAACTCTAAATGAGAACAACATTGAGATCTTTACTTTGCAGGGTGGTGAAAGTAAGAAGTGAGATAATTTCCAGTAGTGGATGTGCAGGAAAGGGCATCCTCTTCAGTTGCTGGTGTCAGTCAATGCGGTTTATTGAAAGACAGTGTAGCAAAATCTCTCAAAATTAAAGAAGCACTTATTCTTGGACCCAGCAGTGGCATTCTAAGGAATCATTGCAGATAACTACGAAATGTACCTATGAGGATATTCACTGAAATATCGTTTGCAATAACAAAACAAAATAAACAACACAAGGGGAGACAACTTGGATATCCACCAGTATAGGATTGGTTAAATTAATTTGCATTTTCACATAATGGAACTCTGTGCAGCCCTTACTGCGCAATAATCGAGATAGACCTGTGCATATTGAGATGGAACCGTCTCTAGGAGATTGTAAGTGAAAAAACAAAGCTGCAGAGCAATGTATCAAGTATGAGACAGTTGTATGAAATTTAAAAGGAAAAACAAACAAGTACCTATATTTTATAAAACAAATACATTAAACAGTTTTTATAAGCAATGATAAGAAACCTAAGATTGATTACCTTTGGGAAATGAAAGTGAAGAAAAGACGGCTTTTACTTTTCATTTTGTGCCGTTCAGTATACTTTATAAAGTAAGACATATTTATCTACTGTTTTTTGAAGTGGCAGTAGAGATTACCTTTGATTTTTATCTCCTCACCCTCCACCCTTATTCTTACTTTAATGATAAAATAATACCAACTACAGCAAGAAAACAAGCAAAAATCAGCAAGTGACTGAGGGGTTATATAAAACACAAAACAATTATGTTTTCAGTGAGCATAGATGGTCACTGAAAAACACCCTTCAAAATAGGTCATTATTAATAGTTATTTATTGTCTTGATAGTTTAAAACATGATGTAAAGGTCAGGACAGTAATAGCTAAAGCCAATTGGTCATTAACTGTGGTAATCATTGACCTTAAAAAGGAGAATTAGTCTTCTAAATGATTTTCTGAAGTTGCTAATAACTGTATTTGAAGATTAGCAGTTATATTGTGATGGTGACAAGCGTGCCAAAAGACATTGGCCCCATTCATATGAAAAATTATGTTTTTAGTGTGTAATTTGCAATAGTATTCATCAAAATTATTCATTCTTTCTAAAAGGAAAAAAATTGATTGGTAGCAGTCACAGTGCCAAGGTTAGCATTAATGGTGCTGAAACATCTAAATTTCCTGGCTTTTTTAAACCTTTTAAAAACCTTTGAAGAGATTTATATGGCTGCTTAGATATGTAACAGTTCTTAAAGAATAATAAGGTCACTTTTTTTTTGGTATGCAAATAATGTGTTTTCCTAGATGTAGAGGAGAATTGTCAGTTTTTCCTAACAATTTTTTACAATCTCTTCATTCACCAGGATTTTCTTTTGGGTAAAGGAAAGGAGTTAGTGGTGGCTCTCGTGGAATTTTCCCTGCACTCATATTTTGTTAGTATAGGAATATGTCTTATTATGGGCAGGTGACCTCTAATAGCACGATCTGGAAAATATGGGTCATATATATTTTGTACTTAGCTCTCCACTGGTTCTCAGGGCATCTTGCTTGGACTAGTGCGTTATGAACTTAGGCCAGAGTAGGTAGCATTTCTGAATGCAGGGATTCGGTGTTCCCTTTTCTTTCTGTTTCTGTGTAAGTTGCATTCTTATCCAAGTTCATGGCCTTACAAAGGTAGCAGATCAACCAGCTTCATTCTTTGAAGAAGTGAAATGTAGGATTCTCCTAATTTATAATAAAATATGTGTGGTGGCGTTTGTAATATTGATTATATATGTTTTCATATCAACATATTGGTATAGAAGAAGGCAGTATATTTAGTAGTGTTTGGCCAGATCATAAGGAGAATCAGTCTTCACTTTTAATCATTCATTATTCCTGCAATGATTAGAAATCATGTTCAAGATTTTGTATCAGTCAAAAGCCTTCCTGGCTTTTGCATCCTTTTGTAGCATGGTGAAAGACTGAAATCTCCTTCTTAAAGCAGTAACAGGGACAAAGCATGCCTACTCATTATAATGCAGGATTAGGAATGAGTCAGGTCTCTTGGCCAGTGGATCAAGATTATGTGTCCATTTACTGGTTGAGAGAGAAAAGGGTGGGAAAGGGAGATTATGATAGGTTGAATCCTGGTTTGCATTTTTCTTGGCCTGTTCTTGCTTAAATGTTTCTATGTCAAATATAATTCAGTAAACTCAAGAGGAGAAGGAAAGTCTAGTGTATTCATGTATATTTTGACTTTTTCTCTTGATCCTCTATACTTTCTAATATTCCAAGATAATTTCTTATATTGTGTCCTTTCCATTTCAAGAATTTCTTCTTCTTGTACTTTAGAGTAGATCTGCTGGCAAATTTTGTTAAGTTTTTCTTTATCTGTGAATGTCTTGGTTTTTTATTCATTCCTGAAGGATATTTTTGCTGGTTACAGGATCCTGGATTGACACTTCTTTTCTTTCAGCACTTGAAAAGTATTGTCCCATTTGTCTATGGTGTCCGTGGTTTCTGATGAGAAGCCTGTTGTAATAATTATTTGTTTCTAAAATTTTAAGTTTGGAGAGATTTTGCTGCTTTCAAGATTTTTTTTTTTTGTCTTTAGTGTTTAAGAGTTTAATTATGACATGTCTTGGCATGTATTTTGGGGGGGTTATCCTGTTTAGGTTTACTCATCTTCTTGAATTTGTAGGCTTATTTTCTTTAAATTTGGGGAAATTTCTGCCAATATTTCTTTGAGCACTATTTTAGTTTCATATTCTTTCTCCTCTTACTATGGAATTCTGATGATATGACTGTTCAGTCTTATGATTTAGTTACACAGCTATCTAAGGCTTTTGTCTTTTTTTTTTCAGTTTATGTTCATTTTGTTGTCCAGATCGGGTACTTTCTATTGTTTTGTCTTCAATTTTGCTGATTGTTTCCTCTCCTGTCTTTATTTTGCTGTTGAGAATATCCAATAATATTTTGGTTATTTTACTTTTCAGATCTAAAACTTCCTTTTGGTTCTCCTTTATATCTTCTTTTTCTTTAGTGATACTTCCTACTTTTTTATTTGCTTCAAGAATATATATAATTGTTCACTGAAGCATTTTTATGATGGCCAATTTAACATTTTTCATCAGATAATTCCAAAATCTACATCATGTTGGTATTGGCATTTCTTGATTATCTTTTCCTGGGAATCTGAATACAACACAGTGGTAAACTCTCTGGATTGTCTATGTTAATTCTTGACACCTGGCAGGTAGGAATCATGTTACTTCCTAGCTTTGTGTAGATGAGTGATACAAGGTGTCAGAGCTATGAATACCCTGAAGATGTTTAGAAGGCAGTAAAAGCTAAACAGCCTGAGTAAAAATTAAAATACTCTCAAAACTTTAAAAAAATCAATATTAAATATCAAAAATTTATATATTAACTTTATAAAGCCATATTAAAAATTTCAAATCAGAGGTTAGAAGGCATCTGATATTAATAGTAAAACAAATTTAATTTATATCTTATATTTTTATGAGAATGGACTTATTTATGAGAAAGCCTCAATCTGATAGTCTTATCTCCATTTTACAGAATACAGACCCTGAGGTACAGAAGATTCAGTATTACATCCAAGCTGACCACAGTCCTGCCTAGGGCAGAGCCAGAATTTGATACCTGGATTTTTTCATTCTTACCATATATTTTGTACATTCCCATTTCTGGACCCTTGCACCTCTTGTTCTGTCTCGGTCCTACCTTATCTCCATGACTGTGATAATCTTTTAAAGGTCTCTCCTTTTGCAACTTATAAGATACCATTTGGTCCCTCTATAAATTTATAGAACAAATTGCTTTGTCTTCTGTGATCCCAAAGCAATTTTGCAAAATTATTTTAGCATTTATCTCATGTTATTATGGGTATTTGTGTATATTGTCCTCTACTACCACTGCACACACATACATACTAGACAGGGCCTTTACATAGCTGAATGTAAACACTTATGAACTAAATTCAGATTAAAATCTGACTCCCAGTTAGGCACTTTATTATGATCCTTTGCATGCTCTGAATCTAATGAACTATACCATGTTAGGTGAGTACAAATTGCCCAAGATTTTAAGAGACCAAGTCTCTTCAACTAAACCGAAAACCTCATTGAGCAAAGGTATGTTTGTTTTGATGCTTTAGTGGTTTTTTTCTCTATGAAACTCTGAAAATTAAGTTTCAGCTGAAACTAACATATAATCTTTTGTATATTTTGCCAAATTAACAGATTCTTCTGAAAACAATTGTACTGAACTTGTATTACATGGGTCCTTTATATGCATTATCTCTTGTAATTCTCACAACAATTTGATGGCAGCAAATAATATAGTAGCTCTATTTAAAATGACAATATTGGGATTTAGAGAGATTAAGTATGTGGCCAGTGTGTAGTGAAATGAGTGATTCAGATCCAGTTTTTGGGACTCCAGATCCAAGTTTTAACCATCTGAAGTTGTAGAGATGCCTGGTCACGTATTTCTTCTTATATACATGCTTTTACACATAGTGTTTGCCAGTTTCTGAAAACTGTTTCTGTACATTTTGAAAACATGCAGAAGTGGGAGAGATTTGCAGTAGAAGGACTAAGAAATGATGCAGGTTGTAGGTCTTCTCTTCATTCAGCCCCTTGTACTTGGTCTTAATTTCTGGGTTAGAGGAAGAGGGCTGGAAATTCTATATGAGAGACAGACAGGCATAGTGAGATGGTGGGCCCCAACAGAAGGGCTCAGATGGGACTCAGGTGGGGAGGGTAGACACAGAGTCAGGGAGGATGGATTCCCCTGGATCTGCTTCTGCTGTGCTACGGCATTCCAAGGGCTAAAATCTCAAGAGCTGCAGGAGTTTACACTGTGACACTGGGGTGGTGGTGAGAGGCAGGACACTCGTTCAGTTCTGTTGAGTGGCTCTGCTGTAACAGACACGGAGCAACGGGAACCAGAGTAGGAGGAGAAGAACAAGTTAGCACGTTGTGGGAATAGCAACTAACAGAGAGGGGCATGGGGCAGGAGTGAGGCATTGCTCTGGGCATCTCAGAAATGACTATGGAGAAAATTTTGAGGTGCTAATTTCATCAGTCAGGCTAGTGGGGGAATTTTAGTTCCCTAATTAGGTCATTAAAAGCAAATTTGACCCTGTTTTATAGTCTCATATGAATGCGGTATGGGGTACATTTGATTTATATTATTCTCAGACAAAATACAGGTGAGAGCTGTGTAATTACAAGAACATTATCACCATGTTGCTGAAACAGTTGGCTTTGTGAATTCCTGGAATGCTTCCCTCCACAACACATCTCATATTGTATACATTGAAAGTAACTTTTAATACTAAGATCTAATGGTATATCTTGTTTTGTAATCTAACTGTATGTTGGAAAAATTTCTGATTTGTATTTTGGTTTTAAATTAGTGAATTGACTCTATACAGTATTCTTCTAGTTGCTTAATGATTTAAAAAATTTTTCCTTATTTATTTATTTTTTTAAATATTTTATTTATTGGGGCACCTGGGTGGCTCAGTGGGTTAAAGCCTCTGCCTTCAACTTGGGTCATGATCCCAGGGTCCTGGGATCGAGCCCCGCATTGGGCTCTCTGCTCAGCAGGGAACCTGCTTTCCCCTCCTCTCTCTCTGCCTGTCTCTCTGTCTACTTGTGATCTCTGTCTGTCAAATAAATAAATTTAAAAAAAGATTTTATTTATTTATTTGACACACAGAGAAATCACAAGTAGGCAGAGAGGCAGGCAGAGAGAGAGGGGGAGGCAGGCTCCCTCCCGAGCAGAGAGCCTGACTTGGAACTCAATCCCAGGACCCTGAGACCACGACTGGAGCTGAAGGCAGAGGCTCAACCCACTGAGCCACCCAGGCACCCTTACCTTTTTTTTTTTTTTTTTAACATATAGGGAAAACGATAAGCAGATTCTTAAAAACTTGGTTTTGGCCTACCTAAGCAAAGTATACTTAGATGTACTGTATAGTGCTTTATAGTGCATTTTCTTCTTATAGCATAGTTTATAGAAGTGATTTTAGAAGAATGAAGGCCACTGGGGTGCCTGGTTGGCTCAGTCAGTAGAGCAAGCAACTCTTGATATTGGGGTTTTTGAGTTTGAGCTTCATGTTCCGTGTAGAGATTACTTAAAAAAAAATAAAGGCCAGGTAGACATATAGTACTAATTTATATTTAATATTTTATATTAAAATATTAAAAAATTTATATTTTATTTTTTGTGATTTTTAAGAAGATGTATATTTTTTCCTTTAATTTTTCTCAAATTGTATGAAAATTTTAGGTTAAAATAAAACGATAAAGTTTAAAAAGTCCTCTTCTATGTTTTTTCCCCTGTATTGGCACTTTTCTTCTATGACTACATGAAAAAAAATATTGATGTAGAAGTTTGGAAAATAAGAAAAGCATAAAAAAAATTAAAATCACGTTTATATAATCCCAGTACAAGGAAGTAGTTAACATTGTATCTCTCAGTTTTTTCTTTCTGCATAGATGCTTAATAGAATCATATATTTGCTTTTAATAATTGTATATTCTGCTTTTTCAATTATGTTGTATTTTCCTCCTTTATTAAATGTTTTTAAGAAATATGATCTTTCCTGGCCACATAGCACTTTATCAAAAATATATAGCATCGGGGCGCCTGGGTGGCTCAATGGGTTAAAGCCTCAGGTCATGATCCCAGGGTGCTGGGATCGAGCCCCACATTGGGTTCTCTGCTCAGCAAGAAGCCTGCTTCCTCCTCTCTCTCTGCCTGCCTCTCTGTCTACTTGTGATTTCTGCCAAATAAATAATAAAATCTTAAAATATATATATACAACATCATTCAACTACTATAATATATTACGGAGGTTTCAGTTTTTCATTACTGTAAATAGTGCTGCAGTGAGCATTCTAGTCCACAAACCTGTCTGCTGCTCTGCTTAGCCTGTTGCCTAGAGGTCCCCAGAAGTGTTCTTCCCGTGTTAAAATGTGTAATCATCCTTAAGCATTTTACACTGTAGTTTAAATAAATATAAATGAAATCATCTAGCATAGTACCCGGCAAACAGGCACTCAAAAGCTGACTTTTTAAAAAAAGATTTTATTTATTTATCTGAGAGAGAATGAGTGAGAGAGAGCATGAGAGAGGAGAAGGTCAGAGGGAGAAGCAGACTCTCCAAGGAGCTGGGAGCCCGATGCGGGACTTGATCCTGGAAGTCTGAAATCATGACCTGAGCTGAAGCTCAACCAACTGAGCCACCCAGGCACCCTGACTTTTTTTTTAAACAATAGAAATTCAGCATTTTATTTGTTGTTTCATCCTCAGCGATAATGGTTTCTTCCAATACCTGCCTTTCCCGGATTTTTTTTTTTTTTTAAATAAATTCTTCACCCAAAGTGGGGCTCAAACTCATGACCCCAAAATTAAGTCATGCGTTCTATCTGCTAACCTATCCATGTGCTCCTCCTGGATTTCTTTTATTCATTTATCCATTCATTCATGGACTGAGTAAATATTTATTGAGCACCTACTCTCTGTCAGGCCCTGTGCTACTGGTATGTGTTGACTTGAACTTGGGGAAAGCATTATGAAAATACTTGAAAACTTCCTTGACTCCTATACCTGAAGAAATGAATCTGTTCTTGACCTTGTACAACACGAGCTCCCCCTTTCTGAGCTTCTAATTTAAAAAATGAAGTGGAACAGATTTATACAATATGCTTTCTTTTGTCTGCCAGAATGGACAAAGAAAATGCCTTTTTTGCATTCATTTTACTTAGCACAGCTGCTTTTGTGAAGGTTAAGTGTGCGTACCAAGTGGACTAGGTCAAGGGTGGGTGACGGACTCGCCATCTTACTTCCAATTATTGTGGGAACCTTATTAAATGAGGTGGGATTTTATAAGCTGTTTGAAATGTAAGAAAGAACATTTAGTGAGCTATGAATGTATTTATCTGACGTGATGAAAAATGTATAACCTAATTTTAGGTTTTGTTTTTTGATGATAGGTTTTCTTGTTTAAAGAATGTTAACGTGAATATGTAAGAAATGTTCTATATTCATACATTAGGATGTTTGTACTCTTTTTTTTTTTTAACAAGTGATTATTGTCTTTCATTTATGATTAAAACACGGATTGTTAGGGCTTTATACCTTGGTTAGATTTTATTCATCCTGGGAAGCATTTTCTCCTGTTAAAATATTAAAGCCTAATCTGAAATATTTTCACAAACACAAGTGACTTTTTGAAGGTTGTGCTCTTGCTACTGTGCATTTTCTTTTTGCATATTATATATTAGTCTCCCAGAGAGGGGTATGTTCTTTGTTGCTATAGAATATTATACATTTAAATCAAAGCCACTTATATATTCATGGGTTAAAATACCTTTGTAGAAACCTTCCTTATAATTACAGATAAAAAACTTAGCTATTCTGCTTATTACCCAACACCTTGTATATTTAAAGCATTACAAAGCCTAATTTGGGGTGTGTCAACTTTGTTGGGCCCTACAAAGCCTTTAACAACAGTGGGAATGTGCTGACATATGTAAGGGCTTAGAGTAGAATAATTTGTCATTAGAACATTAATAATGGAATCAATGTACCCTAACAAAATACAATTACTTGGGTTATTTCCTTTTATTACCTATTATTTAAAATATATTGCAAAATACTGGTGAACTTGTTGTGTACTTGTTAAACTTTTTACTGATATTTTACTGAGCAAAAGTCTCATTTAACTTGTGTTTTTTACCCCCAGTATGTAACTTCAGCCTGGTGAACATGTATAGAGCAGAACAGTTTATGAATTGTTATTTCTCTTTACAATGACGTGGTGGTGGTAGGTGGGACATATTATAACAGAGATTTTCACTAAGTGTTAATTTATATTTTATCAAGTATAGGATAAGAGTAAAAATTAACTTAGTACAATAATGTTCCATCTTCACGGAATTGGGAAAAGATAATGTATACACTGATTAGTGGCTAACGTTTATTGAGCACTTTGCATAGTAGGTGATTAGCACATAGATTCTCTTGGAATGCTCACAAGAATTCCATTAGGTTCATATTTTACTTTCACACTTTTTAGATAATAAATAACTTCCTTAAAGTGACCGAGCTAGGAAGAGGTGGAGGTGAATTGCAACCCAGGCTGTCTGAGTTCAATGATTTCTTAGACAGCCATATAATCTGAGATTTCTATTTGAGATAAATAAAACGTTTAATATCACTGATTTGAAATTAATGCAGTAACACTTGGGTGGCTCAGTCAGTTAAGCGTCTGCCTTCAGCTCAGGTCATGATCCCAGGGTTCTGGGATCAAGTCCCTCATGGACTTCCTGATCACCTAAGAGCCTGCTTCTCCCTCTGCCTGCTGCACCCCCTGCTTGTGTTCTCTCTCTCTCTCTGACAAATAAATAAATAAAATCCTCTTAAAAATTGTGTTTAAAATGCTTTCATTCCATATTATGACCAGCCACTTAGAAAAGGTATGATATAAAAGATTCAGGAGAAACATGAGGAAAAGGAAAGGGAAGACTCAGAGAAAGGAGGTAAGTTGAGGTGAGGTGACAAATGGAAAGGGGAGGGGACAAAAAATGGCTTGGCAGAGAAAGAGGGATTCTGTCAGAAGTTGGGGAAGGAAGCAGAGGATGCCTAGTTACACAGGTAAAGAAAGAACTGGAGAAAGTTTGGAAATCTTAGTAAAATTGCTTTTATTATGGCTGGCTTTCCCCTTGCTTTGTGAATTTTAGCACACTTTTTGAAATACTAACAAGCTTTCCTGCTGTTCAGAGTTCTTCTACTCTTCATTGTGTGTTAGCCCTCTGAGACTTAATTTCATTTCACCCTTTATGACGAAACTTCATGCAAAGCTAGAGGATTCAGAATTCAAGTTGTATGTATAATTTCTATTTTTTCCTATTTTCTTACATAACATGATACACATACACATAATGAAAGTTTCATAAGTGATCTGATGGATTTAATTTAGACTTCAGTCATACTCTTTAGAATTTCTCTTTTATGCTCTTTGAAAAGAATCCTCAATCTAACCATATCTGTTAATTTCAAGGTTTTATTTAGAAATGAAATACAGGAGCGCCTGGGTGGCTCAGTGGGTTAAAGCCTCTGCCTTTGGCTCAGGTCATGATCTCAGGGTCCTGGGATGGAGTCCCACATGGAGCTCTCTGCTCAGCAGGGAGCCTGCTAAACCCCTACCCCACCCCACCTCGCTTGCCTCTCTGCCTACTTGTGACCTCTGTCTGTCAAATAAATAAAAAAAAAAAAAAAAAAAGAAAGAAATACAATTTGACAGAATGGAAAGACTTTGCTTTCAGAGAACTGAAACTTTTTTTGGTGATAGGACCAAGAAATTAATTGTGTGTTTATGAACTTTGTTTTTAATTATATGTACTTAATAATCCAAAATTTAGTGCTCATATAGATTCTTTGGTTTTATTTTGAGTACATTATTGATTATGTTGTAATGAAAAGAGCATGGGGCTCATATGTAACCATGAACAAATTACTTTAACTTATCTACTTCTTCATTTGATAAAAAAAGAAATCGTACCTGCCCATTTATTTCACCGAGTGAGTATACAAATGTGTATGTGTACTAGAAAATACTGTGTAAATATTATTGCTAAATACACCTATGGTTATTACATTAGTAGATTGCCTTTAGATTCACCCTTCTGTTAATTAAAGAGTAAGCAATGCAGAATAGACTAATTCTTCTGTTTTATTTTGATTATCCAAATATTGAATTTCAATAAACTAAAGGAGTATTAGTCAAAGAAACTTGGTCAGCAAATTGCAAGAAAGTGGTTCAGTTATACCCAGCCTATCATAGATCTTTTTAATAGGGACAAATATCTCTGCCATTAGTTCTGGACCAATGTCTTTGCCTTTCACAATACTTTTAATGCATAACTTATAAATCTCTTTTTATCAGCCAATCTGACTTTTCCAGACCCAGACTAACATTAAGCAAGATAGAATGAGCAAAAATCAGGGAAGGTCAAATAAGCAATCAAATGATCAGATTCTCATTGGACGCTAATGGAATTCTAGACTTTTAGAAAATGATTAGTTATGAATTTCAATGCCCTTGTTGACAAAGGGTCAGTTTTTATAAAATTATGGTAAAATCTTAATGAGATTTTTAAATCATTGTGTTGGATTATTATCTCCATAAAAACTCTACATAGTTCATATTAAGTCTTACATGAACATTTTTGCTGAAATGATAATGGCATTATGGCTATGATTTTAAAAAGAGCCTTATCTTTTAGAGATATACTAAAATATTTGCTGATAAATGTGATGTTTCATTAGTGGATGGGGCTATTGGTGAAACAAGGTTGGCCATGAATTAGCAGTTATTGAAACTAGGTATTTGGCAAATGGTTTATGTTACTATTTTGTCTTTTATTATATATTTTTGAAATATTTTATAGTAAGCTGAATGAGGGGAGGTGGGTAGGGGGATGGGTAAAATAGGTGAAGGGGATTAAGGGGATTAAAAGATACAAACTTCCAGTTATAAAATAAAAAAGTCACGAAGGTGAAAAGCAGAGCATAAGGATTTTAGTAATTATATTGTTTAATGTGGTACGTGACAGGACTACATTTATCATGGTGAGACTTGGATATATAGAATTGTCGAATCACTGTGTTGTATTACACTTGAAACTGATATAACATTGTATGTCAACTATACTTCAATAATTAAAAAAAGCTAAAAAATTAAATTTCAGTGCTTTGTGCTTCTGATTTACTAAAGGAAACAACTATATCATGCTAATTTAAAGTCAGAGTTGTATTAGTAAATATGAGGTCTTGAATAATCCTTGTTTTTCTCATGATATACAAAATCAATACTTATTATATCTCTCTACTGGAAAGATAGCAGGCATGTAATTAAGACTTAGCTTCAGATGCTTGGGCAAAATCTTATTTGTAATAATTAAGTATAAATTTTAGTCATATTTTTTGGTCTCATTCCCTGTGAACCATATTAGTATGGCATATATAGAATGTAATAAATCAATGACTCTATTAATAAAGTGATCACACTTGCATCAGATGTTAAACATTTGTCCTCCTCACTTAATTGTAAACTCCATGAAGGCTGTCTGTATGTCTTAATCATTGAGTGGTGCACAGTATATGGCACATAGCAAGGACTCAGTAAGTATTATTGTCTGATCATGGTTTAAAAGAAAATGATGTTTAAATAATCTGCCTTTGGATTTCTTTTAAAATTCTATTAAAGGTATGAATTTTTATTAAATGAAGAGCACAGTGGTGAAGGTCTGACTGAAATGATTTCTAAAGCAAAACTTTACTGAGTGTTTGGTCTCCATAATTCGGTATTTCTTGTTATGTAACAATTGTCATTGTGTGTGTGTGTGTGTGTGTGTGTGTGTGTGTGTGCGTGTGTTTGCAATACTGTTTCACAGAAGAAGGCTTTCTTATCCACTAATTGGGAAAGATAGAATACAGAAAATGAAAATGAAAGATTTTTTGGGTAGATTTTCAAGATTTGATGAACAAATGGAGAAATTTTTATTGTGTTCCATTTTCAAAGGTCCTATAAGTATAATGTGTATTTACTGGGAATTTAAATAAAATTTATTCCATTTGAGATTTTTATCATCATAGTACTTGACATACTGTTCGTCAGTTGTCAGGTGTGAGTACTTACTGATTCTGATGTGTGGCTAGACGTAACCAAGCTAACCCATGTTGTATACTAATGTTCCCTAGGGGGCATGGACTCTGTTGTGGTCATAGCCTTCTGGGCAGCTTCTTTAAGCCCAAAATATCCATTTGGCTGGTCCTGTGTATAGCTGCTGGACTTTGCAGAACAGCTTTGCCTTCATCACCCTTCTCTTAGTGCCTTTAATGAATGGCTCCTTAGTCATGGGCCTGCATTATGTTTTAGCCCCACAATTCTTATATTACCATTAAAACAGTTTCCTTCATTATCAAGTCATACCTGTTCTGCCTGCTTTTGGCCCTTCATGATCTGGTTATGTCTTCAACCTGGGTTTCAAATCTAGTCAGAAGACTTTGGTAAACTGAACTGAACTAAACTGGGATGCAATGTACAGACTGAAATATTCCCAGGAATCTCTCTGGTGTTGTGGGAGCTAGACCTGTTCTTATCCAGCCTTTAGCTTCTGCTCATAGAGGTAGGGACTGTATCTTATATTCATACTGCTTTAGTATTTAACATGAGGTAGTATGACTGTAGTAGGTACTCAAATATTTGTTGATTTAAAGGGATTTAGGAAACTCAGCAACCTTGAGTGAAATAAGCCCTTCATTAAATACACTATAAATATTCCTTTGTTTATTTTAAAAAGATAGTGCTGATTAAGTAGAGGGGTAGTCATTTACTACTGGGGTCACTTTCCTTCTGCTTTCTTAAACCCATAATCCATTCAGACAGTTACTACCAAATAGTTCCTCACACAACCAAACTACTCCAACTGTCTCCTGCCTGGCATCCATATAGCTTTTCTTGTCTGGTGAATCTTACTAAACTGGAACACATGGAATGTTTTGCCCTTTGTTTATAATGCTCAGTTAGAACCCAATCTAAGCAGATTGCTTTATGTTGACTTTATTTTGCATTCAGAAGACGAGGGCACCCCACAGGTCCACTGACCACTTTGGCTATAAGAGATGAAAAAAATGAGCAAAGGTTAGCATTCCTTCTGAAAAAGTCCTAGGAAGTAGACTGTCTTTAATCCCTGTTGCTCTTTTTTTCTGGAGGTAGAAAGAAGGCCTTGAATGAGTTCTGAGGTCTCGAGTGAGATTTGCTAGCTATGCTGCTAATTCCCCCACATTAGTTTTACCATCTACTCCAGAATTGAAGGCTGCTCTCACTTTCTTTGAAAACTCCGTCCTTAGCTTCATGATAACATTTATCTTATTCTTTGATTCTTGGTACAAATAAGATGGACAATTCACATTTTCTTGGCATTAGAAGGATTTGTTGTTTTTCAATACTCAACTGAGAAGCCATTAACATGCATCAAAACAGTACTTCATTTATTCATTCATTTTTATTTTTAGAGCTGCTGTGGTATGCCAGGTTCTGTGCCCAACAGTGGGGATAGAGTAGTAAATGGGATAGATGGGGAGACCAACTGGAATTTAAGGAAACAAAACCAATGATCATAGTGGGGGGAAAAGAGAGAGGAAAACCAAGAAACAGACTCTTAACTACAGAGAACAAACTGATGGTTAGCAGGAGGGAAGATGGTGGGAGGATGGGTTAAATAGGGGATGGGAATTAAGGAATGCACTCGTGATGAGTACTGGATGATGCAGGTAAGTGTTAAATCACTAAACTGTACACCTGAAACTAATATTATACTTTATGTTAAGTAAAATCTTTAAAAAGAGACCCCCCAAATAGGACTGTTTCTGGAATGATTCTGTAAGAATCATTAAGAAAACTTATTTAAAGTATGTATCGCTGGGTCCTGGATGACTAGGTTTCAGGTGAAGTCTAAGAAAAATAAACTTTTTAAAAAGTTTTTTGAGCAAGGTCAAGAAATAGTTTTATATTAGTACACTCATGTACATGCTTGAATGCCAGCAGTATAAACATGTTCAAAGGTTGCTCCACCTTTTTAGAATTAATACTACAAAGTCCTTTCATTCCCAGATATCCGAAAAGGAGGGATCTCTTCTCCCATATTCCAAGGAAACTTTTAAGTGTTAAAATAAGAATAAGATTGCATCTCTTCATTTAGAATCCTGAAATTTCTATAAAAGCTTCTCCCATCCTTATTTTTTTTGTTCTTTTTTAAAATTTTAATTCTTTCTAGATGAAGGCATTTTCTTGGATTACCAATTTTATTTCTGTGACTGTATAATTCACTACTATTAATCCTGCTTCTTCAACACTTCTGAATTAGATTATCCAATGTTCTCCTATGCTTCCCTCTTTTGGGAGGGTTCTCAGGATATAGAAGACTATCACAGTGTTGGCACCATACCTATTTTATTTGCAGAGATGAAATAAGTAGTCAAGGGTAGAACTTCTCTTAGAAAACTCTTTGAAAAGTAGAGCCATTGTTCCTTGACCCCTGCTACTCTGTTTCTTTGGGCCGAAGGGAAGGCCTTGAATTTGCTCTTGCATTTGAGTGAGATTAGCACCATGAAATAAATCAAAACCTATGTTGTATAAGGTAAAGAACTTGAGTTTCAAAACCTTAAAGAATGAAGTTTAAGCTCCACATTTTTGACACCTTTTAGTTGTGTAATTTTGGGGAAGTCAGGTCTCTAATAGGGTTATGTTGGTCACCTATGAAATGGAAATAGCCATGCCTCTTACAGTTGTAATGAAGATTCCAAATGATGCAGAGACAGGACTTAAGGTTGGCGTAGGATAAGGCCTTAATAAATACAGCCATTTTTATCCTAGCTGTTTTATCACCTACTCCCTCTTCAACTTTGGCTACTAGTACCCCAAATCTTTACCAAATATGAGCTGTGTGCAGAGATTGAATACATAGTCCAAAATCACATTTATAAACAGCTACTCTCCAAGCAAATTAGTGACCCTGTACTGCTCATCTTCTGCTTTCTCTTCCAGCCAAGAGTTTTTTAGTCATATATAGCCATCTCCACCATAGTGACTATTACACTTCTCCCCGATATTAGAATTTTTTTTTTTAAGATTTTTTATTTATTTATTTGATAGAGATGACAAGTAGGCAGAGAGACAGGCAGAGAGACAGGAGGAAGCAGGCTCTCCAAGGAGCAGAGAGCCCGATGCGGGGCTCGATCCCAGGACCCCGGGATCATGACCTGAGCCGAAGGCAGAGGCTTTAATCCACTGAGCCACCCAGGCGCCCCCGGTATTAGAATTTTATAGACCATTATTTCTACCTCCTGAAAATGTTTCTCTCTTGTCCCCATGTTAGATTTCATAAAAAAAGATAATCTGATTCAGTGCAGCTCCCAGGAGTTTGTGAACAATAGCTTCCTCTTCCTTTCTGCCCCCTGCAGTATTGGTTTTCATTTGCTTCTACGTTAGCCACTGGAGAAGGCCCCCTTAAGATTCACAAACTGAAACTCTACTAGAATCTTTGTGCATGTTTGTATTATTTAGGCTTTTAATGGTTCTCTCAACCTTGAAGACACAACAGACAATCCTTACCACCAATGCTTTTGTCTTTGTGACACTAAATGTATCTGCACCCTCCTTTGCAGATGTAAAAGTGTGGCTTTTGAATGCCAATTTAGGGATATGATCCTTCTGTACCTCTGCCATGTAAAGAGATAACACTATTGAATTTGAGGCTCATCTTCCTCTTTCCATCACAACTTTGACTAAGAGATCAAAATTTTCTTTGCAAGCTGATCTCATTCTTTCCTTCTTTTATGATGTTTCTTTCTAAAACCTGAGCTACATTTCTGTTTGCCTATAAATTATTGTCTGCTGCCTGGTTTTCCCACAGTCTGTGAGCAAATATGATCCTCCAGGGCCAACCATACCAGGCTGGAGTTTTGTTTTGTTTTTATTTGACCATATATGACTTTTATATGCCATATATGATGGCCATATATGACTAAAAAACTCTTGGCTAGAAGAGAAAGAGCAGAAGATGAGCAGTACAGGGTCACTAATTTTGCTTGGAGAGTAGCTGTTTATAAATGTGATTTTGGACTATGTATTCAATCTCTGCACACAGCTCATACTCATGTTTGGGTTTGTTTTGTTTTGGTTTTTTCCCCTAAGAGGCTCCATGCCTAGGGTGGAGACCAACTTGCCGCTCGAACTCAGGACTGTGAGACTCAACAGACCGAGCCACCCAGGCATTCCCCAAGCTGGAGCTTTTTAACATTCCTCCATAGGATACGGTTTTTTAAACAAATGGTGCTAGGACAATTGGATGTTTGTCTGAAAAAAAAAAAAAGAATATCACCTTTGCACTACTTACAAAAATTAACTCGTAGAGGACCATAGACCTAAATGTTAGAGCTAAAATAAGCCTACCATTAAGAAAATGAAAAGACAAGGCACAGAGTGGAAAAAAATATTTATGAAACAAATATCTGATAAAGGACTTTGTATCCAGAGTATATAAAGAGCTCTTACAACTTAAGAAGACAACCCAGTTTTTAGGACATGTAAAAAATGAAACTTACATGACTCAGAAATTCTGCTTCTAGATATTTATCTGAGAGAAATGAAAATATATGTCCATACAAAGTATTGCATGTGGATGACCACAGCAGCATTATTTATTAAAGCTCAAACTGGAGACAATTCCAATATTTATCCTCTGGTGAACAGATAAACAAAAGGTATTGTCGCTATATAATGGAATTCTGCTCAGCAATAAAATGAGCCAACAACTGATACATGTAGCAGCAAAGATGAACCTCCAAAACACTATGCTAGTGAAAGAAGCTAGAAACAAAAGACTGCTTATGGTATAATTCTTTTCATATGGAATTTCTAGAAAAGGCAAACATACAGCGACAGAAAGCGGGTCACCGTTTTGCCTGGGAGGGGAGCTGTGATTAACTGCATATGGGCAAAACGGATAAAGGGGATTTTGGAAGTGGTGTAATGGAAGCAGTTTAAACTTGGATTGTGGTGATGGTTGCACAGCTATATAAGTTACTAAAATTCAATGAATTATGCCTTCAAATGGGTGAATTTTTATGGTATATAAATTATAATTCAATAAGGCTGTTTTAAAAATTCCCCATAGTGCTTGGGTTATGAGATAGCTCCCAGTTTTTTGCTTCCTTATGTCCCCAAGAAGACAACATAGTCCCTTGTCTCTTCAGCAGTATTTCTCAAGCTTCTGCTGCATATGAATCACCTTGGGGGTGCCTGGCTAGCTTAGTCCGTGAAGCATGAGACTCTTGATCTTAGGGTTATAAATTTGAGCCCTACATTGCGTGTAGAGATTACTTATTTAAAAAAATCATCTGGGGGCGCCTGGGTGGCTCAGTGGGTTAAGCCGCTGCCTTCGGCTCAGGTCATGATCTCAGAGTCCTGGGATCGAGTCCCGCATCGGGCTCTCTGCTCAGCAGGGAACCTGCTTCCTCCTCTCTCTCTGCCTTCCTCTCTGCCTACTTGTGATCTCTTTCTGTCGAATAAATAAATAAAATCTTTAAAAAAAAATCATCTGCGGATCTTAGTAAGAATGCAGATTAAGAATCAGTAGGTCTGTGGTGAGGTCTGAGATTTTGCATTTTTTTTTTTTTAAGATTTTATTTATTTATTTGACAGAGAGAGATCACAAGTAGGCAGAGACGCAGGCAGAGAGAGAGAGAGGAGGAAGCAGGCTCCCTGCTGAGCAGAGAGCCCGATGCGGGACTGGATCCCAGGACCCTGAGAACATGACCTGAGCCGAAGGCAGCGGCTTAACCCACTGAGCCACCCAGGCGCCCTGAGATTTTGCATTTTTAACAAGCCCCAAGTGATGCCATTGCTGTTGGTTTGAGGACTGCACTTTGAATGAAAGGCCTTGAAACTCTTCATAACCCAGGCTGCACATTAGGCTCTCTTGGGGAGCTTTCAGAATAAAACTGATACAGTTCTCTGCCAGAAATTAAATCGGGAAGCTCTTCAGGTGATTCTGATGTATAGTCCAGGCTGAGAAACTTAACAAAATGGGATTCTTTTTACCATAATGAGTCAATAATAAACTTCTATGTTTCCCTCACTCTGATCCCACAGTTTAGCCCATAACCTAGAGCCCCCAAATTATGATCAGTATTTCTTGGAATAAGTAGGAGAGTAAGCTAGCATACTTTGACCATACTTTTTTTTTGAAATTATTTTCTTACACATGACAACCCCTTAGTCCTGGCTAAGAATTAGAATACTAAAGAATGGAGAACATGTGGTTGTTATGATGATAATAGCTAAGATGTATTGGGCAATTAAAATGTACCTTGCACTGTTCAAAACATTTTACATGCATTATCTACCCTCATATTTTACCCTGTGAGCTAGGTACTATTATTTTGTCTGTCATATAGAAGGAAAAAAGTGCAGAGTGATGAAAGGACTTGCTTAAAAGCACACAGCTAATAAGTAGCCCACCAGGGATTTGAAAAGAGGCAGTCAGGCTGCAGGGTCTCAGAGAAGCTGACACTCACCAGTACCTGCATTTTGTAATCAATACTTATTTTTGCCAGACGTTTAGCCTCCCATTTCTAACTGATCTTCTATCCTTGGGAATGGAACCAGACCCCACCCAAATCTTCGAGGCCCTTTTATTAGTCTCTTAAAACACACTCAAGCCTACGAGTGTTTCTATACCCCCAAGAACTAACTCAGTTTTACTTGACTTCTAGGACTTCGTTGATACTGGAATCTCCCTCTGAGCTCCCTTATTCTGATTGCATGAGCTGAATGAGAAAGACTGGCAAACCAAATTTGTAATACCCTTTTTTCTTCTCTGTGAAAGATTTAACACCTTATACCTGAGCTTTCTTGTGTCCTTAATCCTTATTGGAGTTCCTCTTCCTTCCTTGAAGATGGATACAGGAAAGGCTAGATGTTAGATTGAAATTGTGCAGGGTATTTAACAAACTGATAGCATGTATTAACCTCTGTTAGCCCCCACCCCCTTTAAAAAAAAAAAAATAGAAATTGGTTTCCATTGAGGCTTTAGGCAATTTTAGTGCCTGAAACATTCTTTGTTAACATAATGTTTTTAGAAGGCTGAGTGTCAGGAAGGCCCATTTTTAATTTATCAATGGCATCCTTAGTCTTAATATGCTAAAGCATACTTTACTTTTGAGGGCAGAATTAATCTTTTATCAGATGTACCATGGATGCTGTTGGTTTCATTATTTTAGGAAAATGTTCTTGTGATTGTTTTAGAATTGATGCTACCCACATACCTTTATTTTTCAATATCTATTCAGAATAGATAAGGAAGATACAAGGAGGCACCCATAATAAAGCTAATGCAAAGGAGAATTGTCGCTGCTATTTGATAAACTAACAAAGGTGTTTAACTTGTTGCTATCATCTTGACTGTGAAGAAAGTGAATCTGAAATTAAGCCTATGGTAGAAAATATTGGGACCTTCTTTTATAAATTACCCTTTGTAGAATAGTGAAGAAAATTTTATTATAATTAACGAAGATAATTTTATACATTGAAATTTTCCCAGAGGTGGTGTTGGGAGTAGGGAAAAAAAGGAATTTCACTCTGCCCTTTGTTTAAAGCAGGGCCAGGCAGAAATGTCAAAGGCTGTCAAGGTAACTTCTTTGCAACACTGGGATCTCAAGCTTTCAAACACCTACAGTCTTTTTAAAAATACAGAAGTTTTAGCCTCACCCTTTTTGGTTCTAAGGTTTTAATGAACTCCTCAGGGGATTCTAATATGCATTACATTAGTCAGGGTTCTTTCGAGAAACAGAATCTGTATGAGGGTATATGTGTGTGTTTCTATAGAGAGATTATTGTAAGGAATTGGCTCAAACATTTATAGAAGCCAAGGAATTCCACAATCTGAGGTCGCAATCTGGAGACACAGGAAAGTTGACGATATAGTTCTAATCTGGGTCTAAAGGCATAAGGACCAGTAGAGCCAACAGTGTAAGTTCCAGTCCAAGTTTGAATCTGAAGGTAGGAGACTGATGTCTCAGCTTGAAGGTAGTCAGATAGAGAAAGAGCAAGAGAGAGAGAGAGAGCGAGCGAGCAAATTCTCCCTTACTCAATTTTTTTGTCCTATTCATACCTCACTCAAATGGATTGGATGAGGCCCACTCACATTGGGGAGGACAGTCTGCTTTACTCAGTTTACCATTTCAAATGGTCATCTTATCAGAAATATCCTCACAGACATACCCAAGAATACTCTTTAATCAAATATTTGGGCACCCCATGGTATAGTCAAGTTGACATATAGAATTAACCTCCAACCACCCAAATTTAAAGAATTTGAAGCAGCGAGGGGCAAAAATCAGATTCCTTGGAAGAAACACTTGAAGGGAGAAAACTTATAAAGAGACTGTTGTTGCATTTTAGGGACCAGTTATATAATTTGCATTATAAAAAAAAGTTCAGACTTGGCAAATCCTTAGAGACTGAAAGTTGCCATGGGTTGAGGGTAAGGGGTGGGAGAGGGAAGGGTCTACTATTGGACATGGGGTTTCTTTTGGGGGTGATGAGCATGTTCTGGAATTAGACATTGGTGATGATTGCATAACCTGTGGATATGCTACAAACCACTGAACTGTACCTTTTGAAAGGGTGAATTTTATAGTATGAGAATTATATATCAGTAGGAAATCTATACATTGAGAGAGATTGGATAGGAAGAAGTGATAGTAGAGAGAGACATTGGCATCTTTGAGATGTTTTCTATGAAGAAGTAAATAAAAAGGGGGGGGGTGATAGAGAAAAAGGGACATAAGACGAAGGAAGAATATTTTTTAACTGCAGGAGAGGGGTCCCTGGCTGGCTCAGTCAGAAGAGCATGAGACTCATGATCTTGAGGTTGTGAGTTTGAGTCCCATGTTGGGTGTAGAGCTTAAACATAAACTTAAAAAAACTCACAGGGGATATTGCTGCATGTTTGTATACAGATTCAAATGCTCCAATGGAAAGGGAAATATTAATGATACAAGGTACGGCAGAGGGAATTTGCAGGAGCCAGATCCTTAAACTGACTGGAACACCACCTTAAATAATGTTCTTCACGTCTCTTCCCTAGGTGACAGACCAGTCGGTGAAAGCATTTGCTGAGCACTGTCCTGAACTTCAGTACGTTGGCTTCATGGGTTGTTCAGTTACTTCTAAAGGAGTCATTCACCTTACCAAGGTAGGTGCCATGGCTCCATCTCCTTAGTGTTTCTTTCTTTCTTCTTCTTCTTTTTTTTTTTTTTAAAGAGATTTTATTTATTTATTTGAGAGAGAGACAGAGAAAGAGCATGAGCACGAGTGGTGGGGTGGGCAGAGGTGAGGGAGAGGTAGAAGCAGACTGCTGGCTAAACAGGCAGCCCTGTGATGCGGGGCTCAATCTAGGGCCCTGAGATCTTGACCTGAGCTGAAGGCAGATGCTTAACCAACTGAGCCACCCAGGTGCCCCTTCCTTAGTGTTTCCTTCATTCATATCAGTGCCCTAGCATTGTTGAATGTACTTGAGTGAGGAATAGTCAGACCATTACAGAAGTGTACTAGGGTTTGATAGTTAAAATCAGTTTAAAGCAACAGTACCAAGCTTAGCTTTTCTTAAATGGGACACTCATTTAAACAAGAAGCTTACTTTTTTGCTTTTTTATTGCTAATGACTATGAAATATATGCATTAAAAATTATTTAAACATTAACTTATTGCATTTAGAATATATTTTGGTTAAGGTTTTAATTGCTTACATATAATTAGGTCCTCTGAGCATTTGGCTTTTAAGAAGTGCATATGGCCAGTGCATATGATTAAGCTGAACATGAAAGGTGAAAAGAGAGGTAAATCTGTGTCAGAAATTAACCTTCTAGTTCAAAGAGTTCACTTTTATACCAAATATATGAAATCTTACATTTTAGCAATGATGACAATGCCACTTCCTTTGTAACCTCTCACTTATGTGCCATCTTCACTCCAGAGCTTTAAAATAATTAGGACTAAATTCTTACGTGTGTGTAATGTAATGGAAAACTGGCTATTATAAAATTTATCCGTGTATTATCTGAGATTTGTCACTGAATAGATTTTAACTGTCCCATATAGTACTTAGGAGAATGGGTATGAATCTTGCCATTCATACTTAATAGCTGAGTAACCTTTTCATTCACCCTTTCCTCATTTCATTACTATTAGGCAACTGCTGTGTTAATAGCACAATGTTGAAATAAAACAGGTGAGATCCCAGGTCTCTTTGGGTTTGGTCTCTTCAGGTCTCTTTAAGCTTACGGTTTAATGGGAGATAATCTTAGTCTTTCCTTTCTAGGAAAAGAGCAAATGATTGTGAATTACTTAGGACTCTGGTGAAAAAACAAAATCAAAAACCAACACACACACACACACACACACACACACACACACACACACCAAACCAAAAGACAAAACAAAACAAAACAAAACAATGAACTCTGGCAGTAAGGCACAGTGGTTAGGAGCCTGGGCTCTATTGTTAGCTTGAGTTTGGATCGTGGCTCTGGCACTTATTAACTAAGTGGAGAAATTATTTTTCAGGGTATTAATTGAAATAATATATGCAAGGTCCTTGCCTCAGTATGGAGATTGCAGTAAATGCTAAGTAAATGTTAGCTGCTAGTACTAAAATGCATTTTGTGATATCTAAGTTGCTGAAAAGTCAGAGCAAGATTTGAGGAAAAAATAGCAAATCACTGTTTTGGTCTAGTGTGTCTGAAACATCCTATGATTTTTCTTGTCTCTAGTGATTGATAATTGATGAGCTTTAATTGTATTTTGAGGATCAGAGCCTAAAACTACTGGAAAAGAAAAGCACGTTAGTCTCAATTATTGTTCTTCCAGAATATCTTAGTGTAACCAGGACCATACATAACCATAATTTTTAGTCATTTCCTATAATCTTGGCCTGAACATCTTGGTGGATGACGTTTTTCTAGTCACATCTAATGTTGTTTATAGTGTAGAGTAGAAATGCCTTTGGATGAACAGATTGTGCACAACAAGTGTTATAATGACCATATGTGGAATTTTTATGATCACTTGAAACTGTACTCATTAAAGACAAAACAAGACTTATTAGATCAGTAAGTGCTTCCCTGAGCATTCTGAGATGGCCAAAAATTATGGTACACTGATACTTAAAAGATCAGATTAACTCCCTGTAACAAAATAGCAGCTATAGCAAATGGCAAATGTCTGTGTTGGAAGGCTCAAATTACTGAGAATGTCCTTCTGAAGATGATAGGCCAGAACTGGTGGTTTGGACTGCCAGTAGTCTGAATCTACTGGATTAATATCAAAGCTGGTCCACAAACTTTTGAGAAACATCTTTGTTGCTCAACAAAGTCTTTTGCTTTGATGAGAAGACTGGTTTGTGGCATAGTATTGCTTAGTTTCCTGGAATCAAGTGAAGGCAAGGTAACATTTTAAGCATGCATAGCTTCTATAAAGCTGTTTTAATTGTTTCATCTTTTGAAAATTAGGAGAACTCAGGATTTACTAAAATGAAAGCTTTTTTTGTTAAAATATTTGCATTCTGATAGTTTTCATACTATGATATTACACAAAATATAATTTACATTTTCAAAATGTTTATTAATATATAAATGCTCCTGGGAAACTGTGTTATCCTTATTATCATCATGGTTTGTTATTTTTAAGTAAGTGATTACAGAGATGTGAGATAGAGAGTATTGAGAGCTAGTGGTCTAAAGCTGTTTAATTTTATATGGTTTAGAAATTCTCTCCAAGATACTACTTTTCTAAGTCTTGGGCTCTCAGTTTGCTAAAAGGCAAATGGTATAAAATCTCCATGCCTTAGTTTCCTGTCAATAAAGAGATATGCCTGAATTAGATGATCTCTTTCTAGAGTTATTTGTAGCCAGAAGAATCTACACATTTAAGAATCATTGACCTGGAAGGGACTATGCGGGGCTCTCCCTGAAACTAAGAAATGTCAAGTCTTTAGTAATTTAGAAAGAAAAATTAGGGATTTGTGACAGCTCAGATTGTTACACCAAGGGCAAGAATTCAGAAGATTGGGAATAGGTGGAAGAATGTTGATATCCTATAACTATGGTTCCTTGGGCCTAATTTTACTTTGATGTGCTCAGCATTGGCTAGACTCTTATTCACTATGCAATATTTACTGATGACACACCTTTAGTCTTCAGAGGAATTCTGCTAATATTAAACAATATTGGAGTAAGAACTCTTCCTCCTGGGCCCCTATGACTGTAAATTAGAGTCCAGAAATAGCTAAGATTTAATGCACCCAAGTTGAGAAGATAATGTCAGTTTCACTAGATTGTGTTTGGAAACTTTAGATCCATATTTAGGAAGCAATACTAAGAACTTTCAAGGTCTCCATTTAACAGTTGAGAACGTTATGACTTGTTATTTGTGATAGTTGAGTCTTCTCCAACACAGATGTGTTTGTTTTTTTCACTGCAGTTGTACCTATTTATAAATAAAAAATATTTCTATCTTGGTCTCCCTCCTATATTTTAAAAATGGATTCAACAAATGCAAATATGTAATCAACCCCTTATATTTAGACTGTAGTGCCTCAGTATCATTTGCCACTAAAGGAACTAGTAGAAACATGTCAAAAAGACCAAAACGAACATGAAGTGGTTCCCACTGGGCTAGGTTGGCATACTTTGAGCATTGAGAAGGGAAATGACTGCAGTGGATTAAAGCAAATCAAATGTATAAAAATTGTGGATTCATAATGATATATTAAAAAAAATCCCTGTATTTCTTTTTCCAACTAAGATGGTGTAATAGGGACTAGATTTACTCTTTTCCCTGAAACATCCCCCAAAACTAGATAAAATACATGAAACAGTAGTCTTTTAAAAAAAATTATTTATTTATTTGACAGAGATCACAAGTAGACAGAGAGATAGAGAGGAGGAGGCAGGCTCCCTGCTTTAACACACTGGATTTCAGACAACTAAGGATAGTGATCCCTGAGATATTGAGAAGCAAGAGCAGTCCTATGACTACCTCCATCTAATGTATAGAAGGAAGTTCCGGTTTGTAGCACAAGGAGGGTAACGCAGACAAAACTCAGCAGACACTCTTGAGTTGAGACAAAACAAAGTCCAGGAGACCAAGACAGCCAAAGTTCGGAGAACAGAGTATTGGAGTGGAGAGAAGTCCATTGAGAACTATGTAGGAAATCCCAGAGGTCTTTAGATTGATCTCCTTTGAGCACCCAATTCTAAATAACCCAAGAGTAGTGAAGAAATCAAGAGATAATAACAAGTATTTTGAACTGAATGAGAATGAAAACAAAGTAGTGACGATTTAATGTGATGCTGCTAAAATACACTTTATGTAAAATTAATAGCACTTAGCACCTATATAAGAAAAAGGGGAGATCTCAAATTAGTGACTTTCTACTTCATGAACTTCTACCTTCTGAAACTTAAGGAAAAAGAGCAAACTAAACTCAAAGTAAGCAGAGGCAAGGAAGTAATAAAGATTGAAGGGAAGTCAATGAAATGGAAAACAAGAATAAAAGAAAAAATTATTAAAACCAAAAGCTGGTTCTATGATAAAATAGATAAAATTGATAAATTTCTATTTAGACTAATTAAGAAAAGGAAAAAGAGAGAGAGAGAGAGAAAGAAAAAGAAGACACGACTTGCCAATATCACAAGAGAACTATGGGTTCTACAGATATAAAAAGGATAAGGGAATATTATACATGTTTATGCCTAGAAATTTAAAAAAAAACAGATGAAATGAAAAATTTGTTTGAAAGACACAGACACCAAAAAAAAAAAAATAAAGAAAGAAAGACACAGATACCAAAACTCACTCAAGAAGAAGTACATAACCTGAATACCCCTATATCTCTTTAAAAAATTACATTTATATTTAAAAACCTTCCCTCCAATGGGTTATAGGACATGGGGTTTTATTACCTTATTCTCATTACCCTTATTTACATTTGAAAATTTCCATAATGATAAAAATAGCTTTTTAGGGGTCAAAAAATTAAAAATGTTGATATTAAACATGATAAAATCATACTATTCAATATCATACTTTTAAGAATGTATAATATTGGAAATTTTTAAGATAATAATGTATATTAACATATAATATTAATTTAAAAATCAGTTGAATAATGGACTTATGGAAACTCAAATGTCAATGTGGCAATTTATTTTCATCTGTAGTTAGAGCACAAACTACAGAAATGCTGTGGGTTCATGAATTTAATGCCACAAATTCACTGTGAGTTTACATCAAATCAGTTCAAATGATTTTAATCATTAAAAAAATATATTTTATTTATTTGAGAGAGAGAGAGTGCAGAAGCATGGGTGGGGGGGTAGAAGGAGAGAGGGAGAAGCAGGCTCCCTGAAATCTTGACCTAAGCCAAAAGTAGATGCTTAACAGACTGAGCCATCCAGGTGCCCCCAAATGATTTTATTTATTTTTATTTATTTATTTTTTAAAAAGATTTTATTTATGTATTTGACAGAGAGACACATGCTTCCTACTGAGCAGGGAGCCGGATGTGGGGCTCCATCCCAGGATCCTGGGATCATGACCTGAGCCAATGGCACATGCTTAAGGACTGAGCCACCCCAGCACCCCACCCCCAAATTATTTTAATCTTTTATTAGATCTTATTTTAAATGACTACTAAGTAAGATAGAGAAGAATATTTGATCAAAAGTTCATTTTTATTTTGTGACATATAAAAATTCATATTTGCCATAACTTAGAGGTCAATGTATTTTTTTAGATTGCTGATATATTTTTAAGGTTGTGAGTGTTAATAATAATATTTTAAAATATGAATAATATAATAAGACTATGAAATATTACAAAGCATTAGTCAGTTAATAATATTAACTCTGATGCTACATTAGATCTTATTGTTGCTTTATTCAATTTAAAATCATGATCTGAATTTTTAGGCTATGTCACGTGTGGGTTTGGTTGAAATTTTTGATGTTTGTTTGTTTCTGTTTTTAAACAGAATTTTTTTGGAAAGTTTAACAGACAACTAAACAAAATGCCCAAACTTCTGATATTTTCTTGGACCACAATCATATTTAAAGAACTTAAAAAAAAAACCCACTTATTTTTAAAGTGCTTATGGTTGAAAGTATGAAATGTTTTCTAAAGGAAAACAAAATTGATTCTTTTTCAGGCAATTTAACATAAGTAACTGAAAGAATGTTCATTCATGCAACTAACTCAATTTTTTTCTTCCTTTTCTTATGTATCCAGAGACTAGAAATGAAAGATGACCTTTCTTGCCTTTTAAATTTCTAAGCAACTGATCAGTTTAGAATGCTTTATTCTAAAGGAAGAACATATTATTTTGCTACTTTAGAGGTGATATTGGTGTTTAGTCATATATTATAATTTCGTTTGTTTCTAAGTAATTATAGTACTTGAATGTTATTTTGAGATTGGAAAAAATACATGTTCTTAAATTCATTCAGCTTTAAAATATTTCATAGCGAGTATGAGCCAGTGAGTATTATGAAGGGGTGTTTGTTGGATGACCATGCTTTTGGTTCCTTTTAGCTGTTCAGAGCTTAAGAGTTAGGCCCAAAATCTGAATGTTGAGAGTATAGGCAATGATTATCTAGTTCTGGCATGATCCATTAATCGATTTTTTTTTTTTTTTAGAAGTTTTGCAATGGACAGTAACCACTTATTTCTGTCATCAAAGCTAAGGGCATGACTACTGATTATATGACTGTGGGCAAATCACCAAATTTCTTTGCCTCAGTTTCCTCATCTATAAAATAAGAATAAAAATAATAGCATCATCCTACATCTAGGGTTGTAGAGGAAGAGTGCTTGGAAAGTTACTAAGGATGTAGTTGAAAAATAACTAAAGTAATAAAAATGTTCATCTTGGTGTACAAAAGTCCCCTATAACTCTTTAGTCCTAATTTGCTCCTATTCTTTCATTAAAATAAAAATGTACAATAATTTTTGTGAAAATAAATCTTATTTAAAATATTTGTGACCTTTCTTTCTACCTGAGTGCCAGTGCTAAACCTCAAGATTAATGACTGTGAGTCAGCTCTTCGTTGTTTTGTTTTGTTTTCCTTTTCCTGCTGAGTCCCTTAAGGGTTATTTAATGATTTAAGTTCATGCACTGAACAACTAAAATAGTATTTTTAATAAAATCATTTTAAGTAACTTCTACTATAGCAATATACTGAATTGGGTGAATATACTGTTGTGTACCTTATTATTACTGCATGAATTAGTGACTTTGATTTTTACTTTTCTAAATTAGTATAAGGTCTACATAAGCTGTAGCAACATGTCACCTTTAGTTTTTCATTTTGTCAAATCAGTAATCCCTGTTCAATGAGGCTTCTCTTCTTATATTTTATAACTGTTACTCATACTCCAGTTGTAATGTATATGTGTTTCTGCTGCATTTTCATTTCAACAACTACAACGGCAGGATGTAGCAGTGTGACACTAGTAAAATGAGTGAATTCATCTTCCAAATGATTCAGTTTGTGAGAGTCCTAACAAGTATAAGGAATAAATGAGTTTCTTTGTTGTATCTATCCTTTGATAAAATGGTTGCTTCAGGCTTTAGTATAAATATATAATATAAAATGAGGAAAGTTGGCAGTCTTTTTGAAAGGACCTTTCTTGGATCTTGGCTTTTATATTTTAAATATTATTTTACTTTGCTTATATTATCCCCATTTCACTCCTTGAATTTTTATCACACACTTATTATTCCTAAATTGTGGTTTTGCTGCAAATATCCTTATAAAAAAGGATTTCAACTTTATTTATCTGGTCTCTAACACATGAGGTCAGTCTTTATCTAAGAAAGATTAAGAGATGTTGCTTTCATGCTTTCTTAGACTTTCAAATTCGTTCACACTGATTCGTGAGAGAAATTTTATTTAGGGACCAGTGTGAGTCTACTTTGCTTAGTCTTGTGGCTTATACATAAATAGTGATAGTAGACACTGATGAGGCCCTGACAGAACAGACTTCCCGAATTAGAGAAAATATATTTGGGGACTAATGAGAATAAACTATAATGAAACTTAATGAGGAAATATATTACTGAGAAAAAATAAAGTAAGCAGCTCTCATTTATTAATTTAAAATGAATATTTATTGAGAATTAGAGCGAAATAGGATCCAAATTGATTTAAGGGACATATTCAATTATATAAAACCATTGATAGTTGTATTCAGTTAATAGTTTTGAATGATTATACAATGTTTAACAGTGTCTTATTTTTAATTAATTTAGCTACCTACTTAAGTACTGTTTTCACTGCACCTGGGCAGGTCTTGTCAGCCCCAGAGAAGTGCCTGTGTATGAACGTATTTTATATTCATTCACACACACACTTAAACACAGTACACACCCACACTATGTCAATCATTAGTCATTACTCAGAACCCAAATAGTCAGATTTTTCTTTACAATTTTGTGTAACACTCTGCGATGTTTGTAATGAAGATCTAAAGGGGCTCCTGGATACTGAAAGGAAGATAAATTATGTTGTGTCTTTCTTGTGGTCACATTCTTGGACAATAGGGAATTCATTTCCATAGTAACTCTCTGTTAGTCAAAAGCTGATTTATTTATGTGACAGTAGGGGTGTGTGTTCTGAAATCTTAGCTTGAATCCTCAATAGTTAACCAGAATTTGGGCCTTACATAGTATTACTCATTATTTTCCACAATAACTTTTGTAATGAAGTTTGGTTCTGAGCTCCCTTTTCTCCAGACACACTGGCCCAATAATAGAGGCCAGTAGAGTCCATTGACCGAAGGCAGTTGAGCTCCTCACATGTTTGCTCTCCAGCCCAGAGGTATCACAGGCATTTACACAAAAGCTGTTGATCACACTGTATTTACAAAACCTTTTGGAGCATAGCTGCTTCCCTACTGTAGACTTCCCTTCCATTGATTATATCCTAGTGGGATGATTGGCCATCAACATTTTTTTTTTCCTCCAAAAGAAAGCTTCCCACTGGAACTTTCTCTGTTATATTCACTAGAGGATATTCTTGGTTATTATGTTTGATCAGAGGTACTTTTTCAACAGCAATTGGCTATCAATCTTGGATCTTTAAAAATTAAATAATACCCTTGTGCCTGAGAAAGCAGGGCAAGTGATGACTCTTAGAGCTTTCATCTGGCTTGAAGAAGAAAACAAAGCTGGTTAGCACCCTGTGTTTCTCAAGAAAGTTGCAGGAATACTCTGGCATAATTATACTTCTGAGTTGTTATAAAAAACTCCCATTAGATTGACTGCGTTGTTTTTATTGTTGGAAACCAGATCCCCCTTTCCCCTTCTTTCCGTTTGCTTTGTTCTGATCCTAGGTTTGTTAGCCTCAGATCCTTTTTTCTCTCTAATTTCTGCATTGTTGGGGGCTTCATTCTCCAGGCTGCATTTAGTGGGAGGCAGCCAGGCCGAAGGGAGGGAAAAACTAGGGTATTTCTCTCCCTCCCTTTCTGTCTCAGGTAATTTACTGGCAACAGCTTTATATTCTCCCATGGTTCTAGCCCTGGATGGATCCTCTGCAGCTCCAGCTTCTATTGAATGGCCATAGCTTGTCGGTTCCAGTAACACGGGCTTTCTTTTGTCCCTCCAGTCTTGGGGTGTATAGTCTTCCTGTGGTTGTGAAATCTCTGGCTTATACTGGCCTCTCCAGTTGTTCTTCTCAGCCTCTGCATCACTGGAATAACCAATTTCCTTAATGAAATTCCCTACATGTAATTTAATGAATACTTATAGTGGTTTCTGTTTTCCTGTTTAGACCCTAATATATCTCTCTGCATCATTCCAGGTTTCTTACATGAGAGCCCACTTAAGAGAATAGAACCAATATTTATTTCCTCTCAGAGCATCTTGTAGTAGTGGAGATCAAAGCACAAAGCAGAGAGTTGCACGTAATGTAAGATTTAGGTTAGTCTTGACCCTTCCTCAGACTATCCCTAGCCATACTTCTGTTATGGATCTCAATAAGCTATGGCTAGAGAGACAGGGGCAGCTCGCTATGTGACAGTAAAGAATAAGGAAGCTACAAGGTCGTGGCGAGTCCCCAAAATAGGATAGTGGGCTAGATGCTTAATTAAAGAAAGACAGTTTTTGTACATGCTCCTAGTACAAAACAAAACTTAAATGTTTCCTCGGTGCTATATCTGTAATGTCAGTTCACAGAGGCAAATGTAAAGACAAATATTTGACTAAGTAAGGCGTTGTGAATTAGTTATTTGGCTTATTGGTTATCAGTTACTAGTTAGTTTAAGTTATATCTTAGATGGTTTTGGCTGTTTAAAAATAACATGCTATCATGTCTACTTGTTTATTTTTTAATTTTTAAAAATCTTGGTCATGCTTTTTTCATTGATATGAGAAGGTATAAGTGACTCAGTACATATTATTAGGGTCAATCATAATTTGATATTTAAAATTATATGTTAGATGTACACCAGCTATTGTTTTAAATTCATCTCATTTGGTTGAAGCTTTTTACTAGTAGGTGGGCAAAATATATTGAGAGGGTAGAATTACAGATGGATATAGTTCTTTGTATCAGAAAATAGTACTTCAGTGTATAAATCAAAGTTGCAAGATTTTTGCAGTTTATTTTGGAAAAATTTGTATTATCTGTTTTAATGATAATGTAATTTCATGATCTACATTATTTAGTATCAGAGAATCTTTCCTAAAGGCTTCTTTCTGATTACCATTTCTTATTGATAACTGATACACTGCCTGTAGCATAGATAATAACCTAGAATTTAGATCATTCACTTTTAACTCTTGAGTGTGATTAGCAGAGTCAGGAACTAAAACTTACCAATTCCAAATTTAAATATATTTTAAACCAAATGCTTTTGCTTCTTGGAGTGGTTCTTACAGAACAAAGATAAAACAATTGAAATCTGATTTAGTGTTTGGAGAGTTCCTGACTTGGATTTTGAGTATACATCCTCCATGCCCTTTAAAAAGTTTGGGTCTTCTGAGATTTTTCTTACCTGGGAAAGTGTTCATTCTTTCATCGTCGTAGGTGGTTGGGGGCACTTGGATAATGCCATGAACAATTAAATCAAGTACAATGTCAGAAATGAAGAAATAGTACTTTTCCCAATCTTACATCTTGATTTATGTTGGATTCTGTGACTCCTTTCTCACTAGTAGTGATTGATTAATTTTTAGATTGTTAGTATCAGATGTGTCTTCCAACTAGACGGAATATTTGGGGTTTTATTTGGTGACTAGAGGGAGGACAGTAGGAAGAAGAGTTATATATATGTTTTGGAATATTGCTTCTCATAAAAATAGCTTAGAGGTTGAGAGGAGAGAAAGCTGCTGATGGGTGCCTAGGTTAGCCTTTTCCTCCTTGGTGACTCAGGGTGCTTCAGACCTATAGGGCAAACCAGAGAGAGAAGCTGCAGAGACCTATTGACAGAGGCTGCATGGTGTTCCTCGCGTGACAGGAAATCTTTTTCCAGGGGTATGGAAGGCCCAAAGATGGGAAGTGGCTCAGCTGGTGGTTAATCTGTGCTCCAGGGTTTTTGGTTCACACTCCCTGACACAGTACCTGGTCATAGAATAGGAAGAATCTTTTCTGAAATTAAGGTTTAGGCACTTTTTTACTCTGAGCTGTGGCTTTTAGCTGAGGCCTAGACACGAGAGTGTAAGGCAGGCTAAGAGATTTTCAGTGTGAAGGTGAGTCCCAGTTGCATATTCTAAACCAGGAAGAAAGGAAAAAAAATAGATATTTTAGAGAGTAGGTACAACATTTCTGTAATATTTCTGGAACTCCAGAAAATAAAAATATGTCAGAGTATTTTTAATTAAAAAGCATGAATGTCTTTTCTTTGTATTCCAGCTGCACACAATTAAAAATAAAGAATGGAATAATGTGGTATTTTTGCCTTCATAGTCTATGATCAAGAGGTCAGTGTACAGGTCACTTGGCTTGGATATGATAAGCTTTTGCCCTGTGCTAATGTTCAGTTTGTCCTGGGTTAAGTTTCATTTAATTTACAACTTTAAAAATTATTTGGAATGCACTTCCAAAACTTTTGACGCACTGAAGTGTGCTATACGATACTGGTGACTGAAATCGGTTCAGACTTCCATGAGCTGTCTTTTTTTATAACAGATCGCTACCTTGGTATGAGGAAATGAAAGAGAATTACACAGCCAGTCCAATGAGATGAAATAATCTCTTCTAGCTTGCATTCACATTTGACTTAATTTGCCTTTATTTTATTTAAGCTTTGATTTTTTTTTTCTTATTTAAGTGAAACAGTGTGAACATTTTATTTTTTTAATTGAGGAGAAATTCTGTCTCTTAGCTCCTGCTGGGTAAAAAAGTGACAGCACTACTTCGTGCTGCTAACTTTAAGTGCTGTTTGTAGTTTTTTCGGTGCTCCCAAAGTCTTCTGTGGAAAAAAAGAAAGGGATTTGGTGGAAAGGAAAGTCCTAGGAAGAAGTCAATTAGAGACTGCTGCCTGCCAGAGTGAGAGAGGAGGTGTGGAGCATCCATTCTGAATTAGTACACTAGCACGCAGAAATCCAATTAACAAATTCACATTTCTTTCACATTTCTGCTGCAGAAGACAGTGATTAAAATTTTGGTGAACTATTCAGAATTCTTGCCACAGACATCAAAATGTTGACAATTTATAGGCGTTTAAAAAAATTGTTCTTTATTTTAAAAACCAGCATATAAGTAGTGAACTGATTATGCTTCTTGTCCTAAAATGACCTTTAGTTGTGTGGAATGAGACCATTGTTTTTTATTATTTAATTCTCACATATTGTGAAATCTATGTTCAAATATATCACTTTTAAAAACATGGAGTTTTCGAACTATAGATCGTGCATTTGATGTGCTTAGAGGGACAGACACCTGATCTCTGGAAACTTAAATCAATGAAGTTATCTTTAAAGTTTTGGTCCTGATTTCAAATTTGCTCATTTAGCAATAAGCGGTTAATAAATGATTGATACACCTAGGACTGTGTTAGGTACTAGTGACACAAAGGTTAATAGCCATGAACCTGACCTCTAGTACCTTGCTTTTGACTCTAGTGGGAAGAACAGTCTCTAACTGATGTTCTTCTAGGCTGTGGTAGGGGAACGAGGAACAACAGTGGGTGTACAGAGGGCAGTCCCTTACTCTGACTGTGGGCATCCCAGGCGATTGTACAGAGTCGTTATGGGAGCCATTAAGGCTGAATTATGCTTTGATAGGGAATGAAGCCAGCCTGTGACTGCCCCAGGTGGCTCAGGATACTATTGTTGTTGATGCATTTTTAAATCTTTTTAGAGTCAGACTAGCTCACTATGTTATTATATTTATTACTATAGGTATGTTTGACTGCCTCTTAATCAGTTAATTATTTTATTTTATTTACTCACTGCAAATTAGAAGGCTGCTCTCATCGTACCTAAAGAATTCAACTATATTTATATATAATTAATAAGTAAATTATATAATTTATAAATAATTAAATATTTTTACAAATTTATATTTTGTATTTATAAAATATATAATTGAATATATGTATAATTTATAAAAAGGATTTAGCATATTTATATACAATTAATACTTTTATATGTTGAATTTAAAAGTATAAATGCCATTTGTGTGCTGATGACTTCCAAGTTTACTTGACATCTTTTCTTGGCTATCTAATGGGCATTGTAGACATAACATATTCAAAACCAAACTCTTTTCCTACCTGCTACCAGACCATGTTAGTTATTGGAATAATACCTTCCAGGAGTTCAAACTGAAAGCCTTATCATCACCCTTGATTCTTCTTTTTCTCTCATGCTCCATGATATATTTGTCAAAAATATTGTTGATTCTACTTTAAAATATATCCAAAATTGGATCTTCATACCACCTCCTGCTGCTATCACTGTGGTACAAGTCACTGATATTGATTGACTGGATTAATTCAGTGTAGCCTCTCTCTGTTTCCACCTTTGCTCCCATTCTAGACTCCTACAGAAGCTAGAGGATCTTTAACAAATATGTTAGATTATGTTATACTCCTAGACAGACCCCTCCAGTGCCTTCCCAAATTCCTCAGAGCAAAAGCTAAAATCCTTACTTTGTTCTAGAAGGTTTCTTATAGTCTGTCCTTCTTCACTCACCTCTTTGGCTACATCTCCTATTAGTGTTCTTTCTGTTCACACTGCCACAGCACCTCTGACTCCTCACTAATCCTCCAAAATGCTCCGACTCTTCCCATCCCAGGGCCTTTTCACTAAGTATTAACCCAGATATCCCCATGTTTTGTGTGCTCTCTCACCTCCTTCAGATCTGTGCTCTGTGATCATCTTTTCAATGAGATCATCCTTGACTGCCTATTCACTTTTTAAAAAGATATTATTTATTTACTTGAGAGAGAGTGCATAAGCGAGAGAGAGAGAGAGAGTGAACGAGCATGGGCATAAGCCAGAGGGAGAGGCAGACAGAAGGATAAGCAGTCTTCCCGCTGAGCAGGGAGCCTGACGTGGGACTCGATCCCAGGACCCTGAGATCATAAGCTGGCTTAACTGACTGAGCCACCCAAGTGCCCCTTGACTGCCTATTTAATTGCATGCCATCTGCCTTCTCTCCACTGTTTTCCATCTGTCTTGCCTTGCTTTATTTTTTCTCTATAGTCCTTAGCACTTTTAACATACTGTATAATTTGTTTATGTATTTTATTTGTTGTTCCCCTCACCTGTTTCCAACTAGGTGTATAAGCACCCCATGAACAGGGGCTTTTGTCTGTTTCATTCACTGCTGTATTTTTTTTTTTTAATTTTTTTTAATAGTTTGCATTTTAAAGATTTTATTTATTTATTTGACAGAGAGAAATCACAAGTAGATGGAGAGGCAGGCAGAGAGAGAGAGAGGGAAGCAGGCTCCCGGCTGAGCAGAGAGCCCGATGTGGGACTCGATCCCAGGACCCTGAGATCATGACCTGAGCCGAAGGCAGTGGCTTAACCCACTGAGCCACCCAGGCGTCCCTGTTTATCAGTATTTTTAAAAAAGTTTCCCACATGTTTCTAATTTATAGTCAAGTTAGAGTCAGATGCTTAGATAAATAAGGTGCTTACTTAAATAAGTAAGTGTGGTTGAATGAATGAAAATACACAACTATCAGGATTCGGACTAGCTTCAGTATTAAGGTTGGATGTCAAGTGTTTGGGATGAGAGCTTGGTCCTGAATAGCACAGCCTGGGAAGGGCTGGTTGGGGAGGGGGAGGGGAGAGGAAGGGGAAGGTGAAGGAGTTGACAAAGAGGGGACATCCACATACTTGCAGCAAGAAGGGAAGGTTGTTCTTCTGGTCCCTTGGCAGTTGCTGCCAATTGATGAATCCTGTCTAAAAGGCATGGTTACTTTGGGGACTGTCTGGTTAATAATTTGTGTTAGGCAAGCATATTGTATTTCCAAGACTCACTAAATTTTCCCTCTCTCCAAAGTAATCGAGAAGGCTTTGTGGAGAAGATGGAGTAGGAAGCAGGCAGTTGAATAAATGGCAGGGAGAGAAGAAAACACACTTCCAAGTTATCTGAGTAAAGAGTGAAGTGAGACTAGTTTTTTAAAGTAATGAGCACAGCTCTTTGAGTACACTGAGAAAAACCTCTCAAAATTTGGGGAAAGAGATTTCAGCTTGCTGAACAGATTTCAGGAAATGGCAGTGGTAGACAGTGAAGGGCTTTGATAGGCAAGTTCTGGGATTCTTTTTTTGCAGTTGAAATATTTTTGTTTCCTAAAAGTTTCAGAGAAGGTGAGAGACATGGTCAAAGTTATTTAAGGAAGATTAATCTGGCTGGTAATGTGCCAAGGCAGAGTTAGAAGGGACAGCTCTGAGAAGCAGTGCAGTAAAGTGTGCTAGAAAGCAAAACAGGATGTGAATAAAATGGCAAAAGATGTCAGATCTAGTAGGAGAATGGCAGAGTGAAACAGACCTTGGGTTTGGAAATAATGCAAAGAGACAGCAGCCCGGTGTGATTAAGAAGGCAGTGGTTGGAAGGAATACATAGAGAAGGTGTCAGAAAATTAACATAGTAGCTACTGTGGATGTGACAGCATCCAAGACCCTAGGGTCCTTTTTTCATGGTTAGAATTAGAAATTTTTAGTGTCTGTGCCGTGATCTCAGGCTGTTTAAAAGCTCTCAGTTTTACCCTGGGGTTCTTGGTTCTATGAGGTGCTGAGAAAATTTTGCCCAGTGTCCTAAATTTGGCTTACCTAGCTCTTATTATCATTTCTGTACTTGAACGCAAGCTTTAATAAAGCTGAGGTTCAGACCGAGGTGACGAGTTGAAGGGGTGCCCTTCATTCTCTCCCTTGTCAAACCAGGTTCTCTAAATGTAGATATCAGACCCTTTCAAGGTGGAGAAGCCGTCCTGTGCTCAGGGACAGAAATTCCCTCTTTGCTCCTTTCTTTTCTGTTCCCAGCAGTCTTAATTTTTCCCCTTTTTTCCTGTTTTTCCCGTACAAGACCTGCACTACAACTCCCTTCCTTTATTACTTGTGTCTCGCTCCCTGTCCTTAATAAGAGACTCTCCCCAAGAGTGCCTTTCTTGGACCCTGCTTTCTCCCTGGGTCTCTGCTCTCTCCCATGATCTCTATCTTGGCAGCTGACAGGTATTTGGCAGATAAGTGTGTGGTGCTGATCTACAGGCCCAGTAACTCTGTCATCAGCAAGGCAGCTTGTTTTAACCCTTGACTTCACTCCCTGCAGATTACAACCGATTGCTTCAAAACCCAATCCCAATAAAACCAGCATCTGCAGGGCTGGCAAAAAGTAATTTTAGGACTGGTTGGCATTTGAACATGTTTAACTGTGCAGAAGTTTTTACTCTTCTTAAGACTTATCACCTCCAACTAGCTTCACCTAAGTAAGTTACCCTTGTTAGCCTGAAATGGTGGAACATCCCTGCTGCCTTTGCCAAGGTCCTGTGAGTTCTCTTATGTTGGTTCATCCACCATAGTCAATCTGCACAACTGAGAATTTTGTTTGATGTTTTACTTTTCCAGAGTCTTTTTTTTTAAAAAGATTTTATTTATTTATTTGACAAAAAGAGATCACAAGTAGGCAGAGAGGTGGGCAGAGAGAGAGAGGGGAAGCCGGCTCCCTGATGAGCAAAGAGCTCGATTCCAGGACCCTGAGATCATAACCTGAGCCGAAGGCAGAGGCTTAACCCACGAGCCACCCAGGCCCCCTGACTTTTGCAGAGTCTTAAGAGAACTTGGAAGTCATTTGAGGTCTTTTTATAATCCTTCAAGACTCTGTTTCCTAGGTAACATTTTAGTGTCTCATTTTGTACTTAAGTACATACATGGCCGTACCAGTCATTGACTAATTTTAGTCTTTAACCTGAATTGGTTGTAAGTAATATTTTTTCTCAATAAAAGAAGAATTAATCTGAAAGTTGATTATCTACAGTCTACATTCTTTTTTTAAAATTAAATTAAAATTTTTTTTTCAGTTCTTTGTTTATGCACCATACCCAGTGCTCCATGCAATATGTGCCCTCCATAATACCCACCATGAAGCTCAGTCTACATTCTGACTTGGGTTTCTTTTAAAATACCTGACTGAATGTTTAAAAATTGGAGTGAAGCATTCAGGAAATCTCTGTTGTAAGTCTTTGTTTATTCAGATCCTCTGTGATTTGTATAACCCAAGACTACTAGTGAATTTTTTTATTAACATACAATGTATTATTTGCCCCAGGGGTACAGATCTGTGAATCATCAGGCTTACACACTTCACAGCACTCACCATAGCACATACCCTCCCCAATGTCCATAACCCAGCCACACTATCCCTATGCCCCCTATCCCCCAGCAACCCTCAGTTTGTTTTGTGAGATTAAGAGTCTCTTATGGTTTGTCTCCCTCCCGATCCCACCTTGTTTCATTTTTTCCCTCCCTAACACTCATGGCCCCCCACCCTGCCTCTCAAATTCCTCATATCAGAGAGATCATATAATTGTCTTTCTCTGATTGACTTACTTCGTTCAGCACAATACCCTCTAGTTCCATCCACGTCATTACAAATGGCAAGATTGCATTTCTTTGATGGCTGTATAATATTATATTGTATATATATACCACATCTTCTTTATTTATTCATCTGTTGATGATTAATCTGAAAGTTGATTATCATTTGAAAGGTGATTAACATTTGGGTACTTTCCATAGTTTGGCTTTTGTGGAAATTGCTGCTATAAACATTCGGGTGCACTTCGGATCACTACATTTGTATTTCTAGGGTAAATACCCAGTAGTGTGGTTCCTGGGTCGTAGTGTAGTTCTATTTTCAACTTTTTGAGGAACCTCCATACTGTTTTCCACAGTGGCTGGATGAGCTTGCATTCCCAACAACCGTGTAAGAGTGTTCACCTTTCTCCGCATCCTTGCCAACATCTGTCGTTTCCCACTTGTTGATTTTAGCCATTCTGACTGGTGTGAGGTGGTATCTCACTGTGATTTTGATTTATATTTCCCTAATGCCGAGTGATGTTGAGTACTTTTTCATGTGTCTGTTGGCCATCTGTATCTCTTCTTTGCAGAAATGTCTGTTCATGTCTTCTGCCCATTTCCTTTTTTGTTTTTTTAAGATTTTATTTATTTATTTGACAGAGAGAGAGAGATCACAAGTAGACAGAGAGTCAGGCAGAGAGAGAGGGGGAAGCAGGCTCTCTGCTCATCAGCTGAGGCAGATGCGGGGCTCGATCCCAGGACCTTGAGATCATGACCTGAGCCGAAGGCAGTGGCTTAATCCACTGAGCCACCCGGGTGCCCCCTTCTGCCCATTTCTTGATTGGATTATTTATTCTTTGGGTGTTGAGTTTGATAAGTTCTTTATAGATTTTGGATTCTAGCCTTTTATCTGATGTGTCATTTGCAAATGTCTTCTCCCATTCTGTCAATAGTCTTTTGGTTTTGTTGACTCTTTCCTTTGCTGTGCAAAAGCTTTTGATCTTGGTGAAGTCCCAATAGTTCATGTTTTCCCTTGCTTTCCTTGCCGTTGGTGATGTTTGTAGGAAGGAAGTTGCTAGGCTGAGGTCAAAGAGGTTGCTGCCTGTGTTCTCCTCAAGGATTTGGATGGATTCCTGTCTCACATTGAGGTCTTTTAACCATTTTGAGTCTGTTTTTGTGTGTGGTGTAAGGAAGTGGTCCAGTTTCATTCTTCTGCATGTGGTTGTCCAATTTTCCCAGCACCATTTGTTTAAGAGACTGTCTTTCTTCCATTGGACATTCTTTCCTACTTCATTGAAGATTAGTCAACCATAGAGTTGAGGGTCCATTTCTGGCCTCGCTATTCTGTTCCATTGATCTATGTGTCTGTTTTTGTGCCAGTACCATACTATCTTGATGGTGACAGCTTTGTAATAGAGCTTGAAGTCTGGAATTGTGATGCCACCAACTTTGGTTTTCTTTTTCAATATTCCTCTGGCTATTCGGGGTCTTTTCTGGTTCCATATAAATTTTAGGATTATTTGTTCCATTTCTTTAAAACAATTGATGGTGTTTTGATAGGGATTGCATTAAATATATAGATTGCTTTAGGTAGCCTAGACATTTTCACAATATTTGTTCTTTCAATCCATGAGCATGGAACGTTTTTCCATTTCTTTGTGTCTTCCTCGGTTTCTTTCATGAGTACTTTATAGTTTTATGAATACAGATTCTTTACCTCTTTGGTTAGGCTTATTCCTATGTATCTTATGGTTTTGGGTGCATTTGTAAATGGGATCGACTCCTTTATTTCTCTTTTCTGTCTTGCTGTTGGTGTATAGATATGAAACGGATTTCTGTGCATTGATGTTACATCTTGTATGAGTTCTAGCAGTTTTGGAGTCAAGCCTTTTGGGTTTTCCACATGAAGTATCATATCATCTGCAAAGAGTTTGACTTCTTCTTTGCCGATTCGGATGTCTTTTATTTCTTTTTGTCTGATTGCTGAGGGTAGGACTTCTAGTACTGTGTTGCATAGCAACAGTGATAGTGGACATCCCTGCCATGTTCCTGATATTAGCGGAAAAGCTCAGTTCTACCCCATGGAGAATGATATTTGCTGTTGGTTTTTTGTAGATATCTTTGATGAAATTGAGGTATGTACTCTCTGTCCCTACACTTTGAAGAGTTTTGATCATGAAAGGATGCTATACTTTGTCAAATGCTTTTTCAGTATCTATTGAGAGTATTGTATGGTTCTTGTTCTTTCTTTATTAATGTATTGTATCACATTGATTGACTTGCAGATGTTGAACCAGCCTTGTAGCCCAGGATAAATCCCACTTGGTCGTGGTGAATAACCCTTTTAATGTACTGTTGGACTTTATTGGCTAGTATTTTGGTGAGAATTTTTGCATCTGTGTTCATCCAGGATATTGGTCTGTAATTCTCCTTTTTGATGGGTTCTCTGTCTGGTTTGGGGATCAAGGTAATGCGGGCTTCATCAAATAAGTTTGGATGTTTCCCTTCCATTTCTATTTTTTGAAACAGTTTCAGGAGAATAGGAGCTAATTCTTCTTTAAATGTTTGATAGAATTCCCCTGGGAAGCTATCTGGCCCTGGGTTCTTGTTTTTTGGGAGATTTTTGATGACTGCCTCAATCTTCTTACTGGTTCTGGGTCTGTTCAGGTTTTGTTTCTTCATGGTTTAGTATTGGTTGTTTATGACTCCAGGAATGCATCCATTTCTTCCAGGTTGTCAAATTTTCTGGCATAATCTTGCTGATAATGTTTTTATAATTGTTTGTATTTCTTTGGTGTTGGTCGTGATCTCTCCTCTTTCATTCCTGATTTTATTAATTTGGGTCCTGTCTCTTTTCTTTTTGGTAAGTCTGCCCAAGGGTTTATCATTATCAGTCTTATTAATTCTTTCAAAGAATCAGCTCCTAGTTTCATTGATCTGTTCTACTGTTCTTTTAGTTTCTATTTCATTGATTTCTGCTCTGATGTTTATTATTTCTCTTCTCCTGCTGGGTTTAGGCTTTCTTTGCTGTTCTTTCTCCAGCTCCTTTAGGTGTAGGGTTAGGTTGTGTACTTGAGCCTTTTCTTATTTATTGAGAAATGCTTATATTGCTATATACCTTCCTTTCAGGATTGCCTTTGCTTTGTCCTGAAGTTGAACAGTTGTGTTTTCATTTTCATTTGTTTCCATGCAATTTTTTCAATGCTTCTTTAATTTCCTGGTTGACCCATTCATTCTGTAGTAGGATGCTCTTTAACCTCCATGTATTTGAGTTCTTTCCAACTTTCCTCTGTGATCAAGTTCTAGTTTCAGAGCACTGTGGTCTGAAACTATGCAGGGATGATCCCAGTTTTTTGGTAGCAGTTGAGGCCTGATATGTGACCTAGGATGTGATCTATTTGTTTAGATCTATTTGTTTAATGTTTCCTGTGCATTAGAGAAGAATGTGAATTCTGTTGCTTTGGGATGGAATATTCTGAATATATCTGTGATATCCATGGCGTCCAGTGTGTCATTTAAAGCCTAGGAATATTCTGAATATATCTGTGATATCCATGGCGTCCAGTGTGTCATTTAAAGCCTATATTTCCTTGTTGATCTTTTGCTTGGATGATCTGTCCATTTCAGTAAGGAGAGGCGTTAAAGCCCCCTATTATTATCGTATTATTGGTGATGTGTTTCTTTGATTTTGTTATTAATTGGTTTATATAATTGGCTGCTCCCATTTTAGCGGCATAGTTATTTAAAATTGTTAGCTCTTCTTGTTGGACAGACCCTTTAAGTATGATATAGTGTCCTTCCTCATCTCTTATTGTAGTCTTTGGCTTAAAACCTAATTGATCAGATATAAGGATTGCCACCCCAGCTTTCTTTTGATGTCCATTAGCATGGTGAATTGTTTTCCACCTCCTCACTCTCAATCTGGAAATGTCTTTGGGTCTAAAATGAGTTTTTTATAGACAGCATATGGATGGGTCTTGTCTTTTTATCCATTCTGATACCCTGTGTCTTTTGATTGGGGCATTTAGCCCATTTACATTCAGGATAACTATTGAAGGATATGAATTTAATGCTATTTTATTGCCTGTAAGATGACTGTTACTGTATATTGTTTCTGTTCCTTTTTGGTCTGTTAATTTTAAGCTCTCTCTTTGCTTAGGGGATCCCTTTCAATATTTCCTATAGGATTGGTTTGTTGGTTGCAAATTCTTTTAATTTTTGTTTGTCCTGGAAGCTTTTTATCTCTCCTTCTATTTTCAGTGACAGCCTAACTGGATATAGTATTCTTGGCTGAATATTTTTCTCATTTAGTGCTCTGAATATTATCATTCCAGTCCTTTCTGTCCTGCCAGGTCTCTGTATAGATCTGCCACCAACCTACTATTTCTACCATTGTATGTTACAGACCTCTTGTCCAAGCTGCTTTCAGGATTTTCTCTTTGTTACTAAGACTTGTAAGTTTTACTATTAGATGACAGGGTATGGACCTATTTTTATTGATTTGGGGGGGTGGTTTTCTGTGCTTCCTGGATTTTGATGGTTGTTCGCTTTGCCATATGAAGGAAATTCTCTACTATAATTTGCTCCAATATATCTTCTGTCCCTATCTCTCTTTCTTCTTCTTCTGGGATCCCGATTATTCTAATATTGTTTTGTCCTTTAGTATCACTTATCTCTTGAATTCTCCCCTCATGGTCCAGTAGTTTTTTGTCTCTCTTTTGCTCAACTTCTTTATTCTCCATCATTTGGTCTTCTATATCACTAATTCTCTCTTCTGCCTCCTTTATCCTAGCAGTAAGAGCCTCCATTTTTGATTGCACCTCATTAATACCTTTTTTTATTTCAACTTGGTTAGATTTCAGTTCTTTTATTCCTCCAGAAAGGGATTTTATTTCTCCAGAAAAGGATTCTCTAATATCTTCCATGATTTTTTAAAGCATAGCTAGCACCTTGATAATTGTCATTCTGAACTCTAGTTCTGTCATATTACTAATGTCCATGTTGATTAGGTACCCAGGCAACGGTATTGCCTCTTGTTCTTTTTGTGGTGAGTTTTTCCGCCTGTCATCTTATCCTGATAAGAAAAGACGAATGAGAGAACAAAATACTAAAAGGGTAGAAACAACCCCAGCAAAATATACACTAACCAAATCAAAAGAGACCAAAACTGGGTGGAGAAGAAAGGGTGAAGAAAAGAAAAAAAAATTATGTAAATATATGTGTGTGTGTGTGTGTGTGTGTGTGTATTAGACTGGTGAATAGAAGAGAGCCACACACTTGATTTTGGGTGTATTTTGGTCTGTTAGAAGAAGCTACCTCCCAAAACTTTGAAAAAAAGAAAAAGTTGTATGTATACAAAAATAAAGGTGAACCTGATGAAGGGATGGAATATGACTGTAAAGATGAAAATTAAGAAAGATTCTAAAAGAGGAATTGATAAGATACGAAGTTGGTTGAAGAAAATTAAAAGAAAAAAAAAAAGAGGAAAGAATTTGATCATGCTGGAAACTAGAACAAAGCCATGCACTAAATTTAGAGTATATTTTGATCTATTAGAAGAAATTGTATCTCAAATTTTTAAAGAAAAAAACCCTATATGTACACAAAAAATAAGGTTAAATATAATGAAGGGATAAAATAGACTATAACAAGGAAAATTTTAAACGATTTTTAAAAAGATATTGATAAAATTGAATAGTTAAAAACTGTTAAAATAGGAAAGAGGAAAAATTAAAAATAATAGAATAAGAAAAAAATAAAATTAAAAAATTTAACTTTGAATGACTTAAGAATCATGGGAAAAAAGCCATGAATTCTACGTGTCTTAGCTCTGGAATTCTGCAGTTTTCATTGATCAGTGATCTATGTCTTGGTGGGATGTTCTTGCTGATCTTCTCAGGGAAGGGTCTGTTGCAGTGATTCTCAAATGTCTCAAGTATCTGAGGCAGAATTGCACTGCCTTTTCCAGTTCAAGGCTACGTAATCTGCTTGGTTTTGGTCTTGGGAGCTTTTATTCACTGAACGCTTTCCGTTGACCTTTGTACAACAGGAATGAAAATGGTAGCCTCCCAATGTCCAGCCCAGAGGAGCTGAGAGCTCAGGGTCCCAGTCCTCAGTGCATCCTCAGAGAAAAACAGTTGATCCCTCCTGTCTCCCTTATCTCTGGTCACACTGTCATTCTAACCCAGCTTGTGACTGAGTGTTTCTATTTCTGGCCCTTCTCCCCAAAGTTTGGAGTCTCCAAACCCAGCAGATTCCTGCAACATGCTCCTTCACTGTTCCTCCTAGAGGAGGAAGGATGGGGTCTCTCCAGATTTGCCACTTGTGGAGTCCCTGCTCATAAAGCAGTGGCCCGACTGTGCCTTGGATCATGGTTTAAGGTAGTAACCTGAGTTGAAACCCCACTCCTCAGCTCTGTCTCTGCAGCCGGCTTCCCTGCTCCAATACCTGGGAGCTCTGCCACATTCAGACATCCCTGGTCCTTTTGTGTCCCTGTGGGTTCAGAGACCACACTGTCTAGGGCTCCACCCCCTGCTTGGTCTCTGGAGTGACGACCCTCAGTGGAGCCGACTTCTAAAAGTTCCAATTTTGTGCTTCACTGCTCTTTCACTTGCCAGGAGCCAGCCCTTCCCCCCGCGGTCTATCTTCCCATCGCTTTGGATTCACTTCTCCACATGTTCTACCTTTCAGAAAGTAGTTATTTTCTGTTCCTGGAATTGCTGCTCTTCTTCTCTTCTATCTCCTGTTGAGTTTGTAGGTGTTCAGGATGGTTCGGTTACTATCTAGTTGAATTCCTGGGCCCTGATAGTATTGTAGTCTCCTGCTCCTCCACCACCTTGCTCCTCCCTCTCAAACAATGTTAGCATAATCTTATCAAATGTAGGTACTTAATGTAATATGTTTAACAGCTCCCCCACCTATGAGGTTGCTAACTTCTGACTTTCATGAAACATCTGTTAAATAAAAATCCATTAAATAAAATCTGTTTGATTTTAATATTTATTGCCATTCATATATTTACCATAGGTGTCTGCATTCATTTCCAATTTAGTATGTAAAATATTATATGAATGAGTTTGCATGGACTATCATCTATTTTGAATATTATATGGTGATACTCTACTTTGTAGTAATCCATATAATTTTTGAGAATGAATGTAGCATTTATCTTTCTCATCTTTCATTTTATTTATTTCATTAGCTACGAAATCTTTCCAGCTTGGACCTACGTCATATCACTGAACTGGATAATGAAACCGTGATGGAAATTGTCAAGAGGTGCAAAAATCTTAGCTCTCTCAATCTCTGTCTGAACTGGATCATAAATGACAGGTAACCATTATAACATCTTATAAACATTTTTCTAGAGGGAAATGTGTGTTCCATTGACAAATACTAATTATCATTATGATAAGGCATGTCAATTTTAAGGAAAATTTAATGTAGCCATGCCTTTTAAAATAGATATGTTTAAGATCTGAAAACCATCTAGCTGTATACTTTTCATCCATCCATTGTTCATATTTTTGACAAGGTTTTATGTGCTTTGATTCAAATGTTTGCCTGAACAATAATAACAATAGCGTCGAATTTTTCTTTGCCACCCATCCAGGTATGTTGCATATTTGTGACTTTAATATTTTTGCAACTTTGTGGTTGATTTGCTATCCATTTGTCCAGGGAGATGATTCTGAAAAACTATTTCAAACATGATGCATTAAGATCCTTTCTAAAGGATGATATTTTGTTCTTTGTATTAATGTGGTTTGTTTTGAAAATGGAAGTCACGTGATGGAGAGTTTAACATATAATGTAAAAATGTGTAAAATGTGTAGTTCTCTTCTTATAAACAGTGATACACCCATTTTTCTTTGAAATATTGCATGAAAGAAAAAAAGATGAAAGAACCCTTGAGAATAGACTTCTTTCAATGAAAATGAGCACAGAGTAGCACTGTTCCATTACTTTTGATTAATGGAGGTGGGTTCTGAACATGAGATAAGATGCTTGCCCAGTGACTTTTAGGGAAAAATGTGTTTTTTTGAACTCAAGCTCCTAAAATATTTTGCTTTTGAAATAGAAAGTACTGTTTTAGCTAAAATTAGAACCCATTTAGATTTTAAAACTTTTTCATAAATAGGAGCAATGATTTATTAAGTTTGTGTCATATGATGCTTTAAATTTAAAATACTTTCTCCCTCCTTTCTTAATTTCCTTTTGTACTTAAAATGAAAGTTACATGGACTCCATTTTCTTCAATTATGGTTAAGTTCTACTGACATTTTCTTAACTTACTCCGCATGACCCTTATGATTATATGATAGCCTTTGACTTGACTCTTTCTTAGTAAAACTTTCTAATCTAGTCACGTGGTCATCATTTATAAAAGGTGTTTATTGGTTTTGAGTAATAGTCATATGAACTACATCTACAAAATCTATAGAGAACTGATAAAAATTTTAAAAAATAAAATTCTTCCCTATAATCAGCATTCTTCTACAGTCGATTATATGACAACTTGAAATAATCTTTTAATATTTTTCATAGCATCTAATAAGATAAAGTACATAAATAAACATTATCCTGTGGTGTTTTGCATTAGTTTAATATTGAGATTAACTGCTTAGTAATATATTGAATTAAAAGGAAAAAACTGTTTCTGAAACAAAATGATAATGAATATGATTGCCTCTTATTACACAACAGTTTTCTGTGAACTTGTAGAAAAATAAGTAATTAAAGAATACAAGGTTAAATAAGAAGCAATCCATATATGATTAGAAGGGTTTTCTTTTAAGAAATAAACATTTTGCTTAGGTTTATATCATTTACATAGAGATAGGGATTTCTAATCTTCTAGCTCTTCAAATGCTTAGTCATAAGTGAGTATTTACAAATGAGAACGTGGGCAGCCCTCACTTTGCCTTTCCTTCCTTTTGTTACGCTCTATGTATTCAAAGCTCTTGCTATTTCAATAATTTTTTCCTACTTAACTGTGATGGTTATTTGATATTTGATCCTAAATATATATACTGTAGAGATTTATTTGCAAGGAGTGAAAGTGTGTTTTTATGTTTTTAATGGAAAAGTTTGGATTAATTGAGAAAACATGCATTTTAATGAGGCTGAGCGGTAGAGTTTTAAAAATCAGACTCTTTTAGGTTTTAATTACACTACTTGCACTTATCCTGTGTACTGTAATAGAAGTTTCAAACATTAAAACCCACTTTGCAGTATCATCTAAATTACTCATCTCATTGTTCTTGCCATACTCTATCAGTAAGCTAAGTAATATTTGTAATTATATTGGTATAAATCTAGGACTTCCCATCAGACTTAATTATAATTTCAGCACTTAGCTGAGATGGGTTAGTCACCTTTCATATAGAGGGCACTGGGATGCACTAATGCATTTAGCCTATCAATTAACATGTTTTACATGTTCATTATTCTTATCCTCTAGTAAATCAGGGAGCATTTATTAACCCCCTACTAAATACATGGTACTGTGTCAAACTCTAAGGCAGTGAGTCCTTCCTGTTCTCAAAGGTGCTCTCTTGAGGTGACATAAGACTTAATGAGTGAGATAATAGTGGGCCTTGTAAGGATAGAGAGGAAGAAAGTAACCTTTATTGCCCAGGTAATCGATAGGCACTTTACATGTGTTATCATTTAATCCTTTCAGCATCTTTTTGTTTAGTGGAAGGTCATAATATTCCTATTAAATGTAGACCATCTGTATGACTTTTCTACAGCTTTGCCAACGGATGTATTTTTCCATCGTTGCTGCTTTAAAAACCAGGTGATGACAAAGAAGAAAAAGCAAATGGTGGTTGATGTGTCAATGTTCAATTTCATAGTTGGGAATCACACATAACTAACATTTATGTAAAATTCTTAGTCATTTTAAAAGTAATATACTTATTTTCTTTCATAATAAAAATATAATTGAAACTTTTGATGTTATTTTATACATTGCAAATATGAAAAGGATCTGTGTTTAATGCTGCTGGTTTGAATAGGATTCCTTACACGAAGATAAACTTTGATAGATCTTTAGATATAAGATATATCTTGGACTTTAAAAGTTCTTATCTGTAAACTTTCTTTTGAAGTTCAAAATTTTAAAATATGTAATAATTGAAGGATGTTAGACTTATGCTCTTGATATCTTTTAGCATTTTGTGGTTCTTCAACTGATGTGTATGACTAAGACATGCTGTTCTTTATCTTTGTTTTTCTAAAAACATTTTTTGTGTTTACAGAGTTAAACAGCATGATATTTTCTTGTATTCAGAAGGATGGTCTAGTAGTCATTTGACATTTACCATTGCTTTTGAGTACAAATAAAATCCAAGTGGTTTATGAAAAGAGGACACTGATTATTTCTATCAGTGACTTAAATTTAAACATCTGGTTGTTATATCTCTTCTACTGTCTCTGACTCTAAATTTATTGAAATGTTTATTTGTATTTGATATAAATCTTTTGTTATTTCACATCCAATTTGGTCTTCACCATTTCTATATGTTTGGCACAGAGTCCAAAAGCAGCCTGCTTTGGATGTAACAAGCTGATAATGTGAAAAACTGAATGGTTCTTAGCATCTATAGTGATAGCCATATAATGGTTCTTTTGTTCTTTTTTGCTAGGAAGAATTAAATGAAATCTAACAGATCTTTACAGAAACTATTTAAAAATTTTTAATTGGCTATCAAAGAGGAAATTAGTCTCCCCATTTTCAGTATTTAATATTAGTCATTAGAAAAGTTCAATCACACGATCCATATACTCATTATCAAATATTTCATCCATTCATTAACTGTTGACCATGCTTGCTAATGAATCAGGATAATAATGTAAGAGAAGTGAAAATTTCTCTAGCATCCATCAGCTAACATTACAAAACATAACAAATACCAGACTGGATGTTGTAATAGGTTATGTTGCCAAGTAGTTGAACTTCCCTAGCTAGCAATTTATTCTTTGAATTTGCAGTTAAAAAAAAAAAAAAAGAATGTATTGAGCTTGTTGAACATCAGTAACTAAGGACACTTTCTTTAAAGAGTTAATTTTGCCGTGTGAATATTATATATATGTTAAAGGAGCTTTGTATCAGTGGACATTCTAAAATTTGGAGAATTTTAAATCTTAGACTATTGTGACCAGTTTCTTTCAAATATAAAATAGCATGTATAATACACTGCCGTTTCACTTTATATATACTGGTGTTTAGAATAATATATTCTCTTAAAATATTTTCTCTTAAAATAAAGTTTTTCGATAAGGCCAATTGAAATTGCAAGCTGGTGGGCTATGGCTGAATCCCATCCATGAAGTCATTTTGTTTGGCTTATAGTGTATTTAAAAAGTTGAACAGTTGCCAACACTTTAAAAATTGGGATAGTTTGCATAAGATTCTGAAGTTGGGCTTGATCTTGGAGAAATTGCAGATCTAGCAACACTAGACTGACATTCTTTCCAGGATGAGGAATAGGCTGTTCTCTCTGGTCCTTCACCATTCCTACCGGGCATGATTCATTCTCCTGTATCATCTGACTATCCCCAGTCTACATACTAAACTCTCCTTTATCAAAAATCAAAAATCAAGAATGTAGAGGTTTTTTTGTTTGTTTGTTTGTTTTGTTTTGTTTTTAGATATTTCTTATTTCAAAACAAGTAGTTCTCTTTAAAACGAGTCTGATCAAATATATCAACAGATAATAGTTAATTGGTCTCCCTATGTTAGTTCTTCATTATTTTAGACATCAGAACTTTGGCCAATGTGTGGAAGTTATAACAAGAAAAAGAATTCAGCTTTAAATGAGTTAAAAACTTTATTTTCATCCACTGCCATCCAAAATGCACCTCTCCACTTAGTGTTCAAATAAGAGTGCTAATCAAAAAGTCTCCTGAATTACAAAGAGAGCTAAGCTGGTTTATAAAATTCCCTCCAACTTCAAGACTGTGATTTAAAATTATTTATTTTAAAATGAACTTAATTCCAGTAACTCATGACTTCTTTGTTGATAGCACTAAGAAAAATCTTAACACTATTCTTTCTCTTTTTCTTCTTCTGTGTATAATCCTTTCTAGTCTTTTAGGTGTACTTAGGTTGAAGTGGTAGAATGACAGATTACTCCACACCCCTTTCCGGGAGACTGACAGTGCCCTGGCTCATGGAAAACTCAATGAGGCTTTCTATAAAGATTTTTCTAACTCCCTTGATCTTCTCTGGATGTTTATTCTGTTTCTTCTTTCAAATTTCCATTGATTCAATAAAAAACGGTGACATTTAGAAATAAAGTTCAGAGAGGATTTGAGCAGGTGTTGGTGATATAAACTATTTGCTGAGTGCCCATTGTGTTTTATTTCCAAGAATTGTTTTGTGAACATATGCTATATATTGTATTTATAAGTGTTCGTGGACTGGGCGGATAATCTGCCATCTTCCTGTGAATGTCATGTCACAGTGGACTTAGAATTTTATTTCATTTCAATCCCCTAATATTACTTAATTCTCCTAGAGACTGAGGTTTAAAGATTGCCCAAGGGGGACAAACCTATCCATTAAATCCAGCAGGCATAGTTGAATTTGAGTTTGAGAATATTTTGTTTTCTATTAAAGTTAAGTGGTCTGGAGGAGAGGAATACTTTTCACCTTGGCATATTGACTGTGGAGTTTGAACAATTTTCTCATATAAAAGTCTGAAAACTTGGAAATCAAGAGGTGGCAAAAATAACACTGACTTTTGAAGCACCTCTGTGCTGGTGTTTATAGAGCTCTGTCCCCGCCTGTGTGGAACGTGGAACAGTCTGTCTTCATACTTTTGGTACCTAATAAAATGGCTGGGCTGGTCAGCTGGAGCTTTTGTAAAACTGAACTCTAGCTTATTTTTGTAATCTACTGCATAATTTTATACTTTCTATGATATTTATTTGTATCTTTGCAAAAAGGATAAGAGATATTTTATTGAGCTCTGAGGGCATTATAGAGACAGGATGGAGTCTTTCTGGGCTAGTGACACTTGTTTAATCTTGGCATATTTTTTGACACTCTCTTATATTTACAATCATTTCTAAGACCATCCCTGGAAGAATAGCAGGTATTAGACTAACTACTACTAAGGTTCTCAAACCATCTGTAAAAATATGTCTTCTGTGTCTTTCTACAGAAGGACCCACTCTTTAAAATTATGATTGGTTCTAGGAGCATCTGACTGGCTCAGCCATTAGAGCATGTGACCCTCAATCTTGGGGTTGTGACTTCGAGCACTGTGTTGGGCATAGAGCTTAGTAAACAACCAAACCAACCAACCAACCAACCCCTAATTTGTTCTTGTAATGCTAGAAAACTCAGAGTGTATAGCATTCTCTCTCTCTCTCTCTCTGTTTTGTTTTGTTTTGGATTGAGGATAATAATGATAGCTAATAAAAGCTATATCATTTATTATAATATGTGCTATACATTGTGCTAAGTGTTTATAGACATTTTTTCAGTTAGTCTTTACAACAACCCTGAGGAAGAAATTTACCCCATTTCCAAATGCAAGATTAAGGTTCAGAGAGGTTAGGTAACTTACAAGTAGTTACTGGTGGAATTAAGACTGGAATCCATTTTAGTATGTCTACAAAGTCTGAGGTCTAATCACGGAGGTCTCATGTTCCCTCAGTACCTTATTCTGCCTCAGACCTGGAATGACTTAATGTCTTGATTTGCTCACGTCATTTCTGGTCCATTACTGTTATGTTGAAATTCTGTCAGGATTAGTGTTTGTGCTGTGCTGTTCTCTTCTGTGCTCCGAAGTATCCTGGTTTGGGTGATAAATTATGTGGTCATCCTACCTGGGGCATTAGACTATGCTTGATCATTCTAAACATCATTAGAATGTTACCTTCTCTCTTCTATATGGGATATCTGAGAGGTGACAAGTTTTAGATATCTTACATAGAGTTGTAGATTTTCGAAAGAGCTAATTTTGTAATGAAAAGCAGTTCTTCCCCAACAATCCCATTTGTAAATGCTCTTCATTTCTCACTACGTTCCTTGAGGTAAAGTAGAAAGTCTTGCCCATTTTTGTGTCTTGTACCACACCTGGTTCATAGTCGGTGTTGAAAAGAATTTCACAAATGAATTTTGAATAGGTATTTAAGCATATGGCACACATTTTTTTAAATTATAATTTTAAATTTAAATTCAAGTTAGTTAAGATATAGTGTGTTATTAGTTTCTGGGGTAGAATTTAGTGATTCATCAGTTGCATAGAACATCCAGTGCTCATTACAAATGCCCTCCTTAATGCCCATCACCCAATTACCCCATCCCCTTACCCACCTTCCCTCCAGCAACCCCCAGTTTGTTCCCTAGTTAAGACTCTCTGATGGTTTGCCTCTCTCTCTGCTTTTATTTTATATTTCCTTCCCTTCCCCTGTGTTCATCATTTTTGTTTCTTAAATTCCATCTATGAGTGAAATTATATGGTATTTGTCTTTCTGACACAGATTTATTTTTGTAAATATTTTATTATCTGTAAATGCTCCCTGTCAGTTGTAGCAAATACTTAAGCATTGCAGAGTAAAAGAAAATACTGGGTGTATACTTTGAGTAAGTTGTCACTGAGTTAAAAGGAAGGAAGTTAGCTTTACTGATGATTTCAGTACCTTTGGTAAGGTATATTTGCTATAACTAATTGGTATAGTCTCCCCTAGTATATGTAGTTTTTCAAATAGCTGATGACAGTTTTGTGAAAAACATAAAGTTTCTCTGATAAAATGATTTGTGCATCTATCCTTAGATGAAATTTTTAGTGCATTCAAATTCAAGGAACTTTTTCATTATTTGGTACACAGTAATATTGGCTATTGGTTCTTTTAGTACTTCTGGTAACTAAGTGACATTTTTAAGGAAATATTAATTGATATATATTCTGGAGTATTTAATCTAATAAAATCCCTTGAAAGAAAAATCTGTATGAGATGTATAAGTCTCAGCTTGGTTTGATTTTTAACTCCAATTCTGGAGAAAGATTGGAAGCTGGATTTGATGTGGATGAATTTGTCTTTTTGGTTCTCCATGTTCACATTATATTGTTTTAAAAATAATGTGAATTTTGGGGCACCTGAGTGGCTCAGTGGGTTAAAGCCTCTGCCTTCGGCTCAGGTCATGATCCCAGGATCCTGGGATCAAGCCCCGCATCGGGCTCTCTGCTCAGCGGGGAGCCTGCTTCTTCCTCTCTCTCTGCCTGCCTCTCTGCCTACTTGTGATCTCTCTCTGTCAAATAAATAAATAAAATCTTTAAAAAAAAATAATGTGAATTTTTATGATAGATCTGACATAGAATGGTAATTTCAAATTTCTGCTTTGTCTTTGGTTCCTATTGAGCAGTAATATACAAGTAAACATTTCTACAAATGATAATTAATAGAGCTTCTATAGAATCGTATGTTTAACTTTTCTCGATATACTACTCTGCTGCTGTTGCTTTTGTGTTTTTCAGGCAATATATATGTGAGTAAACATATGTTAATCTTTTCATTTGGGGGATTAAAAATATGTCTTACATGGTATGAAATCAGAATTCATGATCGAATTATGGGAGGAATGGGACATGTTTTATATGATGATGAATGCAGTGTTGTATACTCATGGATTTGGAGGTTTCCTAACCTCAAACCTGTTTTAAAATGGGCAACAGTGAAGAAAAATCGTCATTTATTGATGAAAACTGTAATGACTTATTGTTTGTTTGGACAAATTTAGGGACATCCCTCCTTCTCCAGTTCCCCTGGGAGTTGTCTTATTCTTAATCCACAACCAGAAATGGTACTTAAAATAACTTGCTGTTGTCAAAATTTTTGAATGTATGATAAATGAAGCCCAGTAAATAGTGAAAATATGAGAAAGGTGATTAAACCTGACAATTTTCCTGTAAAAGGCTTGAGATGATAAATATCTCCTGTGATTAGTTATTAATTTAGTGCCAGGGATTTGCTTTAGCCTAAAATATTTTATGAACTGTGGCATAAAGAAATATTTTGGAAGATGGATATACATATGTTTAACCAGAGGAGCAATTGCTGGAATTTGATTAGTAATAATTAAAAATCGCAGACCTAACACATATGTGCCTGGGTTATTTTCTGTGTGACAGTCCTTTCAGAAATTAAGAAAGAAGACATGAAGATGTGAAGACAAGAAGAATGACAGAGTACTTTCTGCTTGAGCCCTTTGCCTCATGAAAACGGAAGGTTTTTACATGTGTTACTCCCCAACTGATAAAATATTTCACTTAAGGTAGTATAAAATAACTCCTCACTTACTGGAGTTGGAAGAGCAAACTTGTTCCAGTAACAGTTATAGTTGCGTTACTGATAATTTCTTTCAAAGTGAATGTGAGTTTCTTTAAAGAAAAGATGAAATAATAATGGCTGTCACAATGAAGAGCTGCGTCATGTTCCTGTCTGGCCAAATCCGCAGCAGTCACTCGGCTGGTGGCATCTATCATTTTGTGGCTGCATAATGTTTTGTGTAGGAGTTTTTCTCCTGGTAAGGAGGACCTGTGTCTTAATCCTGGGCCCCCTACCCCCATCTCAGCCCCTGGCACCTCGCATAGGGCCCAGCTCAGAGAAGTAATTTAATACCTGCGTGGTGAGAGAATTCTAAATGCTGCTTTTGTAGGATGTATAAATCTGCTTTTTAAATTTGGCTTGAACTCTGGCTGAAATCCAGGCAATTGGATCAAATGCCCTCTTTATTCCAGATTTATTTATTTCAGAATAAAGTTGATATGTAATAAGGTGAGGATTTAATGTCATTGTCTGGCTTCAGATAGAGCTTGCTTTATGTATTGCATGCTATTTGTCTGAAAGCCATAGCCTCCCTTTTTGAATGATAAGTCGGATTTTAATATTGAATCATTGGGTTTGCCCTTTTAATAGGGTCTTTGAAATACTTCTAAATGAAGAACCAGCAATTTCACTTTCCTTTCATATGTAATGATACCTTGTGTTAATTGAAAAGAAGCAGAGGAGACAGTTACAGCTTTTTTTCTGCTTCTTGGTGAGAAAAGTATGGCTGTCTGAGAAAAAAAATTGTAAGTTTTTCCTTAACTCTTCCTGTAGCACTTTTAAGTGCTGCTCTTTAAAGTATGTTTAATATTTGGTTAATTGCTACTATGAACCTAAACATACTGATTAAGGCCAGGTTCACATTAGAGCAATTATCTGGTTAATTGCTCTGGTGCAAAAATAGGCTAAAAAATCATCAGAACATCAAGTTGTGAAAGCACTGGCAGGAGTTTCAAAACCACCAAGCATACCTACTGCAAATCACATCAGCAAAGCAATTAATTTAGGCTAATTGCTTTTCTGTTTGTTCAAGATGCACTTTGGAACTGTCTTTTGAAATCGTGGCAATTAAGATTAGTAAGCAGTATAATTAAAGAATGTTAGAATAGTCACTATTTTTCAAAAGTGATAACTATTCCATATGAACCCGTATAGTGTATCTATCACTGGTGAAGGACTTTGAAATAATTAAAGCAAAATGAGAGTGTTTTAGATATTTACAAGATTTCCTGTAAAAATAAATTGCGAAGTAGATTACTTGTACAGGAGCTGTAGCCTGGAGTTATCTTTAATCTGTAATTATCAATTAGAATTATCTAATTTCAATATGCATGCTAAATTGCCTTGTTCACGCAGGAGGAGACAAAACTTCACCACCAAAGATGGTACCGGCTAGTGATATTTCTCTAGCTGAATGTGTATTTGGCTTCTTATGTGGCTTCTCATAAAATAATCAGGACTTTTAAAGGTCTTAAAAACCAGCTTCATGTTATTGAAGTTTTTCTATTATTGAGTATTAAAATTTTGGCAGCATCAATTTGTCTAAAATTGAAAACTACTTGAGTTTCCAACTGTTTCTCTATGAAGCAATGTTATAACAGATTCTCAGCTGAAAAAAATGACAAGTTAAGGAATCAGTTGTTCATTGGAAAAATGTAGAAATGTCAGTGGGGGGATTAGCCATTCCCCAAACTGCTTCTCTGCTCACCATATTGTCAAACAGCAAGAAGCTCTTTTTTTCACCTCTCTCCTTCCATAAGGAGCAATTCTTATCATGCAGTGTGTTTAGTGGCATATCCTACTCCATGAAGTTCTCTGAAACAAACAGATTTTATTGTATTAAGGACTGTGGCTCTCAAGATAAATCTTTTGGAGACATACATCTTAAAGGAAGTCTTGGTAGCAATTATCATTTTGTGACTTTCTATGGCTGTGATAAGAAAGTGAGAAAGATATTTGTTAAAATGAGATTTGACAATAAATTAAAGATGCATTTTAGGTTTTGTTTTGGCATTCTACTTTTTGTTTCTTAGAAGATATAAAGATTATTTTCTTTAATTTACTTCTTCTTACTTTATCTTTCCTTAATTTGGTATGAATGGATCTCTGGGCCTAGCCAATTAATTGCATCACAAAACTGAACTTTCCTTAGTGATCGTTTTCATGGAGAAGAACAAAACTATATATACTTTTTACAGTGATATATTTTTCTTCATTTTCTTTTAAATACTACATAGTTTCTAGAAATACTTTGCACTTGATCATGATTTCTGGGTGTTGCTATTTGTTGTAAAATCTTCAATTAGAAAGCTGCTTGTTGAAGATAAACTGTTAAATCAGATGAAAATAAATTTATTGAATTAAGCCAATAGAGAAGTGTTGAAAACCCTTAGCCAGGAAAAGCAACCAAAGAAACCTACATTATGGCATGAGTCACTGGGACCAGGTTGTTTGTTTTTTGAAATCTGTCACTGAAGCAGCAGAACAGATGTTACTCTTGTTTGGGGTAAATTCAAACTAGCACTTCCTTGGCCTTCAGAACTTAAACTCTGCAATTATCTAATGTTGAAAGATAGCATAGGTGCTATACAAATTTGTCACTCTTTTGCAGACTTTAGAACATTGCAAATTACAGCCACAAGTTTTCCCCATCCCTGTATGCATGCTTTTGCACACTGTGACATTGCCTTGCTCCCATCAACAGGTGGCACCAATTTCACTATCCTCCCACATCTAGGCTGGCTTTGAGCCTTTCTCTGACCAGTAGTATGTAGTCTAATTTATGTTGTGGAAGTCCTAAGCTTTGGTTTCAAGAGCCCTTGCAACTTCTGTTCTTGCCTTTCTGGAATGCTGCCCCCACCTGAAGCCCAAACCAGTTTTCCTGAAGATAAATCACATGGGAGATAGAGGGTTGGCCAACAGTTAGGATCAACTGTCATATACGTGAGTGAGTCATCTTAGACTACCTGGCTTTAGTCAAGACTTTGGACTCCTGCAATCCTGTGAATGAAAGCCACAGAACTTCTCAGCTAAGCCTAGTCCAAATTGCTGGCCCATGGATTAGTGAGCAAATAAGAGCTGGTTTTGTTCTGTTTTGTTTTGTTTTTAAAGCTACTAAGTTTTGATTTGTTTGCTATACGGCAATCAATTGCAGAGACTTTGTAGCTACTTTTTGTTGAGAATTGTAAATTGTTAGGCAAGGTGCCAAGAGTATTCTATTTATTATCTTACTTAATTATCATGTTAACTCTGTGCCCTTTTTAATAGATGAACTAAAATAAGCCTCACAAAGGTAAAGTATTTTGCTGACGATCACAGCTAATAAGTGCAGAGTCAGGATTGAATGTAGATTTGTCTGACCTCAATTTCATCTATCAGACTGACTCCAAGAGCTTATTCTGAGTTTAAAAATACAGTTGGTTACCATAAGCAGTTAAATCTACCAATGGAGTCTATTGAATGTAAATGATAGCCAAACAGCATTATAATAAGATAAATATCATTGAATAAAATAAATATTATAATAAAATAATATCCATTTGCAGTTTCTAGTGTTACTACTTAATCTTGAGTATTTGTCTAAAAAATGCATAGGAAAAAAGATAGCTCTTATGGTCTCATAAAAGCTTTGAGTCTGAAGGGAATAGTGTGAATACAGATTTAAAAATACGTGAATATAAGGCCTCAATTCTATGTATACAGTTGAGCCTTGAACAATGGAGGGTTAGGAGCACCAATCCCCTGCAGGTTTGAAAATTGGTGTGTAACTTTTGACATCCCCAAATGTAACTACTAAAAGCCTGCCATAGACTGGAAGCTTTATAGATAATATGAACAGTCAGTTAACACATATTTTGTATGTTACATGTTTTATGTGCTGTCTTCTTACCATAGAGTTAGCTAGAGAAAAGAAAATGTTATTTATAAAATCATAATGAAGAGAAAATACATTTACAGTACTATATTGTATTTATAAAAAAAAATCTGTGAATAAGTGGACCTGTGCAGTTTGAATCTGTGTTGTTCAAATGGTAAATTACTGTACTAAAAACAATTTTAGGCGTTTAATGGTTTTAAAAAAAAATATTTTGTTTATTTGACACAGGAAGATTGAGCACAAGCAGGTGAAACAGCAGGCAGAGGGAGAAGGAGAAGCAGGCTCCCCACTGAGCAAAGAGCTTGATGCGGGTCTCCATCCCAGGACCCTGGGATCATGACCTGAGCCAAAGGCAGACACTTAACCAACTGAGCCATATGGGCACCCTGGTTTTAGAGTTTTAATAATATATTCTTTTTTTATTCAATTATCAAATTAGGAAGAAATAGAAGGGAAGAGACCCTTTCTTAGAAGTGTTGTGGCTGAGGCTTAATCACCATTATATTATTACCTTCAGCATTTATGTCTTCCAATAATAAGTCTTGTAAGGATGTAGCTTCTATGGCATGTATAAGTAGTGGTACTTAATATGTACCACAAATTTCCACAAATAGAAGTGGGGGTCTTTTCATTTTTGAAAGGTTTTATTTTAAAATTTTAACTATCACCTTAATAACTATACATCAATAAACTGGTTAATAATAGTAGTTGATTCTGAGATATATATATATATATATATATATATATATATATATATATAATAGTAGTTGATTCTGAGATATATATATATCTATCTATCATTGCTCATCTTATCATTTACCATAGCAGCACACTAATCGGACCTGCCTCAGGTTCTTATTGCCTATTAAATAAAGCCTGGGAGCATTTCCTTCATGATTTATTGTAGTATTTTGAGAACTAGTTTCATTTGGGAAATACAATTTCCATTTGTTTTCCTTTTAACTTGACTTTAAGCTGAATTCTTATTTTTGGTTTTGATTAATCTCTTCTTCTCCATCAATAAATCACTAGTGTATTTCAGTATTTTGATGTTTTATTGTATTACACATATATAGACAAATATTTTGCTTTCTATGACTATATGCCTAGAAAAGCTCACTTGATGTTTGGGAGAAGAGAGAGAAAAAGTCATATTTTTGTCTGTTAGTTTTAATTTATACTCAGATGGTTTATAAATTTCTTAGAATGTTACAATGATAGCAGCATAGGTATTAAAACTGTATCTGGGAATTGTGACTTTTCCACAGTCGTGGGTTCCCAACCAGAAGTTCAGTATATGTGTATTGATTGATTACATGCGATTAGACCATAAGCTTGTGTTCAAGGTAACAGAGAAAAAAAAAAAAATGAACAGTTCAAGTCAGTCAAGAAATAAAGCAAGTCAAAATAAGTCATTCAAAATAATCAAGTTCATTTAATGGGTATAGACATAACCTTTAAAAACGCTTGGTAAATGTAATGGAAGAGTTAAAGAGGCACTAACTGAATTCTCTAATAGAGAGTGGTAGTTTGTGTGTGAGGTCTGTGGATACAATGTTAGTCTAACTGACGGCATGTTAGCCTTACTGGATTAAGAAAACTGAATGAAGAAGGAAGGAGGAAAAACCCTGGAGAAACATAATATCCTTATGGCAGCAATTTATTCAGAAAGAGGATGACAATCTGTGTCAAGACAATGCCCTGGCTTCATTAAACTGAGTAATGAATTAAAAAAAAAAAAAAAAAAAGACAAGAGCTGTGTTCTGTAACATTCCTTTCTCCAGGTTTATAGCCATTTATGGGATAACTGTCTTTGAAAATATATATATTACTTACCATAGAGTTAATATTTTGGTTATTGTAGTCTTATTAAAATTAGGTATGCTTAGTAATTTGTATCTTTAAAAGATGTCCATCTTCTTTTTGGTTCCAAGAATTTTATTTCACAAGTTTATTCCCAGTATGAAAACATCATTATGTTATAGAGGAGCTTTTTGGGGGCGGTTATGGCTTTTGGCAGCCAACCATCTCCAAGTAGAATATAACAGTGAAGCTGGTTAGAGGAGGAGAAGCATAAAGTATCACAGGCAGGCCCTGACAGACGTTTGGACATCCAGGAAGACATTGCTGCCACTTGATGGTCTGCTCCCATTTTGAAAATGTAGCTATTTGAAAAGGGACAAGGTTACAGTAACTTTATTGTGTTACACTCCTGTTGCTTACTCTATGCATATTTATTTTACTTGTGACCCCCCATTGATAATATTTTTCTAATGTTCATTTTAAACGGTTGCATTTATCTTTCCTAACTTGTCACTGTTAGTTTTACACTCTATTTCAATCCACTAGGTAAATTTCATATGTGCATATTGCATTTGATAAAGTTTTTAGTATTTGTGATGAACCATTGATGAGCTTGAGGATATGTATGGAGAGAACATCCCAAAGTGCACTTCTCTCTGCTTTATTAACACTCTATTAGTGTTGTTTTTCCTTGATTGTTAGGAGGATAGGTATCCTGTAAACATTTAGTTAGAACAAACTGCCCAAGATTAAATCTGGACTGTGGTTAATCTTAAAAACAGTTTATCCTCAGGCAGATAATCGAAAGTATATAAACATGCTATTTTGAAACATCTTATAATGTTCTATTAAAGCTTTATTTAAAAGTGCCAATCACATACAGATGAAAATTCCAGAATAGGCAAAAAATATATTCTGATCATCAGTAATGAACTGCAGTCATTGATTTCAGTAATCACATTTGAAGATAGGTCCATTTTATTTATTTTAAGTTTTAAAGCCAGGTCCAATTAGAAAAAAATCTGAAGTCTTAGTGTACAAGTATTTTTCTCAGTGAAGTCACATACATATATAATATATATGATATGAATATATCGTGTACTTATATAAGTTTCATAAAGGTAGACATATCCAACTGGATTGTTTGACTTTAAGTATTTGTAAAAGTGAAACTTCCAAAGACTTCTAAATGGGGAAATCAACAACTTTTGACTTTCTATTTTAAGGGCAACAAGGAGGAAATTTTTGTTCAATTTCTATTTAATTCGCTGTGACTCCTTATGACATTCACAAATTATGCCATTCATTTTGACATGCAAATGAGAAAATGAGTGACTTTGGGATTCAGATCTGAAGAACTCTCACAGGTGCTTACACATGTTGCTTCATTTCCCTATTCCACTTCCCCCAGAAACAATAGGGTGATCTCTAAAGGAGACCAACCTCATTTTTCCACAGGCCTCCATTAAAGGAGTCTTTCTTCTTTCTGGTCCATTAGAGAGCATTGGATTCTTAGGTAACTTTTTTCCCCTTTGATTTGTGTTTTCTTCTTTTATTTAAAGTTGTGGTCTCTTTTCCATTTTGTTGCTGTATGACATTTTCTCAGGTAATTTTTTTTCCCTTTAACTTGGATCTTCTTCCGTTTCTTAAATCTGTAGAATATTTTTTTATTGTTGTCAGTGTCACTGATGACATTTTCATCTGATTCTTGACATATTCATTTTATAATACATGGCATTGTAAGGAATTTTTTGGTCAGTGACATTTTGGCAAACACTTGCCAGTAGCCACCAGAGAAGGTCAGTTAGAAATAAATTACTCTGAAAGCCTTCTCTGCAATACTAATGAATAGGGTTTGCAGTGGGAGATAGGAGTCTGAGTTGTGTTTGTCCTTTGTGTTGTTTATTTTGCTGTTTTCCAAACTTTAATCATTGAGTTATTCATTGTGTAACCTTGGTAAACTTAATTTAACTTCTCTTTTATAAGATTGGGGTTATGAGAACCTACCTTAGTGGAATGTTTGGAAGCTTAATCATGTTTCAAAAGCACCTTGAGTATGAATCATTAGTTCATTATTAGAATGGTGGTTTGGGTGGTACCGTTTATCACTGATGCTTTATCACCATTGTAGCCTCATGGTTTCCCATAAATTGACAGCGGACGTCTTAAATCAAACTTCTTCAAGACACGAGCCGATTCTTGAAGGTTATTTAATTGCTTATTATATAGTGACATTGTAGTGTTCACAGTTTTACAATTATCTGAAGAAAATAAGAGAACTAGAGTATACTAATTATTATATATTATCATAAGTGTCTCTTTGTTTTCAGATTAAATGCACAAAGTACATTCAGATTTAGAAATACAGATTTAAACAGCAACAGTGTTCCTTATTTATATTGCTATAAGATCCCTTAATATAGAGCTACATTACCTTTATGAAATGTTTTTCACTTACAGTTTTTATCCAAACATACCTTAATGAATTAGACTCTTCTTTCTTATTTTTTTTTTTAAATCTTTATTTATTTATTTTTTTTTTTAAATTTTTTATTTTTTATAAACATATATTTTTATCCCCAGGGGTACAGGTCTGTGAATCACCAGGTTTACACACTTCACAGCACTCACCAAATCACATACCCTCCCCAATGTCCATAATCCCACCCCCTTCTCCCAAACCCCCTCCCCCCGGCAACCCTCAGTTTGTTTCGTGAGATTAAGAGTCACTTATGGTTTGTCTCCCTCCCAATCCCATCTTGTTTCATTTATTCTTCTTCTACCCACTTAAGCCTTCATGTTGCATCACCACTTCCTCATATCAGGGAGATCATATGATAGTTGTCTTTCTCTGCTTGACTTATTTCGCTAAGCATGATACGCTCTAGTTCCATCCATGTTGTTGCAAATGGCAAGATTTCATTTCTTTTGATGGCTGCATAGTATTCCATTGTGTATATATACCACATCTTCTTGATCCATTCATCTGTTGATGGACATCTAGGTTCTTTCCATAGTTTGGCTATTGTGGACATTGCTCCTATAAACATTCGGGTGCATGTGTCCCTTTGGATCACTACATTTGTATCTTTAGGGTAAATACCCAATAGTGCAATTGCTGGGTCATAGGGCAGTTCTATTTTCAACATTTTGAGGAACCTCCATGCTGTTTTCCAGAGTGGCTGCACCAGCTTGCATTCCCACCAACAGTGTAGGAGGGTTCCCCTTTCTCCGCATCCTCGCCAGCATCTGTCATTTCCTGATTTGTTGATTTTAGCCATTCTGACTGGTGTGAGGTGATATCTCATTGTGGTTTTGATTTGTATTTCCCTGATGCCGAGTGATATGGAGCACTTTTTCATGTGTCTGTTCGCCATCTGGATGTCTTCTTTGCAGAAATGTCTGTTCATGTCTTCTGCCCATTTCTTGATTGGATTATTTGTTCTTTGGGTGTTGAGTTTGCTAAGTTCTTTATAGATTCTGGACACTAGTCCTTTATCTGATATGTCGTTTGCAAATATCTTCTCCCATTCTGTCAGTTGTCTTTTGATTTTGTTAACTGTTTCCTTTGCTGTGCAAAAGCTTTTGATCTTGATGAAATCCCAGTAGTTCATTTTTTCCCTTGCTTCCCTTGCCTTTGGCGTTGTTCCTAGGAAGATGTTGCTGCGGCAGAGGTCGAAGAGGTTGCTGCCCGTGTTCTCCTCAAGGATTTTGATGGATTCCTTTCGTACATTGAGATCCTTCATCCATTTTGAGTCTATTTTTGTGTGTGGTGTAAGGAAATGGTCCAATTTCATTTTTCTGCATGTGGCTGTCCAATTTTCCCAGCACCATTTATTGAAAAGGCTGTCTTTTTTCCATTGGACATTCTTTCCTGCTTTGTCGAAGATTAGTTGACCATAGATTTGAGGGTCTATTTCTGGGCTCTCTATTCTGTTCCATTGATCTATGTGTCTGTTTTTGTGCCAGTACCATGCTGTCTTGATGATGACAGCTTTGTAATAGAGCTTGAAGTCCGGAATTGTGATGCCACCAACGTTGGCTTTCTTTTTCAATATCCCTTTGGCTATTCGAGGTCTTTTCTGGTTCCATATAAATTTTAGAATTATTTGTTCCATTTCTTTGAAAAAGATGGATGGTACTTTGATAGGAATTGCATTAAATGTGTAGATTGCCTTAGGTAGCATAGACATTTTCACAATATTTATTCTTCCAATCCAGGAGCATGGAACATTTTTCCATTTCTTTGTGTCTTCCTCAATTTCTTTCATGAGTACTTTATAGTTTTCTGAGTATAGATTCTGTGTCTCTTTGGTTAGGTTTATTCCTAGGTATCTTATGGTTTTGGATGCAATTGTAAATGGGATTGACTCCTTAATATCTCTTTCTTCTGTCTTGCTGTTGGTGTAGAGAAATGCAACTGATTTCTGTGCATTGATTTTATATCCTGACACTTTACTGAATTCCTGTATAAGTTCTAGCAGTTTTGGAGTGGAGTCTTTTGGGTTTTCCACATATAGTATCATATCATCTGCGAAGAGTGATAATTTGACTTCTTCTTTGCCGATTTGGATGCCTTTAATTTCCTTTTGTTGTCTGATTGCTGAGGCTAGGACCTCTAGTACGATGTTGAATAGCAGTGGTGATAATGGACATCCCTGCCGTGTTCCTGACCTTAGCGGAAAAGCTTTCAGTTTTTCTCCATTGAGAATGATATTTGCGGTGGGTTTTTCATAGATGGCTTTGATGATATTGAGGTATGTGCCCTCTATCCCTACACTTTGAAGAGTTTTGATCAGGAAGGGATGTTGTACTTTGTCAAATGCTTTTTCAGCATCTATTGAGAGTATCATATGGTTTTTGTTCTTTCTTTTATTGATGTGTTGTATCACATTGACTGATTTGCGGATGTTGAAACAACCTTGCAGCCCTGGAATAAATCCCACTTGGTCGTGGTGAATAATCTTTTTAATGTACTGTTGAATCCTATTGGCTAGTATTTTGTTGAGTATTTTCGCATCTGTGTTCATCAAGGATATCGGTCTATAGCTCTCTTTTTTGGTGGGATCCTTGTCTGGTTTTGGGATCAAGGTGATGCTGGCCTCATAAAATGAGTTTGGAAGTTTTCCTTCCATTTCTATTTTTTGGAACAGTTTCAGGAGAATAGGAATTAGTTCTTCTTTAAATGTTTGGTAGAATTCCCCCGGGAAGCCGTCTGGCCCTGGGCTTTTGTTTGTTTGGAGATTTTTAATGACTGTTTCAATCTCCTTACTGGTTATTGGTCTGTTCAGGCTTTCTATTTCTTCCTGGTTCAGTTGTGGTAGTTTATATGTTTCTAGGAATGCATCCATTTCTTCCAGATTGTCAAATTTATTGCCGTAGAGTTGCTCATAGTATGTTCTTATAATAGTTTGTATTTCTTTGGTGTTAGTTGTGATCTCTCCTCTTTCATTCATGATTTTATTTATTTGGGTCCTTTCTCTTTTCTTTTTGATAAGTCGGGCCAGGGGTTTATCAATTTTATTAATTCTTTCAAAGAACCAGCTCCTAGTTTCGTTGATTTGTTCTATTGTTTTTTTGGTTTCTATTTCATTGATTTCTGCTCTGATCTTTATGATTTCTCTTCTCCTGCTGGGCTTAGGGTTTCTTTCTTGTTCTTTCTCCAGCTCCTTTAGGTGTAGGGTTAGGTTGTGTACCTGAGACCTTTCTTGTTTCTTGAGAAAGGCTTGTACCGCTATATATTTTCCTCTCAGGACTGCCTTTGTTGTGTCCCACAGATTTTGAACCGTTGTATTTTCATTATCATTTGTTTCCATGATTTTTTTCAATTCTTCTTTAATTTCCCGGTTGACCCATTCATTCTTTAGAAGGATACTGTTTAGTCTCCATGTATTTGGGTTCTTTCCAAACTTCCTTTTGTGGTTGAGTTCTAGCTTTAGAGCATTGTGGTCTGAAAATATGCAGGGAATGATCCCAATCTTTTGATACCGGTTGAGTCCTGATTTAGGACCGAGGATGTGATCTATTCTGGAGAATGTTCCATGTGCACTAGAGAAGAATGTGTATTCTGTTGCTTTGGGATGAAATATTCTGAATATATCTGTGATGTCCATCTGGTCCAGTGTGTCGTTTAAGGCCTTTATTTCCTTGCTGATCTTTTGCTTGGATGACCTGTCCATTTCAGTGAGGGGAGTGTTAAAGTCCCCTACTATTATTGTATTGTTGTTGATGTGTTTCTTTGATTTTGTTATTAATTGGTTTATATAGTTGGCTGCTCCCACGTTGGGGGCATAGATATTTAAAATTGTTAAATCTTCTTGTTGGACAGACCCTTTGAGTATGATATAGTGTCCTTCCTCATCTCTTATTACAGTCTTTGGCTTAAAATCTAATTGATCTGATATAAGGATTGCCACTCCTGCTTTCTTCTGATGTCCATTAGCATGGTAAATTCTTTTCCACCCCCTCACTTTAAATCTGGAGGTGTCTTCGGGCTTAAAATGTGTTTCTTGGAGGCAACATATAGATGGGTTTTGTTTTTTTATCCATTCTGATACCCTGTGTCTTTTGACAGGGGCATTTAGCCCATTCACATTCAGGGTAAGTATTGAGAGATATGAATTTAGTGCCATTGTATTGCCTGTAAGGTGACTGTTACTGTATATGGTCTCTGTTCCTTTCTGATCTACCACTTGTAGGCTCTCTCTTTGCTTAGAGGACCCCTTTCAATATTTCCTGTAGAGCTGGTTTGGTATTTGCAAATTCTTTCAGTTGTTGTTTGTCCTGGAAGCTTTTAATCTCTCCTTCTATTTTCAATGATAGCCTAGCTGGATATAGTATTCTTGGCTGCATGTTTTTCTCGTTTAGTGCTCTGAAAATATCATGCCAGCTCTTTCTGGCCTGCCAGGTCTCTGTGGATAAGTCAGCTGCCAATCTAATATTTTTACCATTGTATGTTACAGACTTCTTTTCCCGGGCTGCTTTCAGGATTTTCTCTTTGTCATTGAGACTTGTAAATTTTACTATTAGGTGACGGGGTGTGGGCCTATTCTTATTGATTTTGAGGGGCATTCTCTGAACCTCCTGAATTTTGATGCTCGTTCCCTTTGCCATATTGGGGAAATTCTCCCCAATAATTCTCTCCAGTATACCTTCTGCTCCCCTCTCACTTTCTTCTTCTTCTGGAATCCCAATTATTCTAATGTTGTTTCGTCTTATGGTGTCACTTATTTCTCGAATTCTCCCCTCGTGGTCCAGTAGCTGTTTGTCTCTCTTTTGATCAGCTTCTTTATTCTCTGTCATTTGGTCTTCTATATCACTAATTCTTTCTTCTGCCTCATTTATCCTAGCAGTGAGAGCCTCCATTTTTGATTGCACCTCATTAATAGCTTTTTTGATTTCAACTTGGTTAGATTTTAGTTCTTTTATTTCTCCAGAAAGGGCTTTTATATCTCTCGAGAGGGTTTCTCTAATATCTTCCATGCCTTTTTCGAGCCCGGCTAGAACCTTGAGAATTGTCATTCTGAACTCTAGATCTGACATATTACCGATGTCTGTATTGATTAGGTCCCTAGCCTTCGGTACTGCCTCTTGTTCTTTTTTTTGTGGTGAATTTTTACGTCTTGTCATTTTGTCCAGATAAGAGTAAATGAAGGGGCAAGTAAAATACTAAAAGGGTGGCAACAACCCCAGGAAAATATGCTTTAGCCAAATTAGAAGAGATCCAAAATCATGAGTGGGGAGAAAGGGGATAAAAAGAGGTTCAAAAAGGAAGAAAGAAAAAAGAAAAAAAAAAAAAAAGAAAAGAAAAGAATTTTTTTTAAAAAAGAAAACACCTAAGAAAAATGTAAAAAAATATATATATATATTAGATAAACTAGTAAAAAATCGTTAAAAAAGAAAAAGGTAACAGTTAAAAAAAAAATTTTTTTACCCGAAGGCGAGAAAAAAAAAAAATGAAAAAGAAAAAATTAAATTAACTGCAAGACTAAAAAAATCACAGGAAAAAAGCCATGAGTTCCGTGCTTGGCTTTCTCCTCCTCTGGAATTCTGCTGCTCTCCTTGGTATTGAAACCGCACTCCTTGGTAGGTGAACTTGGTCTCGGCTGGATTTCTTGTTGATCTTCTGGGGGAGGGGCCTGTTGTAGTGATTCTCAAGTGTCTTTGCCCCAGGCGGAATTACACCGCCCTTACCCGGGGGCCGGGGTGAGTAATCCGCTCGGGTTTGCTTTCAGGAGCTTTTGTTCCCTGAGCGCTTTCCGTAGAGTTCCAGAGGACGGGAATACAAATGGCGGCCTCCTGGTCTCCGGCCCGGAGGAGCCGAGAGCCCAGGGCCCCACTCCTCAGGGCGCCCTCAGAGAACAGCGCCCAGTTACTCCCGTCTGCCTGACCTCCGGCCGCGCTCCGAGCTCACCGAGCCTGCGACCGGTTCAAGGTAACACGGAGCTGCGAGCTTACTGTCGGCTCTGTCTCTGTAGCCGGCTTTCCCGTTCCAATACCCGCAAGCTCTGCGACACTCAGACACCCCCGATCCTTCTGTGACCCTGCGGGACCTGAGGCCACGCTGACCCCGCGTGGGCTTCGCCCCGGTTTAGCCTCTGGAGCGATGTCCCTCAGCGGAACAGACTTTTAAAAGTCCTGATTTTGTGCACGGTTGCTCCGCCGCTTGCCGGGAGCCGGCCCCTCCCCCCGGGGTCTATCTTCCCGTCGCTTTGGATTCACTTCTCCGCCGGTCCTACCTTTCAGAAAGTGGTTGTTTTTCTGTTTCCAGAATTGCTGTTCTTCTTCTCTTTGATCTGCCGATGGATTTTCAGGTGTTTGCAATCTAGATAAGCTATCTAGCTGATCTCCGGCTAGCTGAAGCAGTCTCAGCTTGCTACTTCTCCGCCATCTTGACTCCTCCCCTCCTTCTTTCTTATTTTTAAAGATTTTATTTATTTATTTGACAGACAGAGATGACAAATAGGCAGAGAGGCAGGCAGAAGGAAACAGGCTCCCCGCTGAGCAGAGAACCTGACGTGGGGCTTGATCCCAGGACCCTGGGATCACCACCTGAGCTGAAGGCAGAGGCTTTAACCCACTGAGCCACCCAGGTTCCCCAATGAATTACAGTTTTCAAAAATACTTTCACATTATCTACACACCTACACATACATGCACAATGGGGTAATGAAAAATTAAATGAAATTCAAAATATTCTAGGAAGCAGGGCTTTTAGTCTCTAATTTCTAGTTCAGTTGAGAGAATGTAATGATGACAAATTAAGAAAAATTAACTATTTACTTTTGAATGTTTACATATAATTCTGAGTTGATATATTCCAAGAGTCAGAGGATTTGATTTGGAAGTAGTTTCAGCCTTCTCTGTCAAAGCTCCTGATTCTTTGGCTTTTGCATATATTCTCTCTCTCTCTCTCTTTCCATCTTCTTATCACTTTTTCCTTCATCTATCATCTGGGTCCATTAAGTTAACATATAAAATCACAGTCTGACTACATGATGCTCAAAATGCTTCTTAGAACTACAACATCAGCAGTTTCTTAAAGTATGTTAAAAATCAGATTATTTATTCTTGATTAAAAAAAAAAAAAACTGTGGGTATCCTCTTAACTAAAGAGCTTGGGCAAGTCTATAAGGGGTTTTAAAATACAGGGAAGTCTCACTGGAGTGTGTGTTTTGCGGGAGTGGAGCAGGGAGGACATAGTGGACTGCCAAAGGGCAAACCGCTGGAGGGGAGACATTGCACATGCTGATTTCCCTTTGCTCTGTCTCGCTTGGTTTTTCCAGCCCTGTGGCTTGCAGGTTTATTAAAATGCTAATGATGTTTATTCTGTTTTTATTGGCAGCTCTCCAGATTTGATTATTGATATATCTGAATAACAGTGGAATGCAACATCAAAGTCTCCCTTGACTATTCCTTAGATTTTTGTCAGTAGACATAAATACCACAGTGTCAGATGGATCATATGTACTTTTTTTTTTTTATCTGTATAGAAGTGAAATGTTATAAATAAACTGTCAGCTCTTTGGAAATGAACTTTTATTGGGATGATGAGGGTCTCTTCCTTAGGAGAGCATACTGTCCCCACTCTCTGAGGAACAATCACATTTCCCGTAACAAGTTGCCTGAGTGTGTTTGTGGGTTTCCACTGTTGTTCTCATTTTCTGGACTTTGATAGTTCACATTCTGTACAAACAGACTAAAGTGTAGGCTCATAAACTGCACAATAATCCACTTGTGACTAGCAAGAGATAGAGGAATTGTCCTGTTCCTTCCTACCGGTTCTTTCCGAAAATTTTAACCAGAAACCATTAGAAATGAAAAGAACTTCTCAGAACACCCTGTGTAGCTCCTTCATTTTGCAGTTTTGAAACAGGTTCAGAGATCATCTGTAATTTGTCCAGGTTTGTTCAGCTTTCTTGCAGGGAAGGTGGAGCCTGAATTCTGCTTCCTCCTGACTCAGAGGCTGCTTTGGTCCCTTGCTCACCTTTCTTACTAGCTAGCCACTTATTTGCCACCAACACTTGTTTTCATTCATGTCCTAGAATGGACAGAGTGTCTCTGGATTGTAGGCTCTCATATTTGTTTTATGCCCCTGGGAATGACAAAATAACACATACACAAGGAGATTTTTAGTGAATATTTTTAAAACAATGAGATTACCTAAATTCCTGCTCTCCTGACATTTCTACTGTTTACATTTTGATGAACATCTTTTCAGATAGACGCATATGTGTTTGTACTCCCCCTACCTCCTTTTGGAATTTCATTATGCATATTGTTTTGCGGTCTGTGTCTGAAAGTCAACAATATATAATGGATTTATTGTTGTTTCAATAACTATAGCTCCATGTCACCATTTCTTATGGATCCATGCTAGTGTTTTAGCACATTGTATTTAACCAGATTCTTATTGGTAGACATTGCATCATTTCTGATTTTTATTCTTATGAATAACTGTACAATGAACATTCTCATTCCTGTTTCTTTGTACGCTTTTATTTTCATCTCCTTAAGGTTAAATTCTGGAAGTGGAATTTCTGCATTGAAATGTATACATATTTAAGTTTCTATACATCTTGCCTAATTTCCTGCAGAATATTATGTCAATATATGTCTAGATTTCTGCAGAAGAGTGTCCGTTTCTGCATACCTGTTCAGCTTCTGGATATTATCGCAACTATTTTGGAGAATTTAAAAACAGTTTTAAGGTTTAATAGCTGAAAAAAACTTGTAATAAATTATTGAGGCACAAACGTATTTTTCACTAAGAGGCAGGATAGCCTAGTGGTTATAAGCACAGGCCCTGTAGCTGGACAGTCTGGACTGATACGTGGCTCTGGCACTTTGTACCTGCTTGTCACTGGGCAAGTTCCTTAATCTCTCACTCTTATTTTCTTATCTGTAAAATTGGGATACCAATAGTACTTATTTACGAAATTTTTTTATGATTTAACTGTGCTTAAACATGTGAAGTACTCAGAACAGTTTCTGGCACATAGCTATAACTCTATACACATCAGCCATAATAATGATTATTATTGCTATCAGCCAGTAAGCAGTTGATTTCTGTCTACAGTTTATAGTACATGATGCCGGAATGTGGAATTTGAAAAGATACATGAGACATTGTCATAGTCAACAAAAACATTTGCCATATTACCAGAAGAGAAAGCAGAAGTAGATGAAAAGTTGCATACTTAAGCTACATATAGCAACACAAAACTACATCATAATAACAGACTTGGGCTAAAATATTGGAGTTACCAAATGTATGGTATCTTCATGAAACAGGATCCTTTTATGGTACGTGGACAGACAATACCAAAGTTTGCTCTCCTATTTCATATTCTTATTTTCCAATAGGACCAAAACTTCTTGTCATGTAGGGTGACCTTTTGTCTCAATTGGTATAACACAGTCCTGATTTATATCTGGCTCAATGTCATGGCTGGATGATTGATTAGATGGTTACCCTGTTTCTAACTGGTATCTTCTTTCTGTAGATGTCATTGTGATGATGATGTGATGTTAAATTCTTCTGTGGCCTGGGAGATATTTTGACTATTCTCATTGCTCATTTGTTCTATTTTTGATTCATTTCATGGCTCAGTTTCAGGGACAATCTTATTTCTAGGTGCTCAGAGGAAAGCTTATTCTCACCTATCAGGTACTGCTTCAAATAGTAGGAAAGAAACTATGGAAAGATGTGATTGCCGGGTTTTAGATGATCCAGCATGTTATATCAGGGTATTAATTGAGATTTTATTTTTCTGAAACCAAAGGGAGAAATACTTCAGGGTGAATAATAGCAGTTAGGTGGAAAATTTTTAAATTATAAACAAAACAAAACCACTCTTTTTTAAGAGTTCTAACATGTTATTTTGCAAAGTAGTGTGCTTGTAATGCTAACTACATTTGGAGTAACGTGTAGTTCTCCATATCTTCAGTACAGATCTTAAAAAACGTTTTAATGTCCTGCCTTGTTGACATCTTAGCCCATTTCCCAGTGTTTGATTGTCAGTTGAACCTTCTTATCTGCTATCCTTGTCATTGATGTCACAGTAATACATTTAAAGGATTGAAAGTTTAGTTTTTGCATGATGAATAAATGGTAAGGAGAAGTATAAAGGAATAGAGGTTGACTGTATGATGGGCCTGGCAAAAATGAAATATTTCAAGCTCTTTCATTATAACCGTCTCTTAATTAGATATTATCAAATGCTAGAGGAAAATGCTTGTCACATTCGGATTTATTATGTAGGAAATTCATGTTCTGAATCATAATGGGCCTAGATGACTTTTTTTTTCTGATGAGAACATTGTAATATTAGGGTTTGATTCAATACAATTTGTATTCCTTTTTTTCTTTTGGACCATTTTTTATGTGCTAGGCATTGTGCTTAGTCCTGGCAATACATAGTTAAATAAGAAATGGTCTCTGCCTGGTGGCCAGGAGAGGGACTAATAAGACCAGTGAATAGCCATAAGGCTTTTAAAGACTTCCCTGAATATTATTACAGAATAATGGCAGAAACCACTAACACTTATATAGTATTATCTCTGCTAGTTACTGTTCTAACTACATTCCATATACTAGATCCCCAAAGACTCTGCGAGGTACATACTGTTACTATTGCCATTTTTCAAGGGAGCAAATTAAGGCACAAGAGATTAAGTAAGTAGCCCAGTGTCACACCAATAGAATATAGTTTTCTATCCCAAGTAAAGTCTTTAGAGAAGTATTGTTCACATCTGGCTATTTTGTGTCTGATAAACATTATGAGAAATATGTGTGATCCAAGACTATGCGAGGGGAAATTACTGAGTCTGATTTCACTTACTCTTCATTCATTCATTCATCAGATATTTAGTAAGCATCTTCTAGGACTAGGCATTTGGGGTAGGGCAGTTAGCAGGACATTTGTGTTTCCCGCCTTCATGGAGTTTGTAGCATATTAATACTTACCTCTGATATAGTCAAGGGATTTCTGGATAATTATATAATACTTTTGTCAGTTTTTATTTTCATCATTTCTAGTCACCGCTTTTAACTCCACTGAGTACACTCTGAGCCTTATTAACTATTTCTATAATTGGGAAAATAAATGGTTTCCAATTCACATGTATGGATAGTCTTAGTTACTGCACATTGAGCTTTTTCTATAACCTGGATTTTCACACATTGTACAGTGACTTCATTAAACTGCCTTTCATATACCAGATTTCATTGTTCTAGTTGACAAAAGATGCTCCTTGGCTCTCACTGGGATTTTCTAACTGATTTTCAGTGACAAATATGGATATGCTGTTTAACTAGAATTCCTTAATAGGAATTTCTTCTTACATACATGTATTTCTTCTTACATATCAGGGAAATGAGCAAGGTTTTACTGTCCTCAGGAGAAAGTAATCCTGAGTCTTGAGTTGATTAATCATTGCCTGGTGGTGTGACTACGTGCCAGCTGCCACAGCTGGAACACAGAGTCTAACTTCTGTGAAGGCCTTAAGATGCCTCTTGCAACAAGAACTAACCCACTGGTGGAGCTTGTATTGGTTTTTCTTCCAGCATGCCATGATTTTCTCCCCAGGGTCACTCGGACAGGTGATCGCTTATGCACACTCTTGGCTGTGAAGAAAGAAATCTTCACCTTTCCTCCAGGGACATGGTGTTTCTCACTGAGGAGGCTTAAAGGGTTGAAGGCTAGCTGACCTTCCCCAGAGGCCAGAAACAGGGTGGAGGAAAGGGTGGTTTCTCTCAGATGGGAGAAACAGCTCTGTTCACAGCCTGAGTCATGAGTCCTCTGGGATGACTGGCAGCCGACCTTTCCCCAAGGGCCCAGTCGTGATTCTTAACCTTCCCGAGAAATTATGTGAGCCCAAGGAAGGCATTCTTGCAAGTACCACTATTAGAGATTTTATCATTATTATTTTTGATCTCTGGGAGCAAACCTCTCCATTTCTGTCCTTCTGACTATCTCAAATAATATCCTTAATTCAGGTTTTTGACTTTTTCTCTTGCTTTTTTTTTTTAAGATATATTTTTATTTTGAGAGAGAGAGAGAGAGTGGGCACAGGGAGGATCAGAGGGACAGGGAAACTTTAGCAGATGCCCTGCTGAGTTCAGAGTCCAACACAGGGCTCTTTGCCATGATCCTGAGATCATGACCTGAGCCGAAACCAAGAGTGGGACGCTCAACCAACTGAGCTACCCACGTACTTTTTTAAAGTAATGTCTCTGCCCAGTGTGAGGCTTGAATTCATGACTCCAAGATCAAGAGTTGCATGTTCCACCAGTTGAGCCAGCCAAGTACCCCTTGACTTTCAAACTTGTTTCCAGAATAGGTTTATGTACACAAAAAGGGATTTCCTCTGGGATTTTTTTTCCCCTTAGTTCAGATATGAAGCTAAACACAGAACATAATTTATGAAATTAGTTTTCTTACTGATAGTTCATTTTTTCCCCAATAGAATGCCAATCCAATTTTACTCTGCATTCTCAAAGCTAGTGACTGAAAGCTTTCTTCCGCTACTCTTTATTTCAGAAGTAAGTAGTGGTTTGTCTAATTACTGTACTGTAGTTACAATTATAGAGAAAAGGTCAGTCTAGTCATTGCCAATTAAAGTAAGAAAAAAGCTACATTTATAACCACTAAGAGCCATTATGTCCATTTAATGCTGTTCATCAGCGTGTAACCCATTTTCTAGGATATATAAATCTAATCTTGGTATTATAGTACACACACCCTATTAAAGGCCTTTGGTAGTGCAGAGAAGAGATTATTGCAAGCAACTTGTATTAATTGTGCATCCTTTCACTGTGTCTCATCATAGATTTTAGGATCTGAATTTTGTAAAACGTGGTCACCACAATTAGTAGGAATAGACTCTCCAAGTCACTGGTTGACCCTTTTATTTTTAGGTATTGGACGAAGTAAATTAACTTGTCAAGATTTAGGTTTTCTAACCTTTTTCAGTGACTTTTTCAGGGATATACCATTTAACTAAAATTCTTATTGCAGTCATATTTTATTTTATATATAGGGAAAACGTACAAACTTTTACTGTCCTAATGAGAACATAATTCTGGGATCTAAGCTGATTTATCATTGCTCTTTTTACTTTTATAACTTCATGGAGTGTTTATGGATTTTTAACAAGACATCATGAATTTAGTACAAGTTAAGAAAATATCATAGCAAATGAAATATTTGTGTTAATTTTACCCCTTATGAAAAGTCTGAACACTTCTCAATATATCTTTATATGTTTTATAGGATGTGTCACATATCACCAGATTAATACAAATCTGAAAGGTTGTCTTCCTAAGTAATCCTTTTGCTTTAGTAGTTTTTGAGTTGAGTTGCATAGTGTTTTGTTGAGCAAAGAAAAGGGGCATGGGAAAGTTGAGTTTGTCTGCTTCGACCTGTGAAAGATATGAGAACATACCTACAACTTGATATTCTAGAGTAGATTTCTCTATTTGGTGTATTTATTTGTGATGTTAGACCAAACGCATTCTGATCTTTATTCTTTGAGACCTTTATAAATCTAAAAGATGGATTACTGATTGAAATACCACCATTTACTTGTTAGGAATCTCCCTATTATCTTGGTTCCCTTTTCCTTGTTCCAGGAGGGTTCAAGGTATTCCTTTGGGCTGTAGAAGCTTCCCATAGCTGTATTTGCCTCTTCTGGTGTCTTCTATTCCTCAAGAGAAAATGTAAGACTGAATAGATTTACCAAGGCTTTCTTTTCTAGTTTTAGCTCTCAGATGCGATTGTCTTCAACTCCTTAATCTGAATATGTCACAGTTGGTTACATTCAAAGTTTTTAAGAAAAATCAAAGTTGAATTTCTGGTTATTGAGTCTTCACAGACTGTTCCTAAAACTGCACAGACCACAACAAACATGCTCTTTTAAAATAAAAAAGTGTTGTATTGACTTTGTTGCATTTTTTCTTAAAAAGAAAAAAAAGGAAGGAAGAAAGAAAGAAACCTTCCTGTAAGAGATATCTTGGGCCATTTCCATGACTAGATTTGTATATAAAACATACTTTCCTAGTGATTTAGACTTGCAGACTATTTGTTGTGTTGCACAACAAAATGAGTTATTTGGAATGAAAAAAAATTGGGGGAAAAATCCCTTCCCCCTTCATTTCTTTATTTAAAAAATATTCCACAGTTCTTTCACATTTGTATGTTGTCCTTAGCTTAATCTTTTTTTCCAGTTTGTTCAGTGCCATTCATAGGAGTGCATGAAGTGAAAAATCGAATACTACATGATGCATATTATCAGATGGTGGATATTTGCATATCTAACAGCTAAATCTAACTCGTGCTTTGATGTATTATATAAAAACTCTTGTTTTTAATTTGAATAAATAGATCATTTCAAGAATGATTAAAAATAAAGCTATATAATTTAAGAGGTTTTCAATTTAGCCCTTTGTGTAACTAATACTGATCCTCACTATTTTAATTTTCTTATTTTTTTGGTGTCTCCCATGCGACAGAACTAAGGTATGCATTAGAATCAAATTGTTATTCTTGGAACTTCAGAGTACAGCAGAAGAATAATTGTTACTATTATTTTTAATTTTTGTTTCTTATTTGGTATATAAAGCTAGAAGTATATTTTAAGAAAAACTTCATTTAGACAGAATCATACAGTGATTCCTAAAACTTGTTTATATGAAAATAGATGAAAACTTGTTGGTATCAAGTGCTTTTGTAACAACACATTTATAATTTCTTTAAGTAAGGAAAAATAAACAGGATTGATTTAGAGCAAGATGGTAAAAAAATCAGCAAGGTTGATACTACAGAAATTTTTAAATCCTTAAGTTGTGAAACAACTCTTCTCTTTTATACTTTAATATAGTATGTCTAGGGTATAGAAGTAGGATTTTTTAGCTAGAACCACATTAATGTCCATTTCTCCAGAAATTATTTATTGATGTCAAGTACATAGAATTTGTTCCTAGGTTGAATATATTTATATCTTATGTTCCATGGAGGATTTTGTTCTCTCCATTAATTTCCCGAACTCCAATTTATATATAATAAGTACCTATTAGACACCTATTCTTCAGTGTGCTGGGTGCTGGGCACAGAAAGGTAAATAAATAATATGGTTTCTTGTCTTAAGTTGCTCACAGGTGTCAATAAGGGGAAAGGCAGATCTATGAATAAGTAATTATAGCATAATATGATGCTTATTATAATAGAAATCACAAGAAGAAAAATATCAAAAACAAAAAGCCCTTACAGGGTTATAACAAATACGTACCCTAAGTTTTAATAGTTTATGATGGATAAGTCTGTATATAACTAATCATAACTACATATAAATTTCTTCTATAAAATTAAAATAGGTTTTAATCAGTGCCCCATTTTTGATAAAAGGTAGTCTCTTTATTTATAATCCTCTAGTAGTACTTTCTTGACTCCAGTCTTTGGTTTCTTGCTTTCAAAGCAATATTCAGTTTGGGAATATTATGGTCCTGACCAGTTTCCTTAGGCAGGTGGTTAGGGATAATGGCTGGGTAATCTCCACATTTCCTCTTTTGACCCCTTTTATTCAGGTTCTTTTTCATCATCCTTTGCTCTCTTTTTTCGTATCTCCTTCCCTCCCTCTGCCCCCGGCCCAGCTCTCTCAGTTCATTTTTGAGATTATCTGTAATTCTTTTCACACCATTTTCTTCTTTCATCTCTTGAATTTACCCATCTCCAGTTGTGTATTTTACCTTTCTCTTGTCTGTCTCCCATCCTTCCATTTTGAAGTTAATCTTATCTTCCAAATCAACTGTTCATATCTCAGGTATCAGGTAGTGGGTGCAGCACAGTCAAGTCAGTCTCTTGATACTGACATCACTCTCAAATTCACCTGATGGCCCAGTTAGCGGATTTGACAACCGGCCCTTTGGAATGTGTAGGAGTCCCTACCCAGCCCTGGAAGAAAGCACTGCCCGCAAGGGGCAACTTTTTATCAGTTGACTGAGCCCTGGACAACAGTGTAGTACACACAGACATCAGTGTTAAGGTGTTTGAGCATTTGGACTTTTAAAAAAGTTTTAAACACATTTTTACACAATAATTAGCCATCTATCAATAGTCCTAATAACAGTGAAAGGGAGTGTTCTTGGGAAGTTTACCCTTTAACAAGAGGCTATAACTTTGTTTTTAAGAAGCCAAGCTGGTCCTTGATATATTTTTAGTGCAGTTTCCTAACGCTTAGTCACAGATGCCATGGTTCTTGGACTAAGTGCTGTTCCATGGAACGATGGGGTTAGATCAGCAGTATAGATGTTGGCTTCCACAATAAGATCCTGCTTTAACTTAAATTCTTATTTCACTAATGCTTATACCCCAAAAAGCATTTTTAAGAATATTAGGCTTCCTGAGCCTGCCCACTCTGCAAGATATATAGAGTAAATAATACTAAAATATTGAGGGACAATATTCACAGAAGTAACTTACCAGTATTAGCCACCTAGTTGGTGCCAGAATTGTATTTGAATTCAGTTCAGTGCCTTGTGTCATAAGGCTTTCTATTTGTTGAATAGTAGTTACAAAATAGTAAAATAAGAATTTCTTATTTAGATCTATATTTCTCAATTGAAGTTATATACTACCCACCACTTTAGGATGGCCAAGTAAAATACAGGATGCCCAGTTTAATTGGATTTAAGATTTAAAAAAAAAAAAACAAATATCTTTTAGTATAATTATATCTCATGCAGGGTCACCTGGGTGGCTCCGTCAGCTAAATGTCTGCCTTTGGCTCAGGTCATGATCCCAGAGTCCTGGGTTCAAGTCCTGCATGGGGCTCCTTGCTCAGTGGGTAGCCTGCTTCTCTCTCTGCCTGCTGCTCCCCCTGCTTGTGCTCTCTCTCTCTTCCTCTCTCTCTGACAAATAAATAAATAAAATCTTTTAGAAATGTGTATTTCATATAATGATTGTATTTCTATTTGCTAATAACTCTGGGCTCTCTTCCACTTCCCACCCCACCCCTGCCTCCAAATAGGAAGCTCTAAAAATCTCTGAATTTTAGGATTTTTGTTTTCTCTCCATGGTACTTTGTATTTCATTTCACTTTTTTGTAAAAATGACTCTTCATTTCTTTGAGACTAAAATCTCCCAGAATAGAGGAATCTAAACATTTTGGTGCTTCACTTGTTGAAAGAGTGAATCCTTAAATCCAGTGCCCTACTGAGCCATATTAGAGCCTCAAGCAAAATTATTTTAAAAATGTGTACACTTAATATGCACTTGTCAAAAAAAAACCTCCCATATTCTGTATCAAGTGGAAAAAGTCAATAAAAGCTCTGACTATATATATATATATATATATATATATATATATATATATATAAAACACAAGTCTGACTATATATAAAAGGCATATTGCCCAGTGGGTTGGACCCCATTTTCAACTCTTATAAAACTTCCTGACAGGAAGTAGCCTCATGGACTGGGAATTGTTAGCTGATGGTAAACGACTATTCCTGTTACATAGTTATCTCAGGATTATCAAACAAACAACAGCCTCTCTTTGTTTAACATTTTGGTATTTTGTTTGTCATGATTTGTGCCTTATTTTTACTTTTTTTTTTTTTTTTTAAAGATTTTATTTATTTATTTGACAGAGAGAGATCACAAGTAGGCAGAGAGGCAGGCAGAGAGAGAGAGGAGGAAGCAGACTCCCTGCCGAGCAGAGAGCCTGATGCGGAACTCGATCCCAGGACCCTGAGATCATGACCTGAGCTGAAAGGCAGTGGCTTAACTCACTGAGCCACCCAGGCGCCCCTTATTTTTACTTTTAAAAAATTGTACTAAACTATTAATTATTTTGATTATGAGTATTTTTGGTGCCTCTTTAAATCTTGTGCTTCTGGTTAAATCTTTTGGGGGAAGGCAAAAAGTTATTTTATTTGATTATCAACTTGTGTTTTCATGTCTTAGTCACCGGTACATTTAGGTTCATAGATGCCTCTGAACATAAAATCTTTAAAACTCATCAAGTCCAATATTCTTTTTCATAGATGAAGAAACTGATCACATAGCAAAGTTGAGACTAGTGTTTCTTGTTCACTGTGGTTTCTGCTGGCCATTTAAGTTTCCTGTGGGAGAATACATAATTTAAGTTGAACTTTTTTTTTTTCCTCCAGCTTCGGTATTAAAGTTTCTGAGAATAAAGAATGTCATTGGGACATATTGTGTTCACTATTGAGGTGTTAACGCACATTGTTCATCCCTAGATTACTTACTTAAAATGTCTGCAGGGTTTTTACAGAGGAAAAAATATAAAGTGGAAAAATAGGTGTCCTTATTTAAATCACCTTTCCATTTTGCATAATAGAAAGATCAGTTTTGATTTTTATGGGTAACATTTAAGCCTAGGTCATAGTTATTTTCTCAAAAAGTTCCACTATTGTAATTATCTGTCTTAGTAAAGTTTCTTCTAGGTGTCTACAGATGGCTCTGCTCTTCCTAGGATTGCCCTCTTGACTTCTGATTTGGGAATTAAGGTTTTGATAGAAACCTTATTTCACCTTCCTATGTAGCTTGCTTCATTAGAGCTGATAAAGTAAGATCCACAGCAAATATAGAACGCTGGAGATATGACAGACAACTGGTACAAATCTTTTAGGAGACAAGCTAGGAGTTTGATTGACAGATTGTCCTGTAATTTTATGAAGCAAAAAGAATTTTCTTTATTAACTAGTGAGACAGATGGGCTCAAGTTTGATGGGTTTAGTTTAGTTCTGCTTGTGTATGGATAACTTTTTTCTTTTTATAGAAAGTAAGGCAAGCAAATAGAATAGTTTGTCCAATATGAGCAATGAGGCAACTACTATTTAAATATTATCTTTGGAGCTTTTATTAAAAGACAGTTAATAAGATTGAGAAAGGGAAAAAAGGGAGAGGCACTTTATACTGAGGACTTCAGTAGACCATTACACTAAAACTATAGGCCTCACTAAAGAACCTTATGGTATGTTACTTAGGCAGTTATTCTGAGAAGGACTGATTGGTTAGTATAGCAACCATAAGGAATGAGGGGCCCACATAAAATTAAGGTTGTCATAGTCATCACCAAAGTTAAAATCATTGTGTGGAAAGTTGTAGGAGAAAAGATAGTTTATAATTATTAATTATGAAGGGCAATTATTAGTTGTAAAGGGCAAAAGATACCTTTGCAGTGGTGAAATCCAGCAGATTCTACCTTAATCAAGTGATGAATCATTACTACCAATAATGGGGAAAATGGACATTTTGTACTTTCAGATATGCTCCTTTGAGAAGTACAACATCTCCTATGGTATTCTTGCCAACAATGCTTAATTTGAATTTAATCACAAAGTCATAATCAGACAAATCAAAATTATGGGACATCCTGTAAAACAATTGATATGGATTCTTAAAACATTTGATCTAATGAAAGGCAAGAGTAAAAGTTAAAGGAACATGACAATTTAATGTAATGCCTGATCCTTCATTTGATCCTGGATTGAAAAAACATCTCTTAAGAACATGATTGGAACAGATGGAGATAGGCTGTATTAGAAAAAAATGATTATATCAAAGTTAAATTTCTTGAGTGTGAAAAGGTATCATTATTTAATAAGAGAATGCCCTAGTTCTTAGGAGATATAGGTTGAAGTATTTAAAGACAAAATATTATTTTTTTAAAAAGATTTTATTTATTTATTTATTTGACAGACAGAGATCACAAGTTAGGCAGAGAGGCAGGCAGAGAGAGAGGGGGTAGCAGGCTCCCTGCAGAGCAGAAAGTCTGATGTGGGGCTTGATCCCAGGACCCTGAGATCGTGGCCTGAGCCAAGAGCAGAGGCTTTAACCCACTGAGCCACACAGGTGCCCCTATAGACAAAATATTTTGATGCTTCAAACTTACTTAATAAGTGATTCTGCAGAGGAAAAATATATATTTTGAGAGTGCAACAGAACAAATGTGGTGATATCTTAACAATTGACAAATCTAGGTGGAAGGTTCATAGTATACATTCTATTCTTCTTTTCAGCATATTTGAAAATTTCCAAAAGTAAAAGCCAAAATCAAACAAATAAGCTTCACATCCCTAATTAAAAGTTAAGGGGCATGGGATCAGGGGAAATCTCCCAAGAGTTCCCTGCATTGGACTTTTATGCATTGGACTTAGGAGCAGGAAAATAAAGCATTGAGGATTATTTTGAAGACACAAGTCATATGGTACATGAGAAAAAAAAAACACTTAGAGAATATGGGATATGTTAAAGTTAGGGCTTTTTCTTTTCATTATAATAAATTAATGGATAATGAACTTGGACTTTGTATGAGATGAAAGGGCTGTGACTTCTTGATACAAAGAGTGTGAACTGTGATTAGATCTATTAGTAACCCTGGTGGGATGGTATTTGGAACGCAAAGCTGCAGCCACTATCATGGACTATCCAGAGACTCATGTGTCAAGGGTAGGAAGTGAAGCTAGAACCAGAGCCCAGCTCTTTTATGCTTAACACATGCTTAACACACTTCAAAGTGGAAAAAAATCTGTAGCTAAGATATACTTCAAATGCCAGTTTCTCTTAATGTTTACTTGCAATGATAATTCATATTTAATTGCTTATTTAGTTATAGTTTGAGTATTTACTGAAAGTCTGCTCCTCCATAAAAGCCTGTAGAATGTACTTCATTAAATGACTTGCCCCAAGGCAAACGTAGGTTCAGCATGGTGCTGGACCTTCTAACTCACCAGTCTTTCATTTCAGTATGTCTCCTATGGACCTCCCTCAGAGAATCTGTTAGAATGTTTAGATTGGATCATGTGTGTGAAAAGGCTAGAGAAAGTAAAATGTTCATTCCATACATAATTTAGGTATTTTAAATTGAATGTTTACTTTGAAGGCTATGAGGACAATGAATCCAGATAAAGATCCTACCCTTGGAAGTTATAGGTTGTTGAATGAGATATGGTATGTTTACAAATCATGGTTGTTCTACAAAGCTGCATTGTGATACATGCCACAAAACAAGGGTGCTAAGAGACCAGGCTTTGAAGTCACATAAGTAGAATCCTGTCATTTGCTGCATACTGTGTAACCTTGACAAAGTGACCTGAGTCTTGGTTTTATCATGAGCAAAGTGAGAAACTCCCACTTTGCTTATGAGTAATGAGGAGTGATAATGTCTTAACAGAGCACAGTCACTGACTCATAGTTACCACTTCATAGGTAGTAATAATAATAATAATAATAATGATGATATCTCTGTGGCCCTGGTTCAACATTCCCTATTTTCTCCAGAACCTATGGCACCAAGTACCGCTTGATGGCGGCTCTCAGAATTACATGTGTTAATGTGGAGGATGAAATCACTTGACCTGTTGTGCCCTTTGAAATCTCCTTGAGAAATTAATGTGTAGTCGCTATGTGCACTTATTTATCCATTTTATTTTGTATATTTGTGTGGTTTCCAGTTTTTGGCTGTCATGAGCAGTGTTGCTCATGTGAATGTTCATATGCGTATCTCCCAAGCTCATGTACAAAAGTTTCTTGAGGGCATATACTAGGAACAGAACAGGTGGATTATAAGATTGTACATGACCCACTTCCCAATGGGATGCCAAACTGTTTTCCAACTGAATAAGCTGGCTGAATAAATTTACACTCAAAGCAGCAGTGGATGAGCATCCCTTTGCCTCGTATCCTCATACATGCTTGTGAGACCAGCTTCTTAATCATTGCTGGAACTAGTGAGGTTTAAAAAAAAATCTCATTGTAGTTTAATTTGCATTTTTCTGGGTTAGATAGCATACTTTTTAATTTATTTAGGTCTTTTTTTTTATGTCTTACAATAAGATTTGATATTTTCCTCATCAAGAGCTAGCATGTATTTGTTAATTATTCCTAGATATGGCATTGCTGTTGTAAAGGCATTTTTTTTTTTTTAAAGTTTTCTCTTACTGGGATACAGAAATACAGTGGACTTTCTGATGCTGATTTTTGTATCTGACAACTGCACTATCCTTTTTTATTAATTTATCTCTAAATTCTTTTGTGTCTTCTACATAGACATTTGCACTATTTGTAAATTATGGCAGTTGTGTTTCTTATCTATTGCTACATAACTCTTTTGCTTTAGGCTTTGTTATTGGGATTTTACAAATTTAGAATTTCTATATTTTTCTGTTGAGAATATTTTGTTGTTCTGTCATAACCCTCTTTTTTTTTAATCCATTAATGTTTTTGACTTCAGGTAATCTTTTGTCTGATATTAACAGAGCTCATTGGCTTTCTTTCTTTCTTTTTTAAGATTTTATTTATTTATTTGACAGAAATCACAAGTAGGCAGAGAGGCTTTAACCCACTGAGCCACCCAGGTGCACCGCTCATTGGCTTTCTTTTAAAGAGTTTCATTTTAGCTGCTAAGTTTCATCTGTTTGCATTTGTGTGACTATTCTAATAAAGATCTTTTTAAACTTATGGTGGAGTTATATCCTGATAAACCCATTTTAAGTTGAATTTATTCTAAGTTGAAAATTCATCTGGTGAGCCCTGGGTGGCTCAGTTGGTTAAATCTCCAGCTCTGGGTTTTAGGCTCAGGTCATGATCTCAGGGTCTCACGGAGTTGGGCTCCATGCTCAGCTCAGAGTGTGCTTGAGATTCTCTCTCTCCCGTTCTCTTTCCTCCCTCGGTTTGCAAGTGCTCTCTCTTTCTCTCTTTCTCTATAATAAACAAATATTAAAAAAAAGAAGGCTTAAAGATATATTTACTAACCCAAACTCACTGAACATCATAGCCTACCCTGTCTTAAATGTGTTCATAACATTCACATTAGCCTACAGTTGGGCAAAATCATCCAACAAAAGGACTATTTTATAATAAGGTGTTGAACCCTTCATGTAATTCACTGAATAGTGTACTGAAAGTAAAAAAAAAAAAAAAAAAAGAATGGCTGTATGGTAGAAGGTGGTTGTAAGGGTATGGGTTGTTTACCCTTGTGGTCATGTGGCTGACTGGGAGCTGGGGCTCACTGTCCAGGAAACAGTGTCATATCCCACTCACTAGCCTGGGAAAGGATCAAAATTCCAAATTTGAAGTGTGGTTCCTGAAGTGGGTGTTGCTTTACCACCATTATAAAGCTGAAAAATCATAAGTTAAACCATTATAAGTCGAGGACTGTCCAAATATTGGAATTTTGTTTGCCAAGTTACTATATTTTTTATTTATTTCGCTCTCCCAACCTTTCTGCCCATTTCATTTCCCTTCTTTTGGATTCACTGACATTTGTTTTTTCTGTGTTCATTTTTTAATGATCACCATTTTATTTTATTTTATTATTTCATAGATTTATTTATTTTAAAGAGAAAGAGGGAAAGAAAGAGCACACGCAAAGAGGGGTAGGTGGAGGGAGAGCCAGAGAGAGAGAATCTTCAAGCAGTCTCCCCAATGAGTGCAGATCCTACCGTGGGACTCAGTCTCAGGGCCCATAAGATCCTGACCTGGACTCAAACCAAGAGTCCAACACTCAACCAATTGAGCCACCCAAATGCTCCTACTATGCCTATTTTAATATGCATACTTAACAAGGTATAAAGTCAGTCATTATGTACTTTTTTTTTTTCATTATGTGCTTTTTTGTAAAACTTACATTTCCCTTCTCATGTCAGAAGTTATTTTATACAATTGATATTTATTTAATCTTACCCATATTTTTACTACTATTTTCTATTACCCTTTTTTCTTGCATTTCTGTCCTCCTCTCTGGGATCATTTTCCTTCCTCCTCCAAGGTGTTCTTGAGAATTTCCTTTGATGAGAAGCTCTTTCAGGTTTTGTTATTTTGAATATATATCTTTACTTTTTTCATTTTTCCTTTGGAGATAGTTTGGCTGAGTGTTGAATTCTAGTTTACAAATTATTTTCTTTCATCTTAGTAAAGATATTACTTTAGTGCCTTCTGGCATCCTTTATTGCTATTAAGAAGTCATTTTAAGTCTAATTAATATTACCTTATAGATGATCAGTCTTTACATTCCGACAAGTTTGGACATCTCTTGCCTTTCATATAGTATGGTTTTGTGATGTTTTGAAGTTTGGATTTCTCTCTCTCTTTTTTTAAGATTTTATTTATTTATTTGACAGAGATCACAAGTAGGCAAAGAGACAGGCAGAGAGAGAGGGGGGGAAGCAGGCTCCCTGCTGAGCAGAAAGCCCCATGCATGGCTCAATCCCAGGATCCTGAGATCATGACCTGAGCCCAAGGCAGAGGCTTTAACCCACTGAGCCACCCAGGCTTCCCTGGATTTCTCTTTATTATGCTTGCAATTCATTGGGCTCTCTGGGATTAGTGGGATTAGTGTTCATCAGTTCTCAAACACCTTTGCCATTATGTCTTTGAAAATTTTCACTTTCCCATATGCTGTGTGTTCTTCTGGGATTTTGATTATATATGTGTTGCTTCCTCCTATTTAACTCCTAGTCCATATCACTTTACCTATCCTTGTTTTCATCTCTTTATTTGTCTGTGCTCATTCTAGATAATTTCCTCAGATCTATCTTGAACTACTTTGGTCTTGATTTTGATGGTCTCTAAATTATTAAAAAAAAAAAAACTGTGGTGAAGGTACTTGAGATTTAGTACTATATTCAATAAAAATTTTAGACATGAAAGGGAATTAAATTGCTCTTCTCACCATAACTTACTCCCGTAGAATAATCATATGGTCTATAGAAAAATGAAAAAAAAATTACATTTTGGGGTACCTGGGTAGCTCAGTTGATTAAACTTGTGCCTTCAGCTCAGGTTATCATCTCAGGTTCCTGGGATCAAGCTCTGAGTTGGGCTCTCTGCTCAGGAGTCTGCTTCTCTCTCTCTTTCTGCCCTTACCCCTGCTTGTTTTTTTTTTTTTCTCTCTCTCTAGTATATGTGCTGCCAAAGTGAGCACTCTCTCTCTAATAAATAAAATCTTTTTAAAAATCACTTTTCTTACATAAATAATTACGTGGGTTGAGATTTATATTTATTGTATCTAAAATTATTTTCTGCTTTCACAGAAATGTCCTATGTCACTTTTTTTTTTTTTTTTAAGAGAGGGAGAGAAGTCGGGGTTGGTGGAAGCAGTAGAGGAAGGAGAGAGAGAATCCTTAGAAGGCTCCATGAGGTACTTAATCTCTCAACCCTGGGATCATGATTTGAGTTGAAATCTAGAGTCATATGCTTAACCAACAGAGCCACTCAGGTGCCTCAAAAGTCATTTTTTAATTTGAAAAGAAAGTTAAGTGCTTTTATTTTCTAAGATATATATAAACAAATTTAGTTAGGACCAGGGCTAACTTCAAGGTTTTTTTTTGGTTCTTTTTTGCATCTTTTACCTTTTGTCTGTCATCTTTATCAAATTCTTCTAATGTGAGTTTAAAAGAAATCTCTTATTTTTTAAAGTCCTACTACAGTTGGAGGTAGGTGCACTTTATACATTTTTTTCCATCTTTTTTCTTCTCATCATCAATTAGAAGTTTCTTTTTTTTTAATCAGAAGCTTCAATGACTTTTGTATAGAGAAGTGGTTCTATATCAAATAATTTCTTAGTATTAATCATTTAGTCATTTAAATTAGTCATTTATTAAATTAGTCACTTAAGTATTTATTAAGTAAATATATTACAATTAATCTATTTGATTCACTGTCATTATACCAATAAACCTTAACAACCATCTTATTAAAACTAAAAACCATTGTGTTTAGTTGAATTTGAGTTGCTGAATAATTTGATATTCTCTTTAAAAATTCAATTAAATTTCAAGAAGGTACATAATGAACAAAACAAGGTCCTTTAAAGGAAATAAGAACCATGGCCATAGATTTTATTTTAAGGAAAGTTCTTTGAAAAGGGAGAAAAAAAACTTTCAAATAACAGCACTATAATTAGACATTGTTAAAAGTTATATAAAGTACATGCATACTATTTAGAAGAGAGAGAAATAAGCCTTCAAAAAATGTAAATAGTTTAATAATGCCAAAAAAGAGTATCTGTAAAAAAAATAAGCTTCATGAAATGCAAGTGAAAAATAGGATTTCTTAAATCATGAATGTATTTTATTTTGGAAATACAAGAATGTAATTTTATTTTTCTTGTGAAGAAAGGTCATCAAAATTATGTTCCTGCCAGTTTTCTCTAAGCACAGTATTTTTAAGGATGAGAGAGGAGGTTGTTGTTTCATTAGCACATTCTTATTCTGCTCCCAGTTCATGCTCCATGATCTCTGAGTTCTTAATTCTTCTTCTGACCTTTGCTAGTTAGGATTTCACAGATCCTTTTCTGTTTAAACCTGTTTGGGGGTATCTTGCCTATAGTACCAGGGCACCTACCTCAGAACCTTGGTTTTCTGAATTTATATCCTGTCCTCTTATGGGGAAATTTTATATAGATCTTTGTTGGCATAAACCAGGTAACTCAGGTCCTTAAGGCTTTTGAAGCTTAAAAACCAGGTCATTGCAACTCAAAAGCCTGGGTTTATGAAATTCAAAGAAGGGACACCTGGGTGGCTTAGTTAGTTCAACACCTTAGGTCATGATCCTGGGTCCTGGGATTGAGTCCCACTTCAGGTGCCTTGCTCAGAGGGGAGCCTGCTTCTCTCTCTGCCTGCTGCTCCCCCTGCTTATGCTCTCTCTGACAGATAAATAAAATCTGAAACAAAAAAAAAAAAAAAAAAGAAAGAAAGAAAGAAAGGAAGGAAGAAAGAAACTCAAAGAGGGGTTTGATTCTTGTTTTCCTAAGATTCCTTCTCTGAGACCCTGGGGTGTATCAGTCCTAACCACTTGGACGGGAGGAAGAGACATGGCATATCAGGACCTGAGCCGGAAGGGAGAAACTCTTGTTATGTCCTACTACAGTGATAATAAAACCGAAAGTAACTTCCGAGTTAATTTAGAAGCATGAATTAAAATAATCCTCATTTAAATATTTTTTATGCTAAAGAGTGACAATTCAGATTCTAAGGTTCTGCTTTGGCGATGAGAGGCTTAATAGCTTATGCTTACTAATAGTATCTTTGTGCATTTCTTCATGAGTCTTGATAGTGATTGTCTCTAAATTGTAAAGTTTTGTTTTTAGGCAACAGGGATATGGTGCTATACTCTATATTCTGTAAGGGTTCTTTCTCTATCCTTCAGAAAGGCCATTTGGAAACTAAATGAGACACCTGAAGTTCTAATTTCAAATATGTTTAAAACTGACCTTTCTGTTGTTTAGAATAATTCTCTTTATTTAATAATTCACTTTCTTTATTTGCAGAACTCAAGCTAAAAATACAACCTGTTTCATATCCTTGACTTCCCCACAGAAATAAACATTGTAAGACGCTTTTTAACATTTGTGTTAGTAAGTGAAAGTGATTGGAGAAGAAGGAAATTGGTGTTAGGATGTGTTTAATGTTGTATGTACTTAATGAGGGAAATTTTTAAGTAGACTGGTTTGTTGAGGGGATGAAATGGAATTTGTCTTGACCTATCTGACACTGGATTATACGAACTTCAAAGTTCTGTCTCGCACTAACAGTTCTGAGAGAGGGGATCTGAGATGCTGGTGTCCTTCAAGTATAGAGTTCTGCAGTTGCCACATGATCCCTACTCATTTATTTCTGTGCAGTTGATTGTTTTGTTTTTGATGTATTTATTCCACAAGTACTTCTTAATGTACAGTGACAGAAGTAGAAAATGATTTGTCAAGTAAACTTCATGCATACTTTTTAAGTCACAAATTATGCTTCTCAATTCATCAATGGCAAGTGCCATAACTAGAATACATCAAAGTATATGGAAAATTGAGTCCTGTTTTACCATTAAAAAAAAAAAAAAGCTTTGTGAAACTCTGATAATGAAGCAACTGTTTTGTCTATTTAATGCCATTAATATCTTGGTTCTGTGAGCATGAACTGAAAGTACGTAATTCTAAAACAATGTGTCTAAAATGTTACTGTGCTTCTCTATCACATTTGCATTTTTAAATATAGAAAAGTTTGCAAAATTACCAGTCTGTGAGTCTAACCAAATTACTTGAATATTAAACATGTTTATTTTCAATATATATGGAGATTCAGTCATGAGCCCTATTTTACTAGTTTCTCCAGGTAAAATAGGCCAACTAAAAGATTTTGTCAGTTTCATTCCTATTATGATTTAATTTAGTTTGAGAATTTCTGTAGATTATATGTGTTAAAGAAGTTTCTGATAAGAAAAAGTATGCAAAATCTATTAGACATACTGTATGAGCAATGTTTATGAAATAGCTTAAAATATATTGGCAGTACAGAATTACTAGGTAGTTTTTTGCCTACAGCAGTTGACTATCAAATGATTAGAAATGTTGGAATGCCTGGTATATCTTTGAAAGAGAAATCTGCAAAAGTCCATATCTACCCTTGGCAAGTTGCCAGATCCATGTATTATACCATTTTAATATAATTTTATTCTCATATCAGATTTTTAAATATTTTTAGCTGTGGGAAATTGCTTTCTCCAGTTGACAAATGATTAAATGAGGGATTTTTCATGTTAAAAATAATTCCAGTGTATTTGTATTGGTCCGTGAGAGTACATAAATTTAAGCCAAATAATTTAATGTTTATCATATCATTTTTTAGTTCATATAGGATTAACTCATTAAACACCTTTTAAGAATCACCTTCCCTCATAGCACATGCATTAACTCTTTGAGGACATTGGGGTATAATCAAATATACTAGATTACATTAATCTAATGATGTAGTTAATTTCCTTTTTTGAGAAATGGCTCAGGTAAAATACCTTTTATTTAACTCTTAACTCTTTTCAATTTGGTTTAAGAGTATTAGAAACACCAAAGAATTATAAAACCAGAGAGAGGGTTCCAAAGGTATCACATATCCTTGATTCTACCGTCGTTTTAGAAACATGAGTTGTTAGTTGATTTTTTAAAAATAGTTTATTTATTTTAAAGAGAAAGAGCACAAGTGGGCTGGGAAGCAGTGGGAGAGGGAGAGGCAGATGCCCCGCTGAGCAGGCAGCCTGATGTGGGACTCGATCCCACGACCCTGAGATTATGATCTGAGCTGAAATCAAGTTGGGCACTTAACTGATTGAGCCACCCATCTAGTCAGTTTTTTTTTTTTTTTAAGCTGAAAATGAAAAGACTCACAACATTTCTCTATAATTTTTCAGTCATAAGTTCTGCCCATTAGCTTGGGTTTTTTAAAAATCAAGATCTCTTTACCAGCTTCCTGAGACACAAATTAAAAAATTAAAGAATATAGGTTTTATTTTCTCCAGCCAGATGGAGTTTCCTCACGATTTCACATGGAGACAAATTGCTGAAGCTCACCCACAGGCAGGATATGAGTATCCATCTAAGAAGACAGCTGTACATGTTTTGTTTTCATGAAAAATGTAAGGTCACAGGTATAAAGAGCATTAGAAACACCTTCACTTTCACTTAAGGGGCTCAATGAAAGTTTATTGGGTGTGATTTTGTTGGGGCTTTTGGGCTTCAAAATATATTTAAATATTCACATATATGAATGAGGATGGAAGGATTTTTGATGCGGATGTTAGTAAAAGCAGAGGCAGGAGAGAGCAAGGTATAGTCAGAAGACCAAGTATTCTATAATGACTGCATGTCATGGAAAGTCTGGGCATGGAGAGATGCCTGCTGTCGCACTTGAAATTCTTTATAAAATACTGTAGCAGTGAATAACTACATTAATATCATGTTCTTCTTATGAATATGTGAGTGCCCTTTTTCTGATCAAACACATTAGAAACGGAGGGTTTTGGAGGGGAGGTGGGGTGGGGATTTGGGTGAGCCTGGTGGTGGGTATTAAGGAGGGCATGTATTGCATGGAGCACTGGGTGTGATGCATAAACAATGAATCTTGGAACACTGAAAAGAAATAAAATAAAATGAAAAAAAAAAAAAAAAACCCCATACTGGTAGTCTCAGTTTTTAAGGAATATATTTAAAATCTGAATAATTCTACTTGGTGGTACCAGTAAGGCCAAAAATTTCTTCTTTTAGCACTGAAATTCATCATGTAAAGACTTTTTATAGTTAAAAGAAATCTTGCCCTAATTCCTTATCAAAATAGTTTTTCCTGTGGTGTTCCTGGTTTTCCAGTTCGTTTTTAAATGCAATGACTAGTATTACTTATGTAGGCTCCAGGGTGGAAAATCAGTTAACAAATTGATATTTATTTATAAACAGACAGCATTTTTTGGACAGAGGTGCTCTCGCGAATGCTGGAGAACTGCTGCTTTGAGTTGATTTAAGGAAATAATAAGGAGCATCTGGAAATTCAAGCCCAGCTGATTTACCGTTTACTATATCATTTTGGGTCTGTACAGATTTAGCTCATTAAACACCTTTTAAGAACTTAGTTTTGCTGGAAGTAGAGTGGGAAAAAATTCCCTAAACAGTCTTTGAAAAATTACTGTTTGCGAAAAAGATTACCAGGGAAGCAAAACATTGAATTCAAAATAATTATAATTAGAGCGTAGCTTCTTATAATTTCTAATGTGCCAGTGCTAAAATGATACAAATAGAGGGGGAGAATATTTTAAGTGTAGATAAATTAATGTCAACTAAAGTGAGTTATAATGTGTTTGTGTTTTTGTGTTTGCGCATGCTTATCTTCTTGCTCTTCCTGCTAGCCCTTGAAACATAGGCTTTTATGTGCCAGACATTCAAAGATAAATGTAACAGTCTCTACTCTGGAGGAGTTAACATTCTTGAGGGAGAAACAAACTTTTAAACAAATAAGTTAAAGTGCAAGAACGAAACAGAAAATACTGAATTACGTGAAAGGTATACCAGAGAGCAGGTGAATCAACTCAGCCAGGGATGGGAATGGTGAAGTCAGAAATGCTTCAGGAGAGGTGTGATTCCCAGGTACTAAATGCTCATAGAGGTGTAATGTCTTGAAGGATGAAGGAGATTTCCCCTGGGGAGTGCAGGATCCATGTGGGCAGGCCTGGAACCATAAAACAACATACAGTCTGATACCACTAAAAGGTCTGGTTTGAGGATGAAGGAGTACAAAGTGATTGTGGAGAAGCAAACAAGAATCATGCAGGTCATGTAGTTACTTGAGTGCCAAACTGAGGTATTTGGAGATTCCTTCAAAGATTCCTCATTGCCTTTAGATTAATTAGGGGAGTAACTTGATAGGATCTGCTCTTAGAAATAGAATTCATAGATGTATGGAAGGAGAAAAGTGTTCGGAAAGAGAAAAGATCAGTGCCCTCTTTTTCTTTGGGAAAAATAAAATTAGTTCCTACAGTAGCCTGAGCATGATACGAAACTCTGGAGTTAGAGAGCAAAGGAAACCTTGCCTGGCCTTGCCCACAGAATAGCCAGCTAACAGGCATTTTAACAAAGTAGAATGGAGTGAGGAGAGGTCTATAGTCAGAGCAGTTGTTTTGACAAAAGGAAAAGGAATGGGAGAAACTTCAAGGTCTATGTGCGTGGTGGGTGTAGTGGGTCAGGGGATGAATCCATAGATGGTTTTACACTGGATCTCAGACCTAGAAGCTGAGTGTAATTTTGTGAAGGAGATTTTGCCAGGTAAATAAGCCATTCTGAGGAGACAGAGTTAGGCCATAGGAGGGAATATTATTGTGGAGGAATAGAGATAGTTCACTGATATTAGAGCATAAAGAGTAGAAGGTAAAATAAAAGAGGACCCCTCTTCAAGGGCCACCCTGAAGAAAACTCTAAGTGGAGGAGTGACATCATCACATTTCCATGTCAGGACAAATAGGATCAGGATTTGGGGTCATTGATATAGGGAGACAGTTTGGGTGGTCCAGGCAAGAGATGATGATGACTAGACTTAAGGCAGGGATAGCGAGAAAGTATGAGGGGAATACATTTAAAAATGATTTAGGAGATGGAATTAATGAATTTTGGCATCTGGTTTGGTGTGAGGAGAGAGAAAACGGATGACTCAAGTTTCTTGTGTATGTAATTGAGTGGTGCCACTTATTCAGTGAATAAGGTGGAGTATCCTTGAGTTTATATCTACTTGGCTATTGAATTTAGGGAATATAACTTGGGGAAAAAATCTGAGCTAGGTATTAGGAGATGTCAGTATTTGGTGGCTGTTAAAGCCTTGAGTGTGGATGTGCTCTCAAGATTACTGTAGTATAAGGTTCCAGATATAACTATAGTGAACACCATTGGTTAAGGAGTGGGCAGAGGAAGCTGAAGTCCAAGAGAAAATGAAAAAGGGGAATCAGAAAAATAGGCAAGTCATTGTAACTTGGAACCAAAAGAAGAGAAAATTTCAAGGAGGTGTCACATTCTTCACTGATATAGTTAAGAAGTTGAGGACTGAGAAAAGACCTTTGGATTTAGCATTTAGGAGGATCTTGCTGATTCTAGTAAAAGCTGTTTTAGCAAAGATGTTGGGAGGGGAAGCAAAACCCAGATTATAGTGGATCAAAGAGTTTTATTCACTTTTTCAAGGTAGGTGACACTTGAATGTGTTTAGCACCTGAGGCAGAGGAGATAAGAGAATGAGAGACATAGAGGTGAAGGGGGGATTCGTGGAGTGAGGTCTGAGAGAAATTCACGGGGCCTGGTTAGGAGTAAGAGAATATCAAGATGAATTAATCTTGAGAAGAGAGAAGAGATGCCACCTTCCTCTTAGAATAGAGGGTAGGTGCTGATTAAACGCTTGTAGGTTTGGTTTTTTAAATTATGTTAGTCACCATACAGTACATCACTAGTTTTTGATGTAGTGTTCCATGATACATCTTTTGCCTATGACACCCAGTGCTCCATGTAATTCATGCACTCCTTAATATCCATCACCAAGTTCACCCATCCTCCTGCTCCCCTCTCTTCTAAAACCCTCAGTTTGTTTCCTGGAATCCATAGTCTCTCATGGTTTGTCTCCATCTCCGATTTTCCCCCCTTCATTTTTCCTTCCTTCTCCTAACCTCCTCCATACTATTCCTTATGTGCCACAAATAAGTGAAACTATTTGATAATTGACTTTCTCTGCTTGACTTATTTCACTTAGTCTAATCTCCTCCAGCCCTGTCCATGTTGATGCAAAAGTTTGGTATTCATCCTTTCTGATGGCTGTGTAATATTCCATTGTGTATATGGACCACATCTTCTTTGTCCTTTCATCTGTTGAAGGGCATCTTGGCTCTTTCACAGTTTGGGTATTGTGAACATTGCTGCTATGAACATTGGGGTGCATATGGCCCTTCTTTTCGCTACATCTGTATCTTTGGGGTAAATACTCAGTAGTGCAATTGCTGGGTCATAGAGTAGCTCTATTTTTAATTTTTGAGGAACCTCCACACTATTTTCCAAAGACACTTGGAGGTTTTGTGGAGTAAAAAAAATTGGAAGAGTGCAACTTGATGGCCCCTAATTGTTCTTTGAAGTCAGACAAGTTCTGAGATAAAAGCCTGAGGCAAGGAAGGAGTTGGGTAGGCCCCTTGGGACAGGAGTTAACATTTGGAAGAACTGCTGTGGCAGAGGGAGCTGACCAGCAGAATGTAGAATTGCTGAGTGGTTGTGAGAGCTTGCAGACCGTAAATTTGTAGTGGCACCAGTCCACATGATTGTTGTATTTCCTCCAGCAGCACTCAGCAGCCCAGTTATGAAAACTCAAAAAATGTTGATTGAAACTGAATCTGGAGATGCTGTGAACCAAGGATGGTATAAGACAGCTATCAAATTCCATGAATTCAGATTTGTAGATTTCAGAGTAGACTGAATAATTCTGTGAATTCTAAAATTATAAATTTTAGACACAAGTGGACATAATTTGTTTCCTATTTATGTCTCTTATTCAGGAATATCCTCAGTTCCTTAAACACTGTTCATAATTACCACACATGCCTGCCTCCCACAGTGATGTGATCTTAATTCTAAGTCCACTGCCTATTTTAGGCCTGCAAGTTTCCTTATTTCAATTAGATCATTTCATCTGAGTATTAAAGATTTCTATATTGGTCCTGTAAGAATACGAGTTTACTCCTTGATGAATGATGTGCCTTGAAGGAAGATAAATGCTTATTCCTAAATGAATTAGTAAATCTAAGGTACTTCTTACCTCAGATTCTAGCTCTTATGTCTCTCTCCACAAAACCTGTTCCAGGTTTATCCCCCCTTCGGATAGACAACCTGATCTCCTCTGCCTGCCTGTTCTTATAGCCTCTTTTCCATAGAGGCCCTTGTCCCCATGCCTCTTGTCCACAGAGCAGTGGTCATAGAATTTCATGCTTTATCCATATATTTTTTCATTCCATGAATGCAGGGGCTGAGTCTTACTCATCTCTCTATTTAATTCCACTGTCTCCTTGTTGCCTGGCACAAATTAGACACTGAATCAGCAGTAAGTAAATAATAAAGATGTAAAGAAAACAATAATAGTAAATGCACGAATGACTCATTACTTCTTCAGTGCAAAAGCCATGAGTGAGAGAGAGGAAGAATAAAACTTTATTTGTGACTCTAACTTCTTTTCATCTCTTCTCCCCAATGCTGTATCATCTGGTTTAGCTTTGACCAATTCAAGAAGAGATGTTTACTTGTCTGTTTGATACCATGCCCAATTATTCTAGGCATTGGAATAGGAGAAAAGCATAAAATTTGCATACAATCCAAAAGCCCACACAAAGTCTTTTACCAAAATTACTGATGGGCAAAAAAATTGAGAGTTTTAAATTTTCTCTTTTGTTCTCTGTGCTTAAGCAAAACCAATGAAAAATTAACCAGCCATATTAGGGAGAAAAAGAAAATGGGAAGAAGTAAAGGTTTTTAAAAAATGTCAGTCACTTTGAGGTTTGCAGTCTGAAACATATTCTTTTTGCTTGGCCTTGCTTTACTTTTGCTAGTAAGAGTGCCCCAGTGAGCTAGGGTCTGTTTTGATAACTTTGGAAAATTACTGAACAATATATTATCTTGCCATAGTCTTATTGTCATTTTGATTTAGAATTTTTAAATCATCTTTATATCATGAAATATCCTAGTCTTGAAAACTTTTATGGGAAGTTACATAAAATAGGCACAAAGATTCTAGAAAAATAAGGCAACTTAGAAATCAAGTAGGAAACAGTTATCAATAGTTTTAATAGCTTGTGGGGCTTTTATCTTAGAAATGTTACATTCAGGGCGCCTGGGTGGCTCAGTGGGTTAAGCCGCTGCCTTCGGCTCAGGTCATGATCTCAGGGTCCTGGGATCGAGTCCCGCATCGGGCTCTCTGCTCAGCAGGGAGCCTGCTTCCCTCTCTCTCTCTCTGCCTGCCTCTCTCTCCGTCTACTTGTGATCTCTCTCTGTCAAATAAATAAATAAAATCTTTGAAAAAAAAACAAAAACAAAAAGAAATGTTACATTCAGTCAGTAGAGCATGTGACTCTTGATCTCAGGGTTATGTGTTTGAGCCCCACATTGGGTACAGAGATTATTTAAAAATAAAATGCTCTTCTTTTTCCCATATTTGAAGGTTTACTTTCTTTAAGAGATACTAAATTTTTTTTTTTTATTTTTTAAGATTTTATTTATTCATTTGACAGACGGAAATCACAAGTAGGTGGAGAAGCAGGCAGAGAGAGAGAGGAGGAAGCAGGCTCCCCGCTAAGCAGAGAGCCCGATGCGGGGCTTCATCCCAGGACTCTGGGACCATGACCTGAGCTGAAGGCAGAGGCCTCAACCCACTGAGCCACCCAGGCGCCCCTCTTTAAGAGATATTATATGTATAAGTGGTCATGTTATAATATTGATTATGAGGAAGAGGAGCACTGCTAAGATACCTGTCCAGAAACTGGTTATCAAACTGATTTCATGACTGTCACCAGAAATAGATAATTCACAAGTATAGTGCATTTTATGAAGCAGATAATTGTCGGGCAGTGATAAGCTCTGGAATAATTAAATGCTCTCATCAGTGTGTACTTATCATCTATGGCAGCTTTTTCAAAAGTGGCATGCCACTTTACTCTCATGCATGATTACTAGCAGGTGATCATGCCAATTTTTAAAAACACAGAGGTTATTAGTGGTGTTCCTGCTTTTGTGAATGTGGGTGGTGGGGAGATAAGGAGTAACATGTTACAGTGTGGAGGCAAAGAGCAGGGAACGGGCTTTTCCAGGTAATGCAAAAGATAGAGCAGTGTCTGATCTCAGACCCTCCCCCCACAGCCTTAGGTTGCCAAAATGTGCTATCTATCATGCGCAATTAAACAATTCCCACGGTAGAATGAAGTAGAGTATACTTCAAGAGATTACACTAAATATACACTGAAGTACATCTTAGGATTTTTCCATATTTTGAGATTAACTTGATTTCCATTATAGAGGAAATGTATTTGTTTCATAGAAAATTAGAGTTAATAGCAACTTTTATAACACTACGGGTTAATATCTAATTTCTGATGGCTCTATTTTAAAACTTTTATTGTAGTTTGTTTAAAAAACTGGATGATGTTATCTGGTTATTAAAATGAGTTTCTTGGACCTTAAAGTAAATGTTTCTAACTGTATATAATTTTAAATTTTACCTTTAAAGTAATCAAAAAACTAAAACTGGATTTCAGTCTCAACAATCCTGGATTCATTTAACCTTTCTTTCTTTCTTTCTTTCTTTCTTTCTTTCTTTCTTTTTTTGCTGTGTTAAGAAGAGATAGAATGATCAAAACAAATTTTCAGACTTAGAAACACGAGGTTCCCCCTGAGTTTAGACCACATACCTAATAATAGTCACTCCTAGAAAATTCTATACTTAACTTCTAAATTTTCACTAGGTTGGGCTTTCTTAACAGTGCAAATTTATTATGATTTTAATTTTTTTCCCCGAGGGATCAGTTTTATGTACTAGTATATATATTTTTTGGTGTGAGTAAAGTACTACTAAACACTACCTTGTGCTTACATGAATTGGCTACAGCAGTTCTTTTTTTTAAAAAAAGATTTTATTTATCTATTTATTAGAGAGAAAAGGAGAGAGAGCATAAGAGGGGAGAAGGTCAGAGGAAAAAGCAGACTCCCCGCCACGCTGGGAGCCCGAATCAGGACTCTATCCCAGGACTCTGGGTTTTAACCCAAGCCGAAGGCAGTTGCCCCACCAACTGAGCCACACAGGCGCCCCTATTAGTTCTTATAGCCACTTTTTTGACCATAAGCTTTCATTCCATATTTCTTTTTTTTTTTTTTTTAAGATTTTATTTATTTATTTGACAGAGATCAGAAGTAGGCAGAGAGGCAAGCAGAGAGAGAGGGGGAGGCAGGCTCCTGCTGAGTAGAGTGCCCGATGTGGGGCTTGATCCCAGGCTGCTGGGATCATGACCTGAGCTGAGGGCAGAGGCTTTAACCCACTGAGCCACCCAGACACCCCTCCATATTTCTTAATTGGGCAAGAAAAACTAGCTCTGAGGTCCACAGTCCATTTTGAGTAAAAACTTCCATTGTTTAAACTTGATTGCAGCATACCAAGAAACATATCACTATAACTTAGTAGTTTTGAATTTGATATTTGAATACTTAATTTTTTCATATTTAGCAAGCTTAACGTGCATTAGCCCATTTTCCTTTTTGTGGGAATGAATGAAACTTAATCAGAGGAAATGAATGATTTAAGAAACACAGACCTGTACCCCTGGGGATAAAAATATATGTTTATAAAAAATAAAAAAATAAAAATAAAATAAAAAAAAAAAGAAACATTAATCAGTAGTAGTTTGAATTAGTTCTAGAGTTAAGTTTATAAATAGATAAAAGAGGGTCTTTCCATTTCTAAATTTAAGAGGTTTAACCTGTCTACAATTTTTTACTTTTTCGTACACACAACACACATATATACATATATTTTGAAATGAAAACAAAATGTTTTTTTCAAAAGTAATTCTACCTTTTTTCCTCCTCTATGCTGAAACAGAAATCATTGTTGCTCATTGATGATTGAAATACCCCTTATCCTTGCCATGACTACAAAGACCTATGTTGGAGGTATTGAAAACTGGATGGTGTCAGAGGACGAGGGGAATATTTTAGAACTTTCATTCCCTCTTTCCTGCTGCCTCCTAAAATATTCATCTAAAAAATTCTTTTTTGGCGGAGATCAGGGATGTTCAACTTTTTATATAGGTGATTAGAGAGGAAATAACTTTCTTATCCTTCTACCCCTAGGCCCTATAAGCCCCAAATCTAAATTTGAAAAGAAAGGAAATTCCAAATACAGATCTCACATTTTATTTTTTTATTTATTACTTATTTATTTACTTATTTTTTTAAATTTTTCTTTTTAAACAATCTCTACATTCAATGTGGGGCTTGAATTCACAACCCCAAGATCAGGAGTCACTTGCTTGTTTGACTGACCCAGCCAGGCACCCCCAAGATGTCACATTTTAAAGTAAGGATCCTTTTAGCCCCCTTTCTGTCTTTGGTTTTCTCAAAATTTCATGTGTAGCCTAAGGAAATACTTACTGTTTACCTGGAAGTAAATTTATGGGAATATAAAGAATTGTGAAGGAGAACGGACAGAGGAGAATCTAGATCTGTTCACTTCACTACTGATGAATAGTTAAGACATCAGTGGAGCCCTGAATCTCTTACAAGTATGGTTTGAGTCTCAAGGATGTCTGAAGTTAGCCAAGGACATTTTCTCTCCAAGGCCCAGATGCTTGCTTAATCCTTACCCTTTTGAATATCAGGGTAATATTACAAGGAACAAAAAACAGCACATGGTGAGTAAGCTTCCCTTGACTCCTACCTTCAATCGGACTCCGCATTGAAACCATCCCCTTTCAACATGAAGGAGCTGTATCAAGGAGTGATTTATGAGAGCCTTAGCTCTTCTCAGAAGCACTACCAGCTTTATTCTTTGCAACTCTAGAACTATCTCAGAGAAACAGATAAAAGCTCTGGGGCAGTTATGTAAACACACTGGTAAGATGATTTCTGTGGGTGCTTCTCCTCCAATCTGATTGACATCCCCAGTCCCCTTCTTCAGTGAAATTCTAAAGCTGCCACTAAAAATATGGGACATAATAGATAGGTGGTTGCTAACCTTTTTTTTTTTTTAAGATTATTTATTTATTTATTTGACAGACAGAGACCACAAGTAGGCAGAGAGGCAGGCGGGGGGCGGGGGTGGTGAGGGAAGCAGGCTCCCTGCTGAGCAGAGAGCCCGATGTGGGTCTCGATCCCAGGACCCTGAGATCATGACCTGAGCTGAAGGCAGAGGCTTTAACCCACTGAGCCACCCAGGTGCCCCAGTTGCTAACCTTTTTAAATCGGTAAGTCTCTGATCACAGAGCATTATTTTAGACTACAGGAAATAGCAATAATGCTTTCTACCTAAACATAAAATGAGAAAAAATTTATTTGGATGATGCAGGATTATTCAAATAGAAATTAATTGAACACTTCACTAAATTCATAGCAACTTTTTTTTTTTTTTTTTTTTGGTCAATAAGGAAGAGAAAGAAAAGGAAATGCAGTGCAGGCTTAATGTGGAAAAGAAATGAAGGGAAAGTAATCAGGATCTGAGGATTTCTGCGGAAGAACCTGCCAAACTGTGGGTGACTTTGGGAGCCAGGAGGCTGTTGGAATCAGAATAGGAAATCAGTGGATATATGCATGTAGCACACATCTTGCACATATGTGTGGTTTTAAGATGGACTCCTTCGTGGAGAGCTTCCAGTGTTCTCTGTTGTTGCAGTGTTGGTCCCCTGGGGTGCCTCTGCAGATACAGTGGTGCTTCTCTTTTTCCTCCTTTGTTTCTGTGGGTGTGCTTTTCTTTTCATCACTATACTGTGTCAGGCACTCCTTGGAAAGAGAACTCTGCTATTATCCCAGAAAGAGTGGCCACAGTTCAGCTCAGTGGTTTGAGGGAAAAAAAAATAATTACATTTTTTATTTGTCATTTTCTGAAATTACATCTATCTGTTATTTTAAAACCCATGAGTCCATGTATACATAAGTCCCAGTTTAAGAAAACTTGATATCTTTAATTATAAACCTAAAAATGAGAGAAAGTTATAATGGGATATTTTCATTATAAAATGATTTCTTAAAGAAGAGGATTCCCCCCTTTTTGGATCCTCTGATATATGTTCTATTTTTGTTATCACATACATATTCATATATTTGTGTTTAATGCTAATTTTGAGGGGTTTTCTTTTCCTCCCATATAATTTCCCTCAGCAAACCATTACGGTCATATAACAAGTACTAAAGTTGTTTGCCGTTGGACTTGTCTTAAGGATTGCTATTTATTGTTATTTCCCATTTTTGGAAAAAATGAGGTTAGAACATTGGGCTATTCTAAGTAATAGTTATATCCTTCAAAACAGCTAATAAAGACTGCCAATGTTCAGTGTCACTTTACTGGCAGTGCTTAAATTTGTAATATTTGAATTTTAGAAGTGATTTAAAAATACCAATTCTTCCAAGGATTTGAGGTATTAGTAGGGCAGCCAGTATTTACTGAGCGCACCTACTGTGGATGGGCCTCTGCTAAACGTTTTACAGGTGCCAACTCATTTGACTCTCCTTTTAACTGGTAAGGAAAAAGGGAACATAAGATTTTAAATACATTAAGATTTTCAGCTTGTAAGAATTAGGTACAGAGTCCAAGCGGAGATGTGTAACTCTAAAGCCGAAGCCTTTTTAACTCTTTTCTTCTACCTTTTGTTCCCTTCTTTTTATTTGCCACATACAGCCCACCTTCCTTTCCTTCCCTTTCTCTTGCATTTCCATTTTTCCCCCTCCTCTTTTCCAACAAATTTCTGTATACTGTCTGGATTCCTGACACTGTGGTTGGCAAGGAGTAATCAGTGTTGGTTGCCCTCAAAGAGTTTAAAATTCAGTCTCCAGAATTGGCTGCTCATTTGTACTCTGAGTGAAAGAATGAAAAAATGAATGAATGGAGAAAACAACATAGAAATTTTAGATTCCTTTCATAACTCCAAATAGCTTATTATTACTATAAGACTAAATTGGCAGATAGATTTCAAATGCATTAACTATTAGGAAATATTTAATATAGTGTACTAAAATCAAAGTGGTGGCCACGTCCCTCAGGCATAGTATCATTTAATGACCCCTCAAAGAAAGAGCCAAATATAGGGACAGTCTGGAAGAGGAGAGTTCAGAGAAGAAATACTTTATGGGAGAAGTTTAAATTTTTCCTTAAAAATTTCAAAAATTTTTTTCTTCCAACCCTTTATTAGTAGTGCTTTTTAAATTGTAATCCTAGCACTTGTACAGTTTCACTAATGTTTGCTTCCATGTCCCTCCAGAATCTTCAGAGCAATCATATTAATGACTAGATTACTGCCAAATGTGCCTCTGAGTGGATATTTGCCAGAGTTTACTTAAGCATTTCCATTTTCCTCTTTGAAGGGAAAATTTATTAAAGTTATTTTGACTTTTTTCCCACTGCTAGTAATACTGCAGGTAACCTCTCTATGCAGAGAGCATTCCTTTCTTTTGGTTCCATGTTTCTGTGCTGGGTTTGAGGTAAACTAAGATATCCAAATGGAGATGTTCTATTCATATTTGGGATTATGGAGTGTTGGTGAGATATGGCTAAGTAACTTAAATGGTTTGTGGTTATGTTTATTCATACTGTCTGGGGAATCAGATTACTTTTTGTTCTGTTAGACCATTGTTATTAAACAGTTAAATGACGTGTTTGTTAAAAGGAGGTAATAATGAAATTAAAGGTATTTTGTACATCACTGTTAACTTGAATGAAAAGCTACTGAAATGTAAACTTATTAAACTTGCCAATCAAATCAGAAAGTCCTTCTAGTAGTTCTTAAAGAGAAAACATTATTTATATAAATTTTGAATATCTGTAATAAACACAACATGTTATAGAAAGCAAAAAAGTTTATTCATTTATAAAAAACACACCCAAATAGGTGTGCCTAGCTGGCTCAGTCAGTAGAGCATCAAACTCTTGATCTCAGGATCATGAGTTTAAGTCTCATGTAGGGTGTAGAGTTTACTTAAAAAACACACATCCACCCACCCAGATAATATTCCTAGGTTCACTTTGGCGAATATCCATTAATAACGTGTAAATATTAGTGCATTAACTAATTAGGGTTTTCCATTATTCTGTACTTAATAACAGCCCAGGGGTTTCAATCTAATGTGGTCATTGTTATCTGTATGTAAGAGATAATTTTGAGTTTTCAGAGGTGTGTGTGAATTGTTCACATTTTGGCATTTTTTAAAAGGGACTATCTTTAGTCAAATTGATATAAAATAATTCTTTGGGGAAAACATATGATTATGCTTCTAATAGAATACTGGCTTGAATATGATGTAAATTTGTGTGCCAGTTACTGTAAATGACTAAAGTGATTTTATGAAAAAAATCCCTAAAATTCAGCCTTGACATTTATTGAGATCATTTTAGAAATTATCAAAGAAAACTAGAGGTTATAATAGAACCATAATTACTATAGCTATATAATAATTAACATTTGTAATTATAACAAATACTATAATAATTATTTCTTTCTCACTAAACAGTCTGTGTTCTAAATTCCCTCTGTGGTAAGAATTTATATTTTGATGGAAATGTAGTCTCTTGCTGCTCTGAGAATATAAGAGAATTCACAGTGGTGATTAGCTTGTAGGAGTATATCTCCCCCCCCCCACTTTTTTTCCTAATGGAATGTTTTATTAGGATTTTCCTTCAAAGGTGTGGGTTCTCATTATTAAAACCAATGACACCCATGTAGGTTGTCTTTCTACAGAAGCATCTGCCTCACTACAATTTTAAATCATTTATAGTCATCCTATTAATGAGGATGTGAGGGTCTCCTCATTTGTGATTTTGGTACCTGTTTCTTGGGCTGCTTGCAAATCCTTCATAAATCACACTTACAGCAAAATATTATTACCAAACAGTCATGGATTTATTTATAATAGAATTCAGAACTTCCAATGGTGAATAGTCAAGGAGATACATTTATTATTTAAGATTCATTAGATGCTGAAGGAACCTTTTAATGTAACCAGGAAGTAATAATTTACTGGTGTCAGAAATAACTTGAGCCAAGAAGTTTGTGTCAGAAGAGACATAAAACAGGAGTAGATCAAACCCTGCAAAATTGTTGCTATTCCTGTTTGAAATATGTTATTTATTTCAGTAGCAGAGTGAAGAATGACATAGAGATTTATGTGGATAGTATGTCTATTGAGTTTTGCTGTTTTTCTAAAGTTTAAAGGTTTAGAAAGACTTGAAAAATTTGGAATAATAAAAATTATTGGTTCTAGCTTCATTTTTCAGAAAAAAAAATGAAAACTATATGGAAATTGAGAACTGGAACCTAAAGTCAGGCTTTCAGGTTAGGGCACAACAATATTGGGCTATTAATTGAATTAAGACCCATCCTAATCTTAGCACATCTGGCAGGTGTCGTTTGGCCATCTTTGAGTGAATAAATCTTATCAAGTTAGAACACAATTGATAGTCTATGTAAAGTAAACAAAACAAAACTGTTTTGGGATATTAAAGCAGATTTTTAAAAATACTTTAAACCTTTGAAGTTGATAAATATGCCTATAAGGTAGAATAGAAAAGAATTGGTTTGGGAAATTTTTAGCACAAAGGAAAGCAGTCTTTACAAATGAATTTGTTCTAGGTTTTTACATTTAACCACCTGGAGTAAAATCTTGAACAGATAGCCTTTTTTACTTTATCCATGTAAATTGAATCCACATGCATATCAGCTCCTGACATCCCATCCACAGACCTAATAATTACATTGATACATAATGATTTCATTGTAATGTTAAGGAACTCTCCCCAAATTCTATGACTACTTCCAGATATTTATAAATACTATTTTACTTTTCTACTCCCACCCACAGCTGCTTGATTACTAAGTAAGATATACGATTTTTTGCCAGTTTTAAGGTTTGCAATTCTTAGGTTAGAATGACAAGTTCACATGTATGTATGAGAGAAAGAGAAATTTTTCTTTCTCTCATTTCTTTCCTATTCTAAGTCATAATTTTGACTTCCTGGAAACCTTCTGGTATTTGTTTTCTCACCTCTAATAAAAATTACATGTCAAAATTAATTATATTTATTATTATACTTATGATTATATAAAAATGCATGACAAAGTCTGGATGGGAACCTGAAAAATACAAACAGTTTATGTATAGTTATCTGCCCTTTAAAACAATTTATCTCCTGCTAAAATATTATTTTAATAAATAAAGTCATGAAAAATAGAATTATTTATATAGACTTATCAGAACTTGTATAAATTCTTACATTGCCTGGGCATTTTTATTTTATTAGATTATTAAGTTTGTGGGATTAAAAGACATAGTTTATTTAGATAAAAGAATGCAAAGCAGTTTCCTGAAAATCCTCTCTGGAAAAAATGATAATTTAACATTATTTTAAATTTAAAAGATCTTAGTATATCGGCCAATAATTATTTTCACCTATTGTGAAAAAAATCCTTGTTCTAAGCAGGTTTTATAATAGATTTTTAAAAACTACGATGGTGATGAATTGCTGCTTTAAGGAATGCTATCTGATATATTCTCGGGAGTTATGCAACTACCATGACATATTTTTACTCGGTAATTTTCATCTCAGGAGAGACATATTTAAATCAGTAATGTTATTCAAAACTGTTCGTGAAGTCTTTTGACTCCTTTTCACTATTTAGAAAATATTAAGGTTAAAACTGCAAAGTGATTGAAGCTAAATGGGAGCCTACTTTGATTATAAAGGAAAATGATATTCAATTAGACAATTTCATACCTGTGAGACTTTTCAACAGATAGTGGTAGGTTGTCTATTTTAAGAGCATAAATCAGACTGCAAATGGATTCCTTGGAAATATGTATGCAACCCTGCTCGAAGATGCATCCCCTTAATTTACAATACTGTCATCCTGTGACTGACAACTAGTGAATACATTGCATTGATTTCATAATACCTGACACCCTATACAACTGCAGAACAAATTGGTAAAATCCTACTTAGTGAAAAGATGGTGCTAAAAGAGTCTTTCCTTTGGTTTTCCCTTTCTTAACTCAGGTGCTCCGTCAGGATGTAATATAGGTAGATTGATTGCTTACAGTTGAAAAAAATACTTAAATTCAGATTTTCTGCTACCAATAATCAAGACTTGAGAGCATTTTTAAGTCAATCTATTTGATGCAATTCTCTGAGAATGCAATTCTCAGTAGCAATTGGTATCACATCTACTTAAAAATCACATCAACCAGAAAATTCCATTTAAATAGCTAGATGGGGAAATGAATTTCTACATACTGGGAACATAAATGTAATAATTGAACTTGGTTTAGCTTGTTTTTATATTGCAGATATTTAAATATCCAGATGTTCCTGCTGAAATTATGTATAACATTGAAAAGTTTATTTTCCTTACAGTTGGCATTATCTGCAGAAATTATACATTGGTAGCTATACTCCCTAGTGTATCCCGGTTGCTTTCTTTAGCTAGTGTTGTGCGATCTATATCTCATTAAAATTTTAAAGTGCTTGAAAAAAATTGTGCTACGGATCTTCACATAATTGTTAACTGTGCTTTGTAGACTCTTGTTGGTTTTGGTATTTTAATCAGGTATCTTGACACGGCATCAGAAGGGTTAAAGGAAGTTTTCTTGGTGGTTGTTTTTATCATAGGGTTTCCGTGTGCCACGGGGCTAGTCATAGGAAGGTGATAAATAATTGTCAGTATATTAACTCTTTCCCTTTTCATCTATTTCATAACCTTCTTTCTTATTGTAATAGCGTTTTTAGTATTAAAGCTGAGGCAAGCTAGTTGACTAAGGAATCCCCAATAGTACAACTAACTGTTAATATTAGAGGAAACAATACCAGAAATGAGCATAAAACATTGACCTTACATCACAGGTAAAATCCAGTGAAAGCAAATAATTATGATTGGATGATTATTAGATTTTCTGGTTAATTATTAGAGTTTCTGGCTTAAGGAGAAATTCTTAATAATTGATAGGTAGAAAAAGTAGGAAAAAATATTGTTTCATAAAAACTTAACTCTAATTTTAAAACCTCATGTGGGCTTATTATTCAAACATTTCTCAGTGTTTGAGTGCATTTACACATAGCATGTTTAAAGATCAGCTTTTAATTGATGCTTGCTTGTTTTTTAGTATATTGTGATTTCATTAAAAGAAATTGGCATTAGGGAAGACGTTTTTTAAAAAAATGTTAAAAACTGATCTTTAGTTCCTATTATATTAGATATAGATTTTTAAAGCAGAATTTTAAAAATCTGTTAAAGATTTTTTTTTTTTAAGATTTTATTTATTTATTTGACAGACAGAGATCACAAGTAGGCAGAGAGGCAAGCAGAGAGAGAGAGAGAGAGAGAGGAGGAAGCAGGCTCCCTGCTTGAGCAGAGAGCCCGATGCGGGGCTCGACCCCAGGACCCTGGGATCATGACCTGAGCCGAAGGCAGAGGCTTTAACCCACTGAGCCACCCAGGCGCCGCAAAGATTTTTTTTTTTTTAATTGGCAAAATGGCCTGCTACAGAATTTCCCCTTCCTAGTGTCTTGTATTTTCGAGAACCTCTTTTCTCATCATCTTTCCAACCCGGAAGCACCTCCCTTTCTCCCAGGGAACAAATGTGTGTCAATAACCTTTGAAACTCAGAGCCCTTTTAGATATGCTGACTCTGTGGCTCACTTACAAGAGTGGAGGGGACACCGATGGCAGTTTTGAAAAGGGAATCAAGGTGCATAACCCCCTTGTGCTGTGCAGCTGTTTCACACTGTTCTCCTTCCTGTCGTGTTTTGGACAGGACAATGACAGCAGTTTGGTATTTGTCATCATTGTAGTTGAGAATCAGAATCTGTCACTGTGGCCTCAATTTGTACTATAGGGAGCATGTGGGGCAATTTGAAAGCAACTTCTACAGAGGCATTCATGTCTGAATCTTCCAAATTTGGAATCACTTTCTTAGACAAAAATGGCTTTTCAAATTTCATATTGATATCTTCCTTCTTATTTCTGTTGATACAAGCCAAACAACCACTACCACCACGAAGCATAATACAGAGCATAATACAGAGAAGCAAAGACAAGACTGAGATTGTATCGACTCGAGGATTTTAGATACCTAAAAGCTTCGGGTGACTTTAAATAGAATCTGTGTGATGATGTTTGTAATACTCTCTTCACTGACCAGAGAGATGTTT